>NC_057712.1:83458554-83510985 GCF_004010195.1 Chiloscyllium plagiosum | reverse complement strand
TGCTGGCTTTCCCTAATCAAGCAGTGTCTTTCCAGATACTCATAAATCCTATCCCTCAGTACCCTTTCCATTACTTTGCCTACCACCGAAGTAAGACTAACTGGCCTGTAATTCCCGGGGTTATCCCTATTCCCTTTTTTGAACAGGGGCACAACATTCGCCACTCTCCAGTGCCCTGGTACCACCCCCGTTGACAGTGAAGACGAAAAGATCATTACCAACGGTACTGCAATTTTCTCTCTTGCTTCCCACATAATCCTAGGATATATCCCGTCAGGCCCGGGGGACTTGTCTATCCTCAAGTTGTTCAAAATGTCCAACACATCTTCCTTTTTAACAAGTATCTCCTCTAGCTTACCAGTCCGTTTCACACTCTCCTCTTCAACAATACGGTCCCTCTTGTTCGTAAATACTGAAGAAAAGTACTCATTCAAGACCTCTCCTATCTCTTCCGACTCAATACACAGTCTCCCACTACTGTCCTTGATCGGACCTACCCTCGTTCTCGTCATGCTTCAAATGATCAACAGATAAGATGGAATATGACCCCTACGGGGTCAAGTTATTCCATGACCCCATAGGGTTGTATACAGAGAAGAAAAACGGACGGATGCAAGTTTTGTTTTGTTGTTTGTGTACCACATATTTTGCAATGAAACTTATTTTGGAAAGGCTTTCCATTTCCTTAAGGACAGAAGCCTGTAAAGTCTGTATCTTTTGGAATCATAGAATCCTAACAGTGTGGAAGTGGGCCATCCGACCCATTGAGTCCACACGGGCCCACTAAAGAGGATCTCACCCAGACCCAAACACCTATCCCTGTAACCCTGCATTTCTCATAGCTCATCTACCTAATTTACACATCCTTGGACACCATGGGCAATTCAGCATAGCCAATCCAACTAACCTGCACATTGTTGGACTGTGGAAGGAAACTGGAGCACCTGGAGGAAACCCGCACAGACACAGGGAAAATGTGCAAACACTGCACAGCCAGTCGCCCGGGATGGAATCAATTTTTGTGTTTCCAAGTTTTTTAAGCATTGTGGGCTGAAATGAGACAATTGTTTTAAAATGAGTGCTTGAAAGTGTAGCTCCATGTATTGAAAACAAGTAACCTGACACCCATGGAAAGCATCATGTAAACAAACATTTGACCAAGCAATTGAAGAGTTACATATGGTTTGGAGCTGAAGATGAGATGACTGGTACAGACATAATGGGCCAAATGGACCCTTATAATACTGTAAAATCTCTGATTTTATAACTCTTGTAGTTACTCATCTTCAGCAATTTCCAGTTGCAATTCCTCATACTGGCTCGAGCCAAACCAAAGTGTAAAAGAACAATCTTGAGAAGGTCTTCAACTTTGTTCTTTAAATGGCCACTACTGTTCATCATGGAGCAAGTGAGGACTGCAGATGCTAGAGATCAGAGTGGAGAGTGTGGTGCTGGAAAAGCACAGCAGATCAGGCTGCGTCCAAGAAGCAGGAGAATCGATGTTTTGGACAAAAGCCCTTCATCAGGAATATCATGGCATCCATTTTCCTCCAGAATATTTTCCTTGATGTAACAATGCTTATATTATCGTCAAAACGTAATACGTGGGAGCAGATATAGTGGTATTGAAGAATCCAGTTGTCATTTGCTACAGCTAAATATTATACATAAACATTAGATTATAACTGTCCAGTAGTGTGTCATGCTTCAAATGATCAACAGATAAGATGGAATATGAGACTTTTATACCCTCAGACCATGATGCATAATATAATGAGCATGCCTCTTGGAGGTGTACTGAAATACTGATGGTGAGGCCCAGTACAACATTCTGCTATTCTGATAGTTAGATATTTTTCAACTACAAGAATTTGCATTTAGAATCACAAATCCTAGTTAAGAACAGCAGTGGAGGGAGAAAGGTATGTGATGGAATAAGGAAAGCAAGTTGTAGAAAGGCTAGGTTTTTTGTTCGTGTCCTGCATATGGATATTGCGAATTCAAGGGGAAACCAACTGTGCTTTATGGGCATGAAATATATTCAAAAAGTGTCTGTAATTTCTGCAGAAATGGAAGTTGGTCATCACAGGAGCCATTAAGAATCTCAGATCCATAATGTAAGTGAAGATATAAAGAAGAACAAAAATTGAGAGAAAGTGACAACATACGAAGGTTCATTGTCAATTACCCATCTAATTAAGTATGGGTCTGGATCACAGATATCTTATCCAGTAAATGATATTTTAAAAGGCAACTAATTTAATAAATGCTATAGGAAAATGATTTCCAATTATTCTACACAGCTGAAAACATTGACATGGAGTTTGTGAAATTGGTCATGCTGTTGTATCTGAGCTGGATGGTTCAGAGTTCTAGAAGTTCAATCTCTGCTAGCACTGCAATATAGTGTTGACAATGGGCTACATTATGAGGCAGGTTATATTTTGGAGGCTATCTGCCTGACCTAGGTATAGTAAAAGATATGTCACACTATTTGAAACAATGTTGACCTTTTAAGTAACAGTTGAAAGTAAAAAGCATTATTATAAATGGCATGAAAAGGTTATATTGATATATCTGTATCCCTGACAATCAATGTAGTAATGGTAAATACCCATATTCATGAGATTACATTGTTAACTTGACCTCATATGATTGAAGTACTTTGTCAACGTATTTGCAAGGTGCACTTTTAGGGAAAGAGAACTTTTTTGTCCCATGTAATTGTGGATATGTAAACCTGAGAGTAGAAAAGTGACATGCATCAGTCATAGATCTAAAACCCTGGGAAAACTGGTAATTCACAAAAAAATGTGAGGCTTTGTCATTACTTCAGTTCTTGTGTGAAAGGACAACTTGTAAAACTCTTTTCTATTAACTAATACCAGGTTTAACGCTGGAGTTAATGTACAGATCCAGTGCAGATGTTTCCACATCTCAGAAACAATGCTACACAAGCTTTTCATGATTCGTATCTGGTAAAGAACGAACCTTTTAATGAGGATTAAACAAGAAACAAACATTCCTGTTTCTGATTTTCATTTGCTTGAATTTTCTCAGTCTGCTGCATGGTCAAAATCCAATTGATAACCACATTTTTGACATGTATAAGTGAATCAAGGAAAATATATCCTTTTGAAATTATTAACATTCTCAGATTAAAACTGTCACTATTTCTTCCTTCATTTACTTCATGATTTTAAGTATTTTGAAAACTGGAAGGTCAGGCTCATTTCCCTTGTTGTAACAAAACCAAAATACAGTGGAAGGTGGAGATCTGAACTCAAAACAAAAAGTGCTGGAGAAACTCAGCACATCTGACAAGACCTGTGGATGTTAGATGCATTGTTCTGAAGAAGTCACTGGATTTGAAATGTTAACTCTGTCTCTCTTCAGAGATGTTGCCCAACCTGCCGACTTTCTCTAGTATTTTGTTTTTATTCCATTGTTGTAACACCTGCATTGGATTTTGACTCACATTGAATTCTGTGGTACCTGGAAAGGCAGTAATTATGTCTCATCATTCATATTAGATTGCTTACATTGTGGAAACAGGCCCTTCGGCCCAATAAGTCCACACCAACCCACCGAAGCGCACCCACCCAGACCCATTCCCCTACACCTAACAATACGGGCAATTTAGCATGGCCAATTCACCTAACCTGCACATTTTTGGATTGCGAGAGGAAACCAGAGCACCTGGAGGAAACCCACGCAGACACAGGGAGAATGTGAAAACTCCACACAGAGAGTCGCCTGAGGCGGCAATTGAACCTGGGTCTCTGGCGCTGTGAGGTAGCAGAGCTAACCACTGTGCCACCGTGCTGCCCATTGTGAACAAAAGAGCATTTTTGGCAAGAAAGCCTCTCCTTTTCCTCATAACAGGTATATCATCAAGTCTCATGCACACTGGGTTACTGTAAGTTCAAAATCATTTCACTAACATCTTACGGCTTTATGTCTCAGCATACCACGGAGATTTCTTGCCCAACTTATACATTGCTGCTAACAAGTGATAACAAAATTCTGAAATCAAGTAAGTGTAGCCAAGGGGACAATGCATTCTTAAATATGTCAAGTACTAATGTATCTGATTAATATTTAATATGACAATACAGTACACTGTGCACTGGGATCAGCTCGCTGTGGCTGCTCTGCACAGATGTCATTAAAACTCAGAATTGATTTTCTTTTTGGAAGAGATAAGGAAAAAATGGTAAGGTAACATTTACAATGCATTATGGCATTTTAGTTTTTGGTGTTGCTCGAAATAGAAGTTGACACACTGTGATGTTTCGATGCATTCCTGAATCTGACGCTGGTTTTGGTGCTTTGCTCTTTGCAGTCATCTCTTTGTTCTGCACTATGTGTTGATGTATAATGCTTAAGATTCAACTTTAAAACCAATATAAATTTGTATGGAATGTACCATTAAAGTGACTCAATTTTCACCTAATCTTGATTTTATTGTATAACATTAACTGTGGGAGGTCTTATTGCATAATGGTAGTGTCCCTGTCTCTGAGCCCTAAGTTCAAGTGCCACTTGGGGCAGAAATTTATGGGGCGAGGGATGTCTTTCCCAGTGCCAGATGTAAAGGTAACAGTGAAAAACAAGCTTGACAAACAAGAACACACAAAACAAGTCTGCACCACAGCTATTCTGTGGTGGGTTCAATGCACCTTTGATTATTTCTTTATGTATGATGGTGATTTCAATGTCCACCCACCATCCATTGTATGTGGGTGAGTGAATTTGAGGATGGGTGGAAGGGTGATGGGCGAGTCACTCACCATCTTTTATTTGTCTTCACTCCCTCGAAAGCAAGGATCCAACAAAAGGGCATATTATATCCAGCCCTTGGACTCGATGATCAAGGAAAGCACATTCATAGTGCATCTAAACAGATTGAGGACCAACCTGCAAATTTTTTAACATGTACTAATGGCAATAGGTAAGAGATTCCTGCTCAATCACCACTGTTTCAGGCTGCAATATGCCTATGAAAATTTTGGTCCCACAGCAACTACTAGGGATGTATTGGCTCAATTGACTGAGTCAATTGGTGAGATCAAAATGGTTCCAACAGGATGGGGTTCAATCCTTGTTCTGGTTCGGGTGAATTTAGGACCTTTCTCATGACTCACACACTGTGGAGATCATGGTGCCGTAGGCCCGACTTGTTTTCAGGGAGAGAACTGATGAAGGCAAAGAACTTTCACTGTGGCTCTGAGCACAATAACACAGATTTCATTCGGAATCATTTATGATCTCTGTGTCAACATGTTGTTATCCATCCCTCTCAGGAAATAATGATTTTACCAGGGATGTACAGCACATCTGGTTGAAATCTATTAAGATCCGAGAGGACAATTCATAAGTGGGCAGACACACCTACAGCTGGCACAGTTGAGTAGCATTGGTTGACTGATAATTTTCCTTGTAGTGGGGTCTGTTTTCTGCCAGCTGGTCATTTTTTTTCTCCTCTGTCTCCTCCATCCCAAACCTGACCACTCATCTCTTACATTTCCAATCAGCAGCAGGGATTTTGCAGACATTGATTCTGATGTGAGTCAACTTGAGGTCTCGGTTACAGAGGCTTTTGTACCACAGTCTTGTTGGTCTCATATTGACTGGGAACTCAACATGGAGCATGTCTTTGGGGATACATGCATCATCCATTTGGCTCATATGATTCAGTCAAAGAAGATGCTAATGACTCAAGAGAGCAAACCAACTGGGATCGCACCACTGTGGTGTAATTTGATCTTTTGCTTGCCTGAACATGTCTATTTTTTGTCGGCACAGTGGGGAGAGTAGGCAATACAGCCTTGGTTCAAAATATGGATAAAAGAGCTGAATTCCAGTCACAAGATTAAAATAGTTGCCCTTGACATCAAGACTGTATTTAACTCTGTGTAGTATCAAGGAGCCCTTGCAAAATTAGAGTCAATGGGAATTGGGAGAAAACTCTCCATTGGTTGGAATCATACCTGACCAAAGAAAAATGCTTGCGGTTATTGAAAGTCTGTCATTTCAGGTCCATGACATCTCTGCAGGAGCTCCTCAGGGAAATGTGTTAGGATTGCAAGTGGCGAGTGACAATTGTACCACACAAGTGCCAGTTAATGACCATCTCTCATAAAATAGAATCTAACCATCACCCCTTGACCATACCATCACTTAATGTCCCATCATCAGGTTCTTGGACATTACTGTAGACAAGAGGTTTAACTGCATCAGTGATATAATTACTGTGGCTATGAGAGCAGGTCAGAAGTTTAGAATCCTATAGCAAGTAACTCACCTCCTGACTCGCAAAAACCTGTCGTCCACAAAGCAAACGTCAGGAGTGTGATGTAATACAGCCCACGTAACTGGATGAGTGGCGTTCCAGTAAAATTCAAGAAGCTTGACACCATCCAGGACAAAGTAGCCCACTTGATTGGCACCACATTCACAAGCATCCTCTTCCTCCACTACTGATGCTCAGTCTCAGGAGTGTGTACCATTGCAGCAGTATGCCCTGCAGAGTATCACCAAGGTTCCTAAGATAGTGCCTTCCAAATCCAAAATTGTTACTATCTAGAAGGTCACGGACAACAGATACATGTGCACACCATCACCTGTAAGTTCTCCTCAAAAACACTCAACATCCTAACTTAGAAATATATCACAATTCCTTCCATGTTGCTGGGTCAAAATCCTGGAACTCCCTCCTTAGTGCTGATGTGGAACCATTTGCAGCAACTGTTGAAGAAGGCAGCTTGCTATCACCTTTCTGAGGGCAACTAAGCATGAGAAATAAATGCTGCTCCAGCTAACAATGGCCACATCCCATGAATGAATAAAAACAAGTAGATGACAGCCCTCTGTCAACATGTAATACATTATGCAGTTTTGTTGTCTTATTTAAGGAAGGCTGTAAATGTATTGGAGGTGGTTCAGAGGAGGCTTACTCAATTGATAGCTAGAATGAGCAAACTGTCTTAAGAGGACAGATTGGGTTTGCTTGCACTGGAGTCTAGAACAGAGAAGTATGAAGGATCTTGAAATGTCATGACAAGATAAATGTGGGAAGAATGGTAGAACGTAGCTGAAGAGAACGTTTTTTATGTCATAAGGTTGTTTGACTCTGGAATTTTCTGCCTTGGAAGGTGGTGGCCATGGTGTAATTGACTATTTTCAAGGCAGAGGTAGATAGTTTTTTATTAGGTGAAGGAAGCAAAGGTTATCAGCAATAGATGAGAATATGGAATTCAAAACATAAGCAGATCATCCATGATCTTATTGAATTGCAGAGTAGATTTATGTAGTCAAAAGGTGTACTATTGGAGTTCATTGTGGATGAAAAATATCACTTCTAACTACGACCCATGCTTCCTACTTGTAGCAACCATTGCCCTCACCCGTATCCAAAATGAAATACCGTTTAGCAAGCAAGGTAGTCTCAGGAGACTCCCGCAATACCTGCCTGGTGGTCAACTATTCCCTTCTGCCTGTACACTTCTAACTACAGGGGAACCTCTATTATCCGAATGTGATGGGTGGGCACTATTTCATTCGGATAATCGATTATTCGGTTAATCGATTAAATGCCTTTCCTCTGAGGCTCGGAGTTTTTAAAGTATGCTCCGTGTTCAGGAGACATCAGCAGCACACAGCCCACAAGGCCACACCTCCAACCCTGCCCTCCCCAACCCCGTCGCCATCCGACACCATCCCGCCACCCCCAACCCCGTGGAACACCTGCTCCCGCCCCCAACCCCGTGCAACACCTCCTCCGCCCACAGCCCCGTCCAACACTATCTCTCCGACCCCCTCTCCAGGGCAAGTGGACTGGACACCAACAACAAGACTGCTGCAGTTGCCTTTTTGGGGTAAGTCTCCAAATAGCGCGTGCACGCACACACACACACACACAACTTTTTACTGCAACCTTTTGACAGGTTCCACCTTTGCCCTGTATTGGAGAGAATATCTGAGGATTTGGGGGGGGGGGGGGTTGGTTTAAGATACACCCCTGTGTAGAACTCCAGGGAAAGTGTGGGGAGAGAGACAGTGTGGGCAGTCAGTCATTTGGAGACGGTGCCTGTTTAATCACTGTCAACAAAAGACACAATCATTGTTGAAAACGTCTTTCATATAATGTTTCAATCGGGACCTCGAGCTCGCCTTCAGATAATCCGACTTTCGGATAATTGGTATTCAGATAATCGAGGTTCCTCTGTATAGTGCAACCTCCTCCAGAATGTTCTATCTATGTTCTCCACCTCGCGGACACATAATAGTGGTTCCATGAAGTTGGTCTACAAGGTATGAGGGGCCATTGGAGTTGGGTGGAGGAGCACGGACTCACATGGAGTATAATAGGAACTATTGCAGATGATTGGAGAGAGAGAAATTGTCATAGATCATAATCAGTAGGAATTGGTGATGAGTGATGGGACAAATGTTGGCATGAGGACACACAGTTAAGATCTTCTAAACTTAATTTTCAAATGACTCCTTCAAGACTATCATCCAGGTTGTGTTACAGTACCTCAGAAAGGCAGTGAATGACAAGTGTTCGAAAAGCTGACCAGATCCCACAACGATTGCAAGGGTGGGTCTTGAATGGTCCAGGAGCTGCCTATCCCAGTGGAATGGCCAGATCAAGACTGCAAGGTGTAGGCATATATCCTGCATCATCTCACACCCTTTTCCCACACTGATGTAAATCACGGCTTCTTGTAATGGGCCAAAGAATCACAGAAACTTGCTCCTCTTGTAATGTTTAATCAGCACAGTCTCCTCTACCCCAATAAAATCCAGGTTGGGGGTGTTGCACGGGGTTGGGGGTGGTGGGATGGTGTTGGATGGCGACGGGGTTGGGGAGGGCGGGGTTGGAGGTGCGGCCTCGTGGGCTGTGTGCTGCTGATGTCTCCTGAACACGGAGCAGACTTTAAAAACTCCGAGCCTCAGAGGAAAGGCATTTAATCGATTAACCGAATAATCGATTATCCAAATGAAATATTCCTGCCCATCACATTCGGATAATAGAGGTTCCCCTGTAGTTAGAAGTGTACAGGCAGAAGGGGAATAGTTGACCACCAGGCAGGTATTGCGGGAGTCTCCTGAGACTACCTTGCTTGCTAAACGGTATTTCATTTTGGATACGGGTGAGGGCAATGGTTGCTACAAGTATCTAGCTAGAACCAAGCCTGGCTCAGCTGGACAGTGTTGTGGGGACGGAAGAAGAATAGATGAGCCATGGTAATAGGCGATTCCATAGTTGGGGGATCAGATATGCTTTTTTTCTTGAAGAATTCACATGTATGACATTTTCAGATTGTATACTGCTTTTCTGTTGCCAGGATAAAGGATGTTCTGGAGCAGTTGCAGGGCGTTCTTATGAGGGAGGGAGATCAACTGGACGTCATCATCCACATTGGTGCCAATGATTAAATAGAAGTGGGGATTTGGTCCAAAAAACTGATTTCAGGGATGAAGTAGGAGATTTAAAGTCAGAACTGCTTTAGTGGTCGTGTCAGGATTGCTCCCAATTTTGCGTGCTAGTAAGCACCAACGTAGAAGAACTGAATGATTGAACATGTGTCTGAAAAGGTGTGCAAAAATGCACCAGATTTCTGTGGCTTTGGAACCAGTTCTAGGGGTGTTGGAGCCTGTACAAGCCAAACAATGCACATCTGAACTGGACTGGAAGAAATATCCCTTTTTTCACCTGCACTGTTGGGAAGTTTTAAATTAGTTTGGCAGTGTGATGGGAACACAGTGAGTTACTTAGAAAGACAAAGGAAACAAAAGTTAGAAAATTTAGCCCTTTATTGAAATATTGATGTATTAATGAACCGGAAAAATCACTCCTCACTTTCAACCATTGACAAACTATTCAAACTCTTACTCTCAGTATCCTCCATTTTTATTAATTTTTAATCAAAAATTCTAACTTTGTCCTAATTTCATAGTCTGTTCATAGTCCTTCCCCTATCTTTCTTGCTTAATATCCTGCCAAAAGTTTTTTAAAGTCCTTGTCCATGAGTTGTATTTCTCCATCCATGATATTAGCCAAGTCCTCAAAGAATCTTAAGGGTTAATGAAGTACAATTTTGCTCTTTGAAATTTGCGTTAGTTCAGGATTAACTACTTTGTACTTATTTAGCTA
This sequence comes from Chiloscyllium plagiosum, assembly GCF_004010195.1. Classification (NCBI taxonomy): domain Eukaryota; kingdom Metazoa; phylum Chordata; class Chondrichthyes; order Orectolobiformes; family Hemiscylliidae; genus Chiloscyllium; species Chiloscyllium plagiosum. Next base: position 83,500,820 of record NC_057712.1, on the reverse strand, counting down.
TTTAGTAATTCAATCTTTAATTCATTAAACTAAGTTAGTTCATATCACAGATATTAAAATATGTGTAATTAGCCAGGTTTGCCATCTAACATTTTGAGAGTAAGTATTGACCAAACCTCAATGTGGTGAACAATAGCAATCTGCACAGGAATGTTCTCTGATTTCAAACTAAGAGTGGAAGTATGCACATTCTTTAATATTTAGCATGACTTACTGCATTTTCAGGGAAAAAAAAGTAGGCTCTATTCCTTGTTTGTTGCAACCTTAGAATAGACATTCACTATGGTTTTGTTACTGTCTGTACATATGAACCTAATGGCATGCTGGAAAGTTTATGTTTTCTTAGGTTAGATTACTTTGTTGAAATTAGGGGACAATTTGATAGTTTCTGAAGCTTTGATTTTCTATCGCGTTTCTCTGTCAGCAAATAAATCATGTTGCATTGATTTCCTTGAAATATTTATTACTGGCATGAAAAGTAACAGATAAGCAAAGGGTTATTTCTATTCTCTTTCAATGTTCTTTTCTTTACTTTATCTGTTAACTAAGGCTAGGTGTGATTCCCATTACACCTCACCAAAATAATTGTTTTTCTTGTGCTGCCAGAAAGGAAATGGGGAATCAGACCTTGGGCTGATCTTGTGGCTATCCACATTTGCACACAACCACTTTTGAGCAGGCGTTCCAGAAATCAAATATTAAAGTACTAGTTGATGTTTCTTCTTTTTATTCCAGTCATGCTGAGGCTAATTATAGTTTCTCACTTTTGCTCAATTGAGATTGGTCAACTCAAGCTTATTAAGATTGTATTTGAGAGATTCCGAGGCTTCATGACTCAATGAAGAGGTTGTAAACCTACCATAATCGGTAACCAGGCAAAAAAAGAGTTAGATTAGATTAGATTAGATTAGATTTTAGATTCTGTACAGTGTGGAAACAGGCCCTTCGGCGCAACAAGTCTACACCGACTTTCCGAAGAGTAACCCACCCAGACCCGTTTCCCTCTGACTAACGTACCTAACACAATGGGCACTTTAGCATGGTCAATTCACCTGACCTGCACATCTTTGGATTGTGGGAGGAAACTGGAGCACCTGGAGGAAACCCATGCAGACACGGGGAGAATGTGCAAACTCCTCACAGACAGTCACCCAAGGCTGGAATCGAGCCTGGGTCCCTGGTGCTGTGAGGCAGCAATGCTAACCATGCAGCCCTCCATTTTTCTTATTTTTTTGATAAATTTGAGAATATGGCTTATTTATAGAACAAAATTAATATGTACAAGGAAGTTACTATTTATCATTCTGCAAAAGAGACTCTGAGCTTCCAGTTGCCTGCCTCTTCAACGCACCACACTTTTCCTGGCCAACATCTCTGTCTCAGGCTTGTTGTAGTGCTCCAGCGAAGCTCAGTGCAAACTGGAAGAACAGCACATCATTTTCTGCTTAGGAACTCTGCAGCCTTCTGGACTCAATATTGAGGTCAACAACTTTTGGGCTTGAGCTCTCCCATGTCCTTACTCTAACCCCTCACCGCACCCCCCGCCCCCCTCCCCCAATACATCAGGCTTTGATATCGGGCTTTACATACAGCCCATTGTTAGTCACTAACAGTCCCCATTAGTAGCTACTCACCTTCCTAGCTAGACTGTTGTTCACTCCTTTGTCTGTCCAACTATTCTCTCTTTTTGGACTCTATCTCCACTTATCAGTTATTCCTTACCCCCTCCTCCCACCCTGCATATAAACCAACATTTTCCTAGCTACCATCAGTTCTGAGGAAGGATCACTTGACCTGAAACATTAACTCTGATTTCTCTCAGATGCTGCCAGACCTGTTGCGCTTTTCTAATAATTTCTGCTTTTGATTCTGATTTCCAGCATTATTTACTACTACCATTCCCAAAGTTTCTGATGATTTTTTCCCCAAGATCCATTCATCTGTTCAGACACATTTGGTTAAAAGTACATTGTTGAACTAAGAATATGTGTGGAGACTTCCAACTATACTTTGGCACTGCAGGTACTGGAAGATGCAGTAAACGGAACAGAAAATCACTTTTATACTCACTTCCTGCATTGGATTCTATTTCAAAATAGGATTGGGCAATCAGCTTCGGAACTGAAATCTTCATCCATATGATCACGGTACTGAACGAATTGAATCAACTGGTGACTGCAAAGGAAACTGGCTGCAATTCAGCAACAACTGAAGAAAGCCAGACCATTTTGGTACGATCCTTCTAGTCGTATGTATAGGCCCAGGTTTCTCTTACCTGTTCCCAAGAGTTCCATTTCATGAAACTGTATATTAGCTACAGTTTGTTGCTGTACCCAGATCTATAACCAATGTTTGAAAAACAGGCAACACTCCCTTTGACAAAACCAGTGACTATCGCTGTCAATATTTTGTCACAGTTACATTCTAGAGAGCTGCATGGTGTTTTTGACAGATCAGTCAATTTGCAATGCTCTTCCTATAAGGCAGTTCATCAAGACTCTTTGTCAGGAAAGTTCAATTTATATTCTTGTCTATCTGTTTGTCTGTGATGTGTCATTTTTCTTCTTTGTAATGTTGTCAATGTTGCTCCTGTTTCTCAGTTGGCTCTTTAACACTAGTTGACTTTTCCATTAGAGGGAGACAAAATGATGTTAAGGACATGAGCAACTGAAACAATATACTGGACATGATGATAAGATGAGTCAATACATTGACCTTTTGACTGAAGCACCCTCAAACATTAAACATAGCAGGGAATAGTGTGTAGATTAATAGTTTTTGATAAGTGAGACGCATACGTTTGCAAGAATGAATTCTAGTGTTACGCACAACAATATTAAACAGAATGGACTTCAGTGTTACATACATACATATTAAATAGAATGAATTCTAGTGTTATGCACATCCATATTAAACAGAATGAGAAAACGGGAATCAAAGTGGCACCATTTTTTCCCCCTGCATACCAATCAGCTATGACTTTAACTTTTGGGCCAGGGTTAGGGTTAGGGTTAGGGTTAGGGTAGTAAGGCTGTCAGCTTAACCAAAGCAAAATAAGTAAATCATTAGGATGATGCTTTCGGAAAGTCTTGTGAATCGAGTTGGAATTCAGTGATTTCCAGGTTACAATTTTTCTTAGACCTAGAGAAACACACCACCTGAAAGCAAAGTAAAAAAAAAACCTTGATTGATTTTATATTTCATAGCTACAGTATATCATTCAGTCTTTTGAATGTGTTCAGTCAGATAACTGCTGATCTATACCTTAGCTTCATCCATTCATTTTTAATCCATGTGTCTTGATTTGTTTTTACTATTTTCACAACCTATCCTTCTGATAAGCCCTTAGTCCCTGCTATCATTCTGATATATCTTCATTCTTTCTCAAAGGCAAAATATATCATTCCTGAGGTGGAACACAGAAATATGGAATACAGAAATCCAAATAGTCTTTGACCAGGGTTCTCTACATCTGAAGTGTAAGTTTGTCACTTGTTGTTCCAGCCATTTGAGATAAATGTCAAATTGCTATTAATCTTTTAGACAGAATGTTTATCTGTTTACTGTCTTTAAACAATTTGTACATAAATGAACAATCCTTTCCTCCACAGCTTCTATCTTTTCGCCACTCATAAACTATTCTGCTTTGGCTTTCATGATTTCAAAGTGCATGACCTCATATATCCCCATGCTGAATATTATCTGCAATTGTTTTGTTCATGTCATAAGCTTCAGTTCAATGCTTTTTTAACCTTCGCTAATAATCTTATGTGGATTCATCTCAAAGGTACATGGACAAAGTCCATATGCACTTCCTGAACTGTAATGTTAATGGCTGCTCAAAAGACTCAGCTCAATTAATCAGACATGATCTATACTTCAAAAATCTTCCACTCTTTGATCAGTGAAAACTTGCCCAAATGCTCAGACATACTGACTCTGATGACAGATTTTAATAACCTCCTTACAACTGATGTTAACTGACAGGTCTGAAGTTTCTAGTTTCTTCCACATTCTGTTTCTAAGTTATAGGCAAGCTGCCTTACTTTAGGAATTTTTATAAAGTTATGAAAACAGTGTCCTGTCTCAGCTCTCGTATTGAATCTTTCCATATTTTGTCTGAGTGTCAACTTGGAGGAGTTTTATGAAGAGTTTCTCTCTCTGTGGGGTAGGTGACTTATCTCACACAATCTTCTACTGTGGTAACCTTCAAGTCTTGCAATCATGAATGCTGCCAAGACTTAACACTTTGGTGAGGAGATTATTAATTGCAAAGTTAATGTGTAAATTTTGTAAAGGGTTGTTGCTTTCACTCATGTTCCACACTTAAGAACACTCTGCATGCGTGGTTATATAAAATTTTTTTTGACTTCTCACTTCTCAGCTCGAATGAACATTTACAACCCATGTGTCTTCAAGGGAATGCACTCCTTTAAGAATGGGTGATGTCAAATTCTCCATTAACATCCTAACAGCTTCTAAGCACTTTGTTCTGGTGGAAACAGAGGTTTTAAGCACAGATTCTGTAATGCTTGATGTTGGATTGAAGTCTACCCTAGCATTGCATGCTCATTTAGTAGTGTTTGTGAATTTGTAAATGCTGAATGATAATGGGTGAGAGAGAGAGAGAAGATTCTGCATCAAGATGCATCAGAAACTGATAATGGCCACAGCAGAACTCAATATGCAGCTCTCAGGTATCTGATTATAATGAAACCTCAGAAACTAACTTCCCTGAGCATCACAGAATGTTATTTCTACTGAGAGGAATGCAATTAATGTTTACTGAAATGAAGCAGCACAGTGGCACAGTGGTTAGCACTGCTGCCTCACAGCGCCAGAGACCTGGGTTCAATTCCTGTCTCAGGCAACTCTGTGTGGAGTTTGCACATTCTCTCTGTGTTTGTGTGGGCACCCTCCGGGTGCTCTGGTTTCCTCCCACAATCCAAAAATGTGCAGGTTAGGTGAATTGGCCATGCTAAATTGCCCATAGTGTTAGGTGAAGGGGTAAATATAGGGGAATGAGTCTGGGTGGGTTGCGCTTTGGTGGGTAGGTGTGGCCTGTTTCCACACTGTAAGTAATCTAATCTAATCTGAAGCCTGGCATTATAGGACTCACATATGAGGAGGGAATGAGTCATTTAGGATTGGAGTTCATAAGATTCACTGGAGTTTATAAGAATAACAGGATATTGCAAAGAAAACTATAAAATCTTAACAGGATGGCACATGTTAGATGCAGGAAAGATATTGTCAATAGTGGGGGAATTCAGAACCAGGGTCATAGCTTAAGGGTAAGGGATACACCTTAGGACTGAGATGAGAAGAATCTTCTTCAGCTAGAAAGTGGTGAGCCTATGGAACCGACTACCACAGAGAGTGATTGAGGACACACCATTGTTTTCAACAAGGGGGTAGATGTAGCTCGCGTGGCTAAAGGGATCAAGGGATATGGGGGAAAGAGCGGGATTAGGATATTGAACTTGATAATCAGTCTTGATCATTTCAAATAGCAGAACAGGCTTGAGGGGTTGAATGGCCAACTGCTGCTCCTATCTTCTATCTTTCTATGTAACCCTGTCTGAATGAGTACTAATTGCTCCTAAATGTACATCATAATATACAATACTGTTATTCTTGAATGTTGGGGCAGCAGTTATTGAAAAAACTTCAACCAGTTGGTAAAAATACTTCTATTGTACATTACAGAAAGCAAACATAGAACACAGAAGCTGCATTTGCTTTTCTTACTAAGCAGGGACTGTTTGCTTTTATAACAACAACAGAAAAAATCAACATCACTGAATGATGTCTTCACCCAATTTGGATCACACAGAAGCAGCTATCAATGAAATCCTGGCTGGCTTGGTACACCCAACACTACATCTTGCTGAACATGATGTTTCTCCTGGTCAATGTCCTCTTCTTCTTCTTCTTCTTCCTCAGAAAATTGCAACTTGTGTCACAGCTGTTTAGTGTCCATTAAACCCCATTTTTGCCCGCTCTGACTGCAGAAAGCAAAGCATGTAAGGATTATCCGAATTGTACTGTAAGATGCCTCCAGGTTAATTCAAGCATTGGAACCTGAAGGAGTCCCATTGTCTGTTCTATGATGACTCTGGTTCAAGAGAAGCTGCATTGTAGCCGTGCTCAATCTCAGTCAATAGGTTTAGTACAGGAGTAATGAACCATAATTACAGAGGGCAGTCTTTGTCTCCCAGCAACCTGCTATGTATGACATTAGGCCCATGGAATGAGTTAGGAACTTGTGAGCAATCAAGGGTGTGGTACACAATACCAGATTACAATCCAACAAGTTTATTTAAATCTGAAGCTCTTGGAGTGCTGTTCTTTCATCAAGTGAATTGGAAAGAGGCGCACAGGGACAGAATACATAGGTGGAGAGACAATGGCAAGATAGTTCCAGATAATTAAGACAGTCAACAGATAAGTACACATAGTGTGAGTAGGCTGAATAACAAGTGAAGGGATGACCTATGAACTGATAAATTAAGGCAGAGAGATAATTACAAATAATCAAATGCAAGATGGTGTGAGAGACAAACCAATTGGCTGGAATAACATGAGTAGGTATCAGAGTCTGATAGCCATGTTCCTCACTCATGAGGAAGGCCTCAATCATGATCTTCGGTTCATGTCACGTTAAAGATAACCACAAGATACTATTCTGTGTTTGTAAAATCTTCCTAACTGCCTGTTTTGATAGCATTTCATAGATTATTTATAATTATCGCTCTGCTTTAATTACAGAGTTTTACAGCATGGAAACAGACTCTTTGGTTCAAACAGTCCATGCCAAATATAATTCCAAACTAAACTAGTCCCACTTGCCTGCTCCTTGTCCATATCCCTCCAAATCTGTCCTATTCATGCATGTATACAAATGTCTTTTGAATGCTGAGATTGTACCCCATCCAACACTTCTTCAGGATGTTCATTTCACACACAAACCACCCTCTGTGTAAAACATTTGCGGAGAAAGTGAGGACTGCAGATGCTGGAGATCAGAGCTGAAAATGTGTTGCTGGAAAAGCGCAGCATCCAGGGAACAGGAGAATCGACGTTTCGGGCATAAGCCCTTCTTCAGGAACATTTGCCCCTCATGTCTTTTTAAAATTTCTCTCCTCTCACCTTAAAAATGTATCTCCTAGTCTTGAAGTCCCCAATCCAAAAGAAAAGAAAACTATCACTAACTCTATTTATACCTCTCATTATTTTATAAATTTCTATCAGGTTGCCTCTCAACCTCCTATGCTCCAGTGAAAAAAGTCCCAGCCTATCAGCCTTTCTTTATAACTCAAACCTTCCATACCCAGCAACATCCTGGTAAATCTCTTCTGAACCCTCTCAAGATTGATAATATCCTTTCTATATCTGGATGACCAGAACTGGACACAGTATTCCAGATGAGGCCTCACCAATGTCCTGGGCAACCTCAACATGACTTCCCAACTCCTATACTCAAAGGACTGAGCAATGAAGGCAAGTGCGCCAAGCACCTTTTTAACCATCCTATCCATATGTGACGGAAATACCAAATAAATATGCACCTGAATCCCGAGGTCCCTCTGTTCTACAACACTAGCCAAAACCTTATCATGAATTGTATAAGCCCTACCCTTGTTTGTTGTACCAAAATGCAATTCCTCGTATCTACCTAGATTGAACTCCATCTATCATTTTTCAGTCCATTGATCCATTTGATCAAGATCCTTTTGTAATCTTAGAAAACCCTCTTCACTGTCTACTGTGCCACCAATTTTGGTGTTGTCTGCAAACTTACTAACCATGCCTTCTATGTTCTCTTCCAAATCATTTATGTAAAAGACAAACAAAAGAGGACCCAGAACTAATCCCTGTGGAACACTGCTAGTCACAGGTCTCAATCTGGAAAGCAACCCTCCACTATTACTCTGTCTCCTGCTGTTAAGCCAATGATGTATCCAACTGGCAAGCTCACCCTGAATCCCATGTGAACTAACTTTACCAATTTGTCTCCCATATGGAACTTTGTCAAAGGCTTTACTAAAGTCCAAGTAAATAATATTCACTGCACCGCCATTATCAATCTTTTTGGTAACTTGCTCAAAAAACTCAATCAAGTTTGTGAGACATGCTTTTCCTCACACAAAACCATGCTGACTATCTTTAAAGAATTTTTGCCTCTCTAAATATCCATAAAGTCTATGTTTTATAATCACCTCCAATAATTTACACACAATTGAAGTCAGACTCACAGGTCTATACTTCTCTGCTTTCTCCTTACAACCTTTCTTAAACAAAGGCACATTAGCCACCCTCAAGTCATCAGATACCTGACCAATAGTTATAGATGATGCAAATATTTCTACAAGGGATTTTGCAATTTCCTCCCTTACTTCCCACAATGTTCTGGGTTATATTATATCAGGTTCCAGAGATTTATCTACCTTTATATTCTCTAAGATCTCCCAAGCTTCCTCTTCTGTAATGTGAACTGTTTTGAAAACATCAACATTTATTTCTCTCTATTTTCTCATCTCCATTTCATTTTCCACAGTAAAAACTGATGTGAAATACTCATTTAGTATCTCTCCCATCTCATGGGGTCCAACATGAAGACAATCTTGATCTTTAAGGGACCCCACCATCTCTCAGGTTACCCTCATGCTCTTAATGTACTTGTAGAATCTCTTTGGATTATTCTAAACCTTATTTGTCAATACTATCTCATATCCCTTCTTTGCCATCCTGATTTCTTTGTTAAGAATGCCCCTGCTCTTTATCTTGAGAGATTCAGTTGAACCAAGTTACCTATATTTAAAATAAGATTCTCTTTTATTCATGATTATAATTTCAATATTTTATTCATCTATTGTACTTTAATCTTACCAGCCTTATCCTTCACTTGAATAGGAACATGAAGTTTGTACAGTTTTTGATTACTTTTGTTAGAGCCACATTACTCAATTCTAATGAAGGAGCATCCCTTCAAAAGCTTGTGATTTTAAATAAACCTGTTAGACTATAACCTGGTGTTGTGTAAACTCTGACTCTGTCCATCCTAGTCCAACACTGACATCTCCATGTCAAGGATGTGGTAAATAGTGAAAAACTTGTTATGCCACTTGTGAAAAGCATAAGAGATTCAATGAGATGCTCTTGATGTTGAAATTGGCCTCACTGGACTTCCCACTTCTCCCAAAACACTTGGCACAATTGATGTTATGCATTGGCTCAACTCATCCACGCCGAGCAGATTTTCTAAACTAAGCCAGTCCCATTTGCCTGGGTTTGGTTGATATCCCTCTAAAACTTTCCTATCAATGTGCCTGTCCAAATGTCTTTTAAATGTTGTAATTGTACCCAACTCTACCACTACCTCTGGCAGCTTGTTCCATACACGCACCACTCTCTGTGTGAAAAAGATCCCCCTTAAGTCTTTTTCAAATCTTTTCCCTCTCACCTGAAACCTATACCTTCTAGTATTGGACTCCCTATCCTGGGAAAAAGACCTTTGCTATTCACCTTATCTATGCCCCTCATGATCTTATAAATCTCTATATGTTTACCAACCAGCCTCTGACACTCCAAGGAAATAAATCCCAGTCTATCCATCTTCTCTTTATAAATCAAAACTTCTAGCCTCAGAAATATGTTTGCAAATTTGTTTTGCACTCTTTCCAGGTTAATAATATCCTTCCAATGCAGGACGACTCAAATTGTATGCAGTACTCCAAACATGACCTTATCAATGTCTTGTAAGCTGTAACATTACATTTCTGCTCCTGTACTCAATGCTCTGACTGAAGAAGGCAGAGTGTTAAATGCCTTCTTCACCACCCTGTCTACCTGTGACTCTACTTTCAAGGAACTATCTACCTGCACTCCTAAGTCTCTCTGTTCAATAACACTCCCCAGGGCCCTACTATTAACAATGCAGATTTATTTTAGCAAAATGCAACATATCGCATTTTTCTGCATTAAAGTCTGTGCCATTCCTCGGGCCACTGGCACAGTTGGTCAACCGCCCACATACTCTTAGATAATGTCCCAAAGTGCCCACTATTCCACCAATTTTGGTGTCATCTGCAAACTTACCATGTCTCTTATCTTCTCATCCAAAGTTTTGCTATAAATGATGAACAACAGTGGACCCAGCACCAATCCTTGTAGCATGTCACTGGTCACAACCTCTAGTCTAAACAACAATCCTCTACCACCACCCTCCATCTCCTACTATCAAGCCAATTTTATATCCTATTGGCTATCTCTGCCTGGATCCCATGTGATCTAATCTTACTAACTAGTCCACCATGTGGAAACTTGCCAAAGGTCTTGCTAAAATCCATGTAGACAACATCTACCAATCTGAAAAATGTGTTGCTGGAAAAGCGCAGCAGGTCAGGCAACATCCAAGGAGCAGGAGAATCGACGTTTCAGGCATAAGCCCTTCTTCAGGAATCTGCCTACAGCTATCCTTTTAGTCAAGAACTCAATCAAGTATATGAGATGTGATTTTCCATGCACAAAGCCACACTGATTGTCCCTAATCAGTCCCTACCTCTCCAAACACTTATAGGACCTGTCTCTCAGAACCCCCTCCAATAACATACCCACCACTGACATCAGGCTTACTTGTTTGTAGCTCCCTGGCTTTCCCTTTCTTAAATAATGGCACAACATTAGCTATCCTCCAGTTTTCTAGCACCTCACTGTCAATGATACAAATATCTCTGCTAGGCGCCCCACAATTTCTTTTCTAGCTTCCCACAATGTCATGGGATACACTTGATCAGATCCTGGGATTTATCTTTCTTGATGCATTTTAAGGCCTCCAGTATTTCCTTTTCTGTAATGTGAACTCTTTTCAAGACATCACTATTTATTTCCTTGGGTTTCCTAGCTACTTTGTCTTTCTCCACATAAATAATAAAGAGAAATATTAATTTAGAATTTCACCCATCTCCTTTGGCTCCACACATAGGCAACCTCACTGATCTTTAAGGGAGCCTATTCTCTCCATAGTTAATCTTTTGCTCTTAATCTTTGGATTCTCCTTTACTTTATCTGCCAAAGTTATCTCACGTTCTCTTTTATTTATCTCCCGATTTCCCTCTTAAGTGTACTCCTATATCCATGGTACTCCTCAAGGGATTCACTTGATCCCACCTGCCCATACCTGATTCATGCATCCTTTGTCTTCTTGAACAGAGCCTTAACATCTTGAGTCATCCAGTGTTCCCTACTCCTGCCACTATCACTAATAGGAATGTGCAGGCCCTCAACTCTCAACTTTTGAAAGCCTCCTACTTGCTGGACATCCCTTTACCTGTGAACAGCCTCTCCCAATCAACGTTTGAAAGTTCCTACCTAGGACTATCAAAATTGGTCTTATCCCAATTGAGAACTTTATATTGTGGACCAGACTTATCCTTTTGAAACTAATAGAATTATGGCGACTGGTCCTAAAGTGCTTTCCACTAATGCCTAAGTCCCATGCCTTGCCTTATTTCCCAAGAAAAGCTTGTATCTTGTTCCTTCTCGAGCAGGGCCATCTATATGTTGATTAAGAAAGTTTTCCTGAACACACTTTACAAATTCCTCCCCATTCAAGCTGTCAACACAATGGTAGCCCCAGTCTATGTTTGGAAAGTTAAAATTCCCTATTTTTACAGCCCTAGTATTTATACAGCTATCTGTGATCTCCCAACATACACTTTCCCACTGACTATTGCAGGCCCTATCATACAATCCCATCAAAGTGATCATCACCTTCTTATTTCTCAGTTCCATTCATACAGCCTGACTGGACCATCCTTCAGGAATATCATTTTTCTGCCAGGGCATCAACACAAAAAAAGAAAGTACCAAAAATGTCTTTTACACAAAGTATTAAATTTTGTGGAGGAACTTTGTCAAAGTATAAATGCCATTGGGTTTCACAGAGGGTATCTCTGCTTACGCCTGAGTGAGACTTCTCGCCATACCACCTTAAACTTTCCTTGTTCAATACTCACCATGTCCCTACAGTGCCTCTTTGGTCCCATGTCAGCCTGCTTCCCTCACTGTCTGTCATGGGACATTCTTGCTACTCACCAGATATCTTGAATCTCCCCTGTCGCCCACACCTTCTTCAAAAAGGCCATTATGCACTGGCATTCTGAAAGTGCCCAGCATGGCTCATCACCTGTTCTCTGGATGAGGAGTGACCAAACCCCTGATTGATGCTTGCACCATTTCTCTGTCTGTGTTAGAACTAACCCCTGGACTAGCTGCTATAATTAACAGTTCAATTGAGTCCTATTTTTTCACCCTTTATAACCCAGATTCAAAGGCAAGGGAAAATTAGCGCCTCACTTCGCAGACAGGGAAATGGATGTTCTAGACTATAGGGTGGTGCAGAGGAGTTATGTCCTCTTTCTCTAGGAGCAGCAGAGGAGCCTATCAGACCCCACCCGCCTGGGTTGAAGTCACTACCTGGGTCAATGTGGGATAACAAATTACAATGTCATAAGAACGTCAATGACACTGTCTCTCCCCACCCCCCCCCCCCCCCCCCCAACCCTTACATATGCAGTTGGATCCTTTACAGTAGTCATCCACTGCCTCACAGCCAAAAGCCCCAACCCCCACAAATAGATTTGCCAATCTCCTTCCCACAGCAGTGACTCCCTTTCTCTCCCACTATCTTACATTTATTTGACAGACCTACACTCAGCCCACTCCCTTGAACAACCTAAATGGACAGACTTGGATGAGGAGTGACCAAACCCCTCTGTGATTTAGCTGGCTCCTGCACTGGACACGTGGTGTTCTTTCTGACTATGTTAGAACTGACCCCTGGACTGGTTGCTATAATCAGCAGTTATTTTGAATCCTATTTTTTCACCCTTTAAAACCCAGACTCAAAAGCAAATTCCAGTGCTTCAGTTTATAAATCTCCGGAGATCAGTTTGAAACACTACTGACTGGATATTGAACCCAAAGTTTTATATGACTTCATGCAACACCAGGTAATGCTTTTACCCACACTGATCATTAATGCATTCACGACTTTACAAGCAAAAATTAACTGATTTTAACACTAGACTGAATAGGTAGGCTGTAGACTGTTAATGGCCCAGAATAAATTAATCCAATGGGGGAGGGAGAGGTGAATGATTGAATTTTTCTTCCTCGATATTGCAGGTTATGCTTAAATAGATGCACATTGAATTTAATATGCCTGTTTACAATCTAAAGTTGATAAATGTTTTCTGTGGAGATTATTGAGAGTGATAGTTGGGTCTTCAGATGATTTTCTGGAATGATGTCTGTAACTCTTGCCAATTCTTGTTATAGAGTGGAACATGGAGATTGAGCTAGGATTATTTTCTAATTAATGTCAGTACAATTCAGCACCAGTTTTTGGTGGGAATTTGATTCCCCCTTTGGAAAAGTGCCACAGATGGGTTGTTGTTGAGATGGGGGTCATATAATTGAGTGGAGTTGGACATTGGTTGATGGGCTGCAGTATTATACACATTGCCAATCCACCTCTGTTGGAGGTTTATTCACTCTTGTGACTCATCTGATGACTGGATTGGCTGGAGGATGACAGGATTTCCTCCCAGATGAGGGTTGAAGCTTTTTCATGAGTCATTTAATAGCTTAAACACCACCAAATCAGTTCTGAATTTCCTGGGCCTGTGGAGTAGGGCTCACCCCAGATTTTTCAACCAGGTGAAAGTGGTGAGGTCACTTCGCCCTCTGTGAAAGTTTCTGGCCATTTTTTTTATTGTATAAGGACAAGGAGGGCTTTGAAACCTCATGGGATTCTGCTGATGGTATTCCCATCTGAATACCAAGTGTCCAGTGCAGGAGCCAGCTAAATCACAGAGAGAAATGTGAGGAGAGGCTGGAATGAGCTAATCCTGCTATATGAAATGAGGGATTTGTTACTAATGTTCCATTTACCTAATGTGCTGAAGACACAGCCAAGGAATTCAATTTCGGAGCAGCTGTTGAGGGCTTTGATGTTATCTCACAGATGCTTATATTTCCGACCTTTATTTTCCCAGCACAAGCCTTCCCAAGTGCTTTATTATTAGTTTCAAATAAGACCGTGACATCATCTGTCACCCTAATGGCTTATATGAAAATAGCATTAGGTTTCCAAAACAATCCTGATTATAAGCTTGAGGTTGGACCTTTTATCTGTGCATCTTTTCGAGTTACTTCGATCAATGCAGCCAGTGATGGCGTTTGATTTGAACATTTTAAACATATGAGCATTGGACATGGGTAAATGAGTCATTCTACCACAAACTCATATCTCTTCTCATCATGTGTCTCTTCAAAGTATATGTTTAATAGTTTTAACTTCATCATTTTGTGTTCTTTGATTTCATCTAGAAAGCAGTAAAGAATATCCTGGCTCTTAAGGGGAATTTCAATGGACTGTTCCCAACTGCAAGGAGGCAGGATTGCAGGCTGCTGCTAACATTGAGCAGTTGATACTCATCAGGGTCAAACAGAACCCACTAAGGGACAAGGTCCAGATACCACTGAAACTGTCCTGGTATTGGATAGATCTACTGAGCAGCAACTGGGTGCTTTGAGGCTGAGGAGAGTATTGGTCCCGAATCTCACTGAATCCCATTATTGGATTGTGTGAGTCTAAAGGTTGCAACCCAGGCCACGACAATTTACATGGAAGCATTTCCTCTCCCAAGTTCCCAAAAGCCTTAAATCTTCAACATGACTAAACCTTCAACGGGCTTGGCAGTGTACCTCCATCTTGAGTTGCTGTAACATCTGCTACCCTTCTCATTAGTACCCATTACTCTGGGTTGCGATACCAGCCAATATGGTGCTACAAGCCCTTGGACTGGACTTCCTACCTTGCAAACCTGTTACTGTCCTGACTGGGATGTGAATGTGAAGAGTGAATTGGCAGCCTCCCAAAAGGTCAGCATACCTTCTCTCCATGTGAGACAAGAATTTAGAAATGATTCTAATCTCTACAAATATTTTAAGACCAGATTTTTTGCCAGTCATCTCCAGATCTTACTTTTAATCACCAATTAGTGACTTGTGCAGGAAAAAGTATGGTTAGGTTTTAACCCATTCAGAACTTATTTTTACAATTAAAATCAAACCCTATAAATTTTGATCAGAACAGGATCAAGCTTGACACAATGAGACCAAGGATGTCAGCTACCTGTTGCCAAGCTAATATATGACGAACATATGAATATATGTGTTTCATATTAAAGTCAGCTAACAAGACTGAAACAAGCCAAGGAGCTTCAAAAAGATGACAACAATTATTGGTTGTCACATTGCAGTCCAGTTAATCTCACAGACTAACAGTCATAAAACTTAGGAGGGATATTTCATATATCTACGATATTAACAACATGACAGAAAATAAAAATTATTCCTGCAAACAGACTTGAACTATTCCCTGTTTTAGTACGTTGTAAGCATATAAAGACTATAATATAGTTTCCTGCCCGATAACCAGTATCACTCATTGGGGACAGAGCTTGATCAGACTCCTATGTTGGATGACTGAATCTCCAGTCAGCTAAGGAAAAGCATTGGTCAGGTCTGCAGCTCAGATTTTCCATCGATAACATAAATAGATAGCAATGGAAGATTGGGTGTTGGTGGGGCAATGGACATGTGATAACCTGACCAGTATTGCTCATTACTCTAACTGTTTCGCATTGTGAGCACTGAGATAGAAAACAAGGTTGTTTCAACTTGGAAGTGATACATGTGTAATATTTTTAGATTGTAATCCAAGATATTCAGGAGATTATATTGTGTAATTGAGTTGATTGAAATCAAATTATCATAGCTCGTGTTTAGAGTTTGCAGGATATATTGTAGTTTAAACTCATTAGAATGAAATGGTGATAATTGAATCATTCATTTACCTACTTACTCATTCTATAATCTCACAGGATGGTATATTTATCTTCTGCTGCTAGAAATCTGAGCATTTATTTCCCTATAAGATTATAATCAATTATAACAAGATAAACATTAAGGAAACTGCTGAATCAAATATTATGGTATGTGAACCTACAACTTTTAAAATGAAAGCAGAGAACTTAAATTATTTGGAAGATTTGCTTCGTTTATTCCTTAAGCTTTTATTATGACAAATGAAATAGATTCAATACATTTCAAATTGTCAGAAAGTCTGTGTCCAGGTATTTCCTGGGAACAACTCCTGATCCATATGTTATAATTTCATCAGAATGCAATAAAACCTTCCATCTTTTTGCGAGCAGGATTGAGAGTCCTGCGTGGCATATTGTCAGCCTGGTTCCAAGGTAAGGGACATCTTGAGCCAGCTTGAAAGGGAATTGGAATGGAATGTGGAGGATCCATTTATTGAGGTTCACGTTAGGCAAGAGTAGAGAGAAGGTTCTGTTTGGGAAATATCAGGAATTTGGAACAAAATTAAAGAACTGGACTTTGTGGTTATAATTTGTGGTTCATCATTGAGCCACGTGCAAGTTAGTACAGAGATAAGAAAACCAAGGAAGTAAGCATGTGGCTAAAGGAAGGGTACTGGAAAGTCGTTCAGTTTTGTGGGGCACTGGCATCAGTATTGGGACAGGAAGGAACTATATAATTGAGATGGGCCAACCTGAAACAATCTGGGACCAGGATCTTAGTCGAAAAGATAAGTAGAGTGGTCAGATGGACTTTAAAGTAGTTAAAGAGGGAACTGCTCAGCATAGGTTATTAGTTTCTAGAACAAGTAATAAGACAGAGAGTTGGAAAAGGTCAAGAATTTAACTTCAGGCAATGCAGATAAAGGAACAACTATGAGAATGGGATTGATCAAAGCAGTTCTGAAGGTGCTGAATTTAAATGCATGCAGTGTATGAAACAAGGTAAATGAACTTGTTGTGCAGATTGAAATTGGTGGGCACGATGTTCCGGGCATCACAGAGAATTAACTGCAAGGAGATCAGGGCTGCGAGCTAAATATTTAAGCATATTCATCCTATTAAAATGACAGGCAGGGGGGTTGAGATTGCCACCATTTAATTAAGAACAAGAAGTGATATAGAAAAGACGTGTAAGAAAAGCACTGTTACAATAATTATAGAAGACTTCAATATGCAGGTGGACCGGGAATATCTGATTGGTAACAAATCCCAAGAGAGGGAATTTGGAGAATGTCTACAAAACTTTGGTTTTTTGGAACGGCTTTTGTAGAACCCATGCGGAAACAAGGCAAATCTGGATTGGGTAATACGTAATGAGGCAGATTTGATTAAGGAGCTGAAATGAAGGAATGCCTAGAAGGCCAGTGACCATATTATGATAAAATTCATCCTTCCAGGTGACACAAAGATAGGTGGAGAGACAGGCAGTGATGGAACTAGGGACGGTGTAGAAGGGCTTAGGCGGGCTAGGAGAGTGGGCAAAGAAATAGCACATGGAATACAATGTGGCTAAATGTGAGGTTATGTGCATGGGTAATAAGAATAAAAACATGGACTATTTTCTAAACTGGGGAAGGCTTTGGAAATCTGAGGAGTCCTAGTTCAAGATTCTCTTAAGGTTAACATGAAAGCTCAATAGGAAGGCAATTGCAATGGTGGCATTCTTTTCAAGAAAGCCAGAATACAAGAACAGAGATATACTGCTGTGGTTGTATAAGGTTCTGGTCAGATAGTTGAAATATTATGAGCAGATTTGGGCCATGTACCTAAGGAAAGATGTGTTGGTGTTGGAGGGAGTCTAGAGGAGGTTTACAAGAGTGATACTGGGAATGGAGGGTTTGCCATATGAAGAGTGGTTGAGGAGTTTGGGTCTGTACTTGATGGAGTTCAGAAGTTTGAGAAGGAATCTTATTGAAATTTATAGAATACTGAGAGGTCTGGATAGAATGAATGTGGAGAAGATGCTTCCACTTGTAGGAGAGACTTCAACCCAAAGACATAGCCTCAGACTGAAGGGATGACCCTTTAGAACTGAGATGGGGAGGAATTTCTTCAGCCTCTGGATGTTCATCTATGGAACTCAATGCTACAGAGCTGTGGAGGTCATTGAGTACATTTTAGATAGATAGGTTCTTGATTGGTAAGGGAGTCAAGGATTATGGGGAGAAGGCAGGAGAAAGGGGTTGAAAACATATTAGCCATGGTCAAATGGTGGAGCAGACTCTATAGGTTGAATGGCCTAATTCTCCTGCTATTTGTTCTGGAAAGTTCAGATAATTGAACAAGGGCAAACCAATCTCACATTTTAAGCATTTCTTTCCTGCAATCCTTAGGAAACTTACACTGATCCAAAGCTCAAGTGTCCTGGGAAAGTGGGGTCGTGCTCTGAGCAGAAATTGAGGAGACTGGGCCTGTATTCTCTCAAGTTTCAAATAATGAGAGGTGATCACATTGAAGTACTTGGAATTCTTACAGGGCTCAACAAGGTAAATGCAGGCAAGATGTTTCCCCATGGGATATTGTATAATGTAAGAGACCGATCATTTTGGACTGAGAAGTGGGGGAATGCCTTTATTAAGAGGATAGGCAAAAGTGAGGACTGCAGATGCTAGAGATTAGAGTCGACAGTATGGTTCTGGAAAAGCACAGCAGGTCAGGCAGCATCTGAGGAGCAGGAGAGTCAACATTTCAGGCAAAAGCCCTTCCTGTCGACTGTCCTGCTCTTCGGAAGCTACCTGACCTGCTGTCCTTTTCCAGTACCACACTCTAGACTTTATTAAGAGGGAGTTGAATCTGTGAAATTCTTTATCACAGAGGGCTGAGGAGGCTAATCGTTGATTACTTTCAAGACAAAGATTAATATAGATTTCTAAAATTAAAGGTTTGAAGGGATATTGGAATAATGTGAGGAAAAGTGGAATGAAGTAAGATGATTAGCCATGATTTAATTGAATGGCAGAACAATTTGGCATGGCTAATTGGAATGCTCCTACTTCTGTTTCATTTGATCTTATATTATTGTGCTATTCCATTCCATTTCAAGACCTGATCTCCGATCACTGCATTCCTTGTTGAGTTTCTTTTCGTAAGACCTGTCCTCAGCTGACACCTAATTCTGCTCTGATCTTCCTTTGGCTAGACTTGCTCAACCAAACCTTCCTATAAAGTCTGGTCTAAGCCTACTGATATGAAAAATCAAGCTCCAACAAGTCTTTAGCAGAAGAGATATGCACTTGAGTAACAATCAGCAGGTTACTATGTACTAACAAAGATAACAGATCATGTAATCTTAAGAGTGAGAAATATTACACCTGATGAAAGATATATTTATCTCCTAAGGAATACCCGGCCAACTTAATTTACATGGTTGTTAACAATAGAGATAAGACAAACTGAAACAGCCATGTTAGGTAACTGGAACTGACTGACCCCTCCAGAGACAGGCATATTTATCTCAGTGGGTGGAGCTTTACAAATGCTTCAGATTTACTCCTTTCAGGCCAGCTGCTGTTACTTTTGCTTCTGTTCCAATATCATTCTAAATTCGTCACTTCTAATTTTAAATTGTTTTCCTTGTTGTTCCAACCTCATTCAATCGTTGTTGTTGTAACCTCATTCAATGCCCAAAAAACAATCCATTTTTCGAATACAGCTAATTGTATATCCCACCCCGTTTGTATTCATTGTTTCAATAAAATGGAGGCTAAGCCAGTGCAGGCAATGGTAAAATAATTTAATAATTTGCTATTAAACGTACTTCACTAACAGACAAAATCAAAACCTACCTTGGAATTTTTATACTCTATTGTATTATATACTTGTTTTATTTAATGATTATCCAATGGCGTTAGAGACATGCAGTAATAGAGATCAATATGTTTTATCAAAAACCTCTGTTCGGTTTTCAGTTTATGGATACAGATGATCATGCTCAATAGTGAATGACATTTATTGGTAAATCACCACCTGGTCTATGATCAAAAGGTTCTTCCTGTATCATTGTATTAAAGTTATTATGACCAGGTGCGGAGGCCTCCTTGCTTTTTAATCCCCCTTTGGACAGTAGCAACAAATATTTATATTTCTTTCTAGCATGCAGCTATCATCCTTGAATTAAAATGTAGATTCCAAGAAAATGAAGGAGGTGATTACTATGGTTTTCATGAATGAAAGAAAAAGGAATTGTATTACATACCAACTCCAGGGAAAATAATAATTAAGATGTAATGTCAAACACAAACAGAATCTTTAAGCTAACAAATTTAAAAGAGTGAATGACTACTACAAACGAGTATAAAGTTTACACAGTTTTAAAGCTCTTTTGAGTCATTGCGGTGTAATAATCTGAGACCATGGAGTATCCTTAGCAGTGGCACAGTTTGTAGATACCTTTTGAGTTCTCAATGAATGGTTCTTTACCCTATTGACTGGACACTGTTTTCTGAGATGTTGTGAGAAACGAGCAGAGAGAGAAAGCAAGCCTTCCAATTCTTGTTTTAAAAATCATTTTTCTTTCTCTGTGGCCTGTTGCACAAATGCAGGTGTTGAAATTAGTTCATTACATATTCCTGAGTCTACTTCCGTTGTCTCTCCAAGTTGTCTAACTGGCAGGTGAACCTTACATTGACCAACATGTGAAATTTTCATACAAATGTGAAATAAAGAGGAGCAATGAATTCCTTGATGCTGACTCAGTTACTTGGTTTTAATGTCTTTTGAAAAAATTAGAATCTCATGCCCATAGGCTTTTGGCATTCCACATGGGTCTAATAAAGGTTGGTAAGTCTCCGGATCTGATAGGTTGCTTTCTAAGATTTTAAAAGAAGTGGCTCAGATATAATGGATGCACAGATAGTAAACTTCCAACAATCTTTTAGATGATGGAAAAGTCCCAGACGATTGGAAACTTCTAACATAACAGCCTTTTTCACAAAGAAATGGAGAGAAAGGAAATGTAACTTTAGACCCCTTTGCTTAACATCTGACGGTGGGAAAATGTTGGAGTTCATTATAAAAGATATAACTGCAGATCATTTAGAAATGCATAATATAATCAAGCAGGATCAGCAGGGCTCCATGAAGGAGAAATCATGCCTGACAAATTTATTACAGTTCTTTGAAGAGTTAACAGGCTGTATAGATAAAGGGAAACCAGTAAGTGTGATATATTTGCATTTCCAGAAGGTGTTTGATAAGACATCATATAGAAGGCTACTTAATAAGATAAAACCCATGGTTTCAGGTAGTAAATAAAATAAATAGAGGATTGACTAATTAGTGGAAGATAGGGAATTAGGGTAAAAAAGGGGGCTTTTTCATAATTGCAGCTTGTAACTATTGGAGTGCCACAGGGATCAGTGCAAGAGCCACAATTGTTTATAATATACATTAATGACTTGGATGAGGAAAGTGAATGCACTGTACCCAAGTTAGCAAATAACACACAAATAAGTGGGAAGGCAAACAGTGAAAATAACACAACAATTGTGCAGATGAATATAGACATGAGAGTTTATGAACTTTGGCAGAAAGAAGAGTTGAATACTATTTTATTTAAATTGTCCAGAAAGCTGCAGCCTAGATGGACTTGGGAATCCTGTGCATGAATTAAGAAATTATAGCATTCAAACTCAGTGGGCAATAGGAAGGGCTAAGGATTATTGCCCTTTATTTCAAAGGGAATGGAGTAAAATATGGGGAGGTCTTGCTAAATCTACAGAAGTCATTATTCAGTCCACGTTTAGAATACTGTGAACAGTTTTAGTCCCAGTACCTAAGGTATACTGATGTTGGAGGCAGTTCAGAGAAAGTTCACTAGGCTGATCCCGGATTGTCATATGCATTGGTATTCAATATGTTGGGCCTGTACTCATTGACATTTTGGAAAATGAGAGGAGATCAGATTGATATATTTAAGTTTCTTAGGGGGTTTGACAAGGCAGATGCAGAGAGGATGTTTTCCCTTGTGTGAGAGTCACGGAGCAGAGGACATACTCTCAGAGTAAGGGGTCAAGATAGATAGACTTTTAATTACTAAGGGCATCAAAGGTTATGGGGAAAAGATAGGAAAGTCAAGTTGAGGATTATTGGATCAACCATAATCTCTTTGAATAGTGGAGCAGACTTGAAAGGCTGAATGGTCTATTTCTGCTCCAACAAAATCTTATGATCTTATGGCCTTGATCCGTGGGTAAGTGATCAAGGATAGAAGTCAAAATTCAATAGACCATACAGTACTTACCACTATTGTAGCACAACTGACACAATGGAGCTCTTGCAGAATTCTTGTGAGACATTATAAATCTCAATATAGATTCTACAGTATGAACATTTATCCGAAACTTGGATTATCAATCAGGTTAACAAAGTGTCTCATTATTTGTTGTTTTTAAAATGTAACTGAAGAGAGGACATCAGTTACATTTTTTGTAAGAATTATGGAAGCTGTTCAACTGATTTGAACTTATCTATTATCTTGACCAGATCTGTTTGTGGTTTATATCTTAAACTACATCCAGGGAGATATTCTCTTATGGTATTCAAAATCTAGGAAAGCATCGGAATGCTGTGGTCATATCCAGTAAATCCAATATAGTAAAACAAGGGCTTCTATTTGATGCCTGGGCACTACTACAATAGCAGATAAAATATATTCAAGTCATATTTCCGTTTGTATGGATGGAAGGAGGGCTTGTGCACAAGAACGGTTCTTTATGCTGGCATGAGTTCAAAATCTAGCAAAAGTCTACAACATCACTTGGAGCTATCATTTTGTCTCCAGTTCCACACAGAATTGATATGTTTCACATACTTACACAGAACCAGCAGTGATTTAGTAGACTGTTGATACAGTCAGATGTATATTATTTTTCACTCAATATATTTTTCTCGAAGTGAAGCCTTCCTCAAATTGATGCCTTTAATAGCTCAGCAACTGCTGAATCATTACTGAAGCTCATAGGGGCTGGCATGGTGACTCAGTGGTTAGCACTACTGCCTCACAGTGCCAGGGACATGGGTTCAGTTCCAGCCTTGGGTGGTTTTCTCTGTGGAGTTGCACATCCTCCCTCTATCTGTGTCTGTGCAGGTGTGTTCTGGTTTTCTCCCACGGGCCAAAGATGTGCAGGCTGGGTGGATTAGCCATGGGAAATGCAGGGCCACAGGGATGGGGTATGAGGTTGGTCTGGGTGGGATGGTCGGTGTGGGCTCAATGGACCGAATGGTCTGATTTTACACTGTAGGCATTCTATGATGAAGTATACAAGCTCAATTCCCTTCGCGGGAGCATGAATTTGCAACTTTGCAGAGTCACAAAAGTGTGATGAAATGAGCCAGGTAGCATTGCTAAATGACTGTCTTATCACATTTATATAAAGAAGACTCCATAAATCCATTATACATATCTACAGAAGGAAATGGAAATTTAAATTAAAAGCCCTAAAGCAATTGCATGACTTACGTCATTAATCCATTATACAATTATTTGGATCAAGCTGAAAGAAAGTTAAATAAAAATGTTAACCCAGATTTAATGTAACCTGATAGGGATTCTTCTTTCAAATTTTTTTCGAGGAGTAAGCACAATGGGCTAAAAAACAAGACCTTCACAAGCTTGCTTGTGAGGAACTGAGCCTTGTAGTCTTGGACACTGTCACATCTGAGCCCAGGTCGGTACTGAGTAACATTGACTCTCCTGCTCCTCGGATGCTACCTGACCTGCTGTGCTTTTCCAGCACCATACTCTTGATTCTAATCTCCAGCCTCTGCAGTCCTCACATTTGCCTGTACTGAGTAAGCTGACCTCATGTCAGATAGTAATAGGACATTGCTATTGACATCTTGAAGACATAGTTCTGATTGTTTTCCATTAAACCGTGGGAGCAACTCTGACTCTTACAGATGGGTCTCCCATCGCAGTCTCACCTGGCTGGTTCTCTTTGTGGCAGTTTTTACATGTTGTTTTCTATCACATTGTCAGTCATGCTTCCCTGCTGGCTTCGTTGGGAACAGTAGTATCTTTTCTTCTGGTTAGTTAAATGACCTCGAGATGGCTGATTGATTCGCATGGACCATGATACTCTTCAGCACTGGGTGACAGTATAGAAAGAGTTGTGAATAAAGAGTTTTAATAACACACCTCAGTCCAGGTGGTAAATGTCCCAGAAAAAACCTTTCCCTGCCCCTGCCACAGGTACGTATGTGGGACTGAGTTGCGAAAAGTGCTGATGCCACATCAAGTCCTGCAAAAAGTTGCCAATGCTGATAAGAAATCTGTCTCTACACAGACAGGAGAGGCAGAAGAGAGAACTAAGAGACTTTTTGTTTATTTACTCCAAATATGTAAATTTGGGTATTGGGCCCAGAGGACCAGGGTCGATGCTGACAGGCCAATTATGGAAGTAGAAGCAGGGATGGTCCACACAGCAGAGCATAGTACCAACTTGGAGACACTAACTTCCAATAATAGTAATTATAAAGAATCAAGTGAAAGTACCGTGACTGATGTGGGAAACATCACTGTTCGCGATGAGGCATCTGATGTAATATCACAATTGAGCTGACCCATGACCCCACCATTGTGAGAGAAATCATGATACATTATCCCATTGACAGGTTATTTTGCAAGATCTGTGACTCACTCCTTCCAAGTATAGGCATTTTTCATGTCTATTTAAGGAGGAAATATCAAATTAAGAGTACTAGAACAAGATGTTTCAAGTAAGAGAAGAATGGGGAATTTATGCTTTGGCATGACATTATGTATATTGTAATAGATCAGCAAAACATTTTGGGTCCTTGGTTTGTTTTTTGTTTGCGTTAACATTTGCAACTAAAGTTGACCTTGGTCAGTGTGAACACCAGAGATCAGCTACATTTTGCAGTCAGAAGCATTTGGAAGCCTTTATGTCAGAGGGTAGATCAGGAGGATAGTGTATAAATGGATGGAGGAAGATACAAAGCTTCTTTGCCAATTAGAAGAACAAATTGCAAGAGGCAAATTTATCAACAAATAAATTTCTGGCATCCTCTATAGGATGCCAGAGCCAAAAAACACCAAAGCAAATTTCTGATAAAACGTTGCAGAGCACCTACATTATTGTCTAACTATCACTGCTTGATGCGATAGGTGAAGAATCAAAAAGGATCCTTTGTCTTCTAGCCCCAAACCTCAGGACGTAGATAATCAAGCAACTCAGGCTGTAGAATTTTGAAGCAAAAACAGCAATCCCAAGGTCAGACAGCTGGGGTTAGGGCTGGTTGAAAGTATCACAGAATTGTTAATAACTGGGTGTGAATCAGCTAAGAGAATCCCAGGTCAATAGATAAAAGTCTAAAAGGCACAGTTGAGAGAGGAATGCAAGTGCAAAGAAACAATGTGCCAAAAGGAAAGAGATGTTCAGAGAAATTTAATTGCTCTATAAAAGCAACTAACCCAGCAAATTATGTTGCATTAGCAATATTTTTATGTCATCTTTCCAAAGAGGGACTAGAACTTAATTTCATTTCTAAACTTCTTGTGCTGAACAATAAGGCAAATGTTAATAAGGTCAGAGGGATGATGGACAACTAATGTGCCCATAGAGAAGGAAGAGATTAACATAGCCATTATGGAAATAGACCCAAAGAGTGCAGCAGGCCCAGCTGGGATGAAATTGGACCATATCCAAGATATCCATGATGAGGTTGCCACATGTCTGCCTAAATTCTTTTCCCTATGGTTGAGAATGTCCACAAATCTAAATTCCTTCAACTGTCTTCATTCTCAAAACTGAAGATCATAATTGGCTGAAAAATAACAATAACTGGAGATCCATCACAATTAGAATCACTTTTCTTTGCCCGTTTATTAAAAGCATGGTTAGTTCCACAGTCCACAGCTCCACAGTCAGCATAAACCCAGACACAAAGGTTCCTTAGTGGCAACCCCAGGTTACAATGAAAATACTGCAATCTTGGATCATATCTTTCAAGGTGCCAAAAAGAATCAGAAGGACCTTACAGTTATCTTTGTAGGTTTTCAACTCTTTAGGATATAAACAGTTAATTAAGGCTTTTCAACGAGACTATTTACCTAATGCCCTTATACATTTAATTACAAACCTGTATACATGTAATACAGCAATTATTAATCTCTCAAAAATGAATTAAATAAAGATTGAGAGGTGAGTGAAGCACCAGGTTTCACTATTTCTAATACTTCTTAACATTACCCTGGATCCTCTTCTATGCATCATAGCGAAGGCCAAGTCAGGTGTATCAATGATGATAGATGATGGAAGAATGAACTACTCTGCCTTGTTTTTGCAGATAACATTGCGTTGATGAATGACTCACCGTGGAATGCTGAAGAATCTCAAGGTAGTCCAGACTTTCTGTGAGAACACCCTGACTTACCATTAACAGATTCAAAACATTCAAGGTTTTCATTACATACATAAAGGTAAGATCTTCTTGTACATTTGAGAAGTGTTGGACATTGAGGGGAGACAACAATAAGTATATCCCCCCAGGTGAAATGGAAAAATATGTAGGTGTTTGAATTAACCCATGGGCTGGTGTTATGGATGTTGACTGGGAGGAGAAGTTTAAGATCTAGGTTACCAATTTGGATTCGGCTGCCCTATGTCCTAATCAGAAAATCAATCTTTCAAAACAAATGTAACCCTGAGGATGTATTATCATTTGACCCTCACAGAAGTTTTTCAAACTAACCTCCGTAAACTTGATGCAGTTAGAAATGCCATAAACCAATTTCTCTACCTCCCATCCCATACAACAGATGGCATTTTATATGCCAAAAGTAAGGATGAAGAGTTAGGATTACCTAAACTTGAAGTGCAAATTTTTGCTGCCATCATGAGGAAGAGAGAAGCATTTGAGGTTTCAGAAGATCCCTTTATTAGCTTTCTTTTCAGTTCTCAGAGAAGAACAATTTAGAACATAGAACATAAAACAGTTCAGCACAGTACAGAGCCTTCTATCCTACTCTAAGATCAGACTAACATACATCCCCTTCTTTGTATTAACTTCCATGTGCCAAAGCAAGAGTTGCTTAAATGTCCCTAATATATCTGACTCTACTACCACTGCTGGCAGTGCATTCCATGCATCCACCAATCTCTGAGTAAAGGACCTACCTCTGACATCTCCCCTGAACCTTCCTCCAATCACCTTAAAATTATGCGCCCTCCTGATAGACATTTCTACCCTGGGAAAAAGTTTCTGGCTATCTAGTCTATCAGTACCTCTCAACAACTTGTACACATATATCAAGTTACCTCTCATCCTTCTTCACTCCAATAAGAAAAGCCCTGGCTCCCTCAACCTCTCTTCATAAGACATGCCCTCCAGTCCAGGCAGCACCCTGATAAATCTCCTCTGCACCCTCTCTAAAGCTTCCACATCTTTCCAAAATTGAAGCGACCAGAACTTACAGATTCCAACTTACAGATTGTAAAGGGATTCAGTGAACTGAAGATCCCAAAGGAAGTTAAGCCTTTTGCACAGAATCCAGGTACTAATTCTGCAATTGAAGTAGATGAGCCCTGAAGTTATTTTAGTTTGAAACATTTAACATCTGAGGTAGTCCCATGAAGTAATTATGGAACATGGAGGGATTGGGTAATAACTAAATGGATGAAACATTCGGGATTAGTTATTTTAAAAGTGACTCAGAATCAAATACTTGCATTAAACCCTTTTATAATATTAAATCATCAAGATTAATTATTGGACCACTAATATGATACAATTTACGTCCTGTTATGACTTTATCCAGGGATAGATCACATATAGAAGCATGGTTCTAAGAAAGGAGTGTTGAAGATGTGTTGAAACATGAGCACATATCTCATGTAACTGTTCATTCATTAAAAATGCAAAGATTAAATTGTGAAGTTGCAGGAATTTTGGGAAAATATAGATGGATGACATCCATTGAGCTGCATCTTAAAGATAGGGAGGGACAACTTCGGAAACCAGGCCTAGTCTTTAAGATGGATCAACATAT
Source organism: Chiloscyllium plagiosum (assembly GCF_004010195.1). NCBI lineage: Eukaryota > Metazoa > Chordata > Chondrichthyes > Orectolobiformes > Hemiscylliidae > Chiloscyllium > Chiloscyllium plagiosum. The sequence goes on along the minus strand of NC_057712.1, from coordinate 83,472,851 downwards.
TGTGGTCATTGACATTATGATTTATTTTGAGGATGATACAAAATCTTTGGAAGCTGCCTGGACTGAAAAGGTTATGAAGTATACACATCTTGACCAAGAAATCAAGGAGCTCACTGGAATGTCCGAATCTGCCCACTTTGGATTTGTTATGGGTTAAGGGGTAGTTTGTATGAACAGAACTATCGTCTCCTAAACTTCCTTGTCATTCAATGTTTTAGGTCATTTGCCAAGATATGTCTTGTTTACCAATTGCTGTTACTTCATAGATCTTGCAAATCTTCAATGACAGATGAGGAGGGCCATAATTCATAATCAACATTCAACTGTTTAGGGATACCATAGATCCTATGGTGCCGGGATCTGGTGGATCATGCAAGGACACTTGGTGCATGTGCCATAATGGAGTTGTAATTGGTTGTGGGTAATTACTTACATTGTGTAAATGAATTTAATATATGGATGTAAGGTTACGCAAATTGAATATAGAATATAGTGTAATGTATAATTAGTTATAGGGTAGTTGTTTAATGTAACACAAACACATCAAATGATGTAAGTCCTTGGGCAACTGACCAGAATGACTTCTAGTTCTAGTTCTCAGTTGGTGAATAACATTTGTCATTTGGTGAAATAGGCCTTTAGCACCTCCACTCGCCCATCCCCACCATTTGTCTTTTCTTCTGCTTTTTTTGGTTATATCAGCATTTGCATTAGAGATAACGTAGTGTCAACGAGTGACTTACAAACCCATGAGAGACACTCCTTGGAGTATGCCTTGAAACGGCAATAGGATGTTGCTATTTACTTCCATATCTTTTGATGACATCGTTCTGATTTATTACCAGTAAAAGGTCAGTTTCCCAAGTAGGTACTCAGAAAAATGGCTATCTAGTGAGGACAAAATGATCTTATTGGCTAATCTGGGAAAATTCATTATCAAGGCTTAATCCGAAAAAGTAGACTCTTGCTTGGAGCTTTCTGGAGTGGGAAATGAGGGATTAACAACTGAATAAACTTGCTGAGGACAAGAAGTATCACTGTAAGGTTAGCAGCTGAGAAAACATAGTTAAACATGAAAATATAATTGAATGTGACAGCAAAATGGTGTAGAGAGAAGGTAATGATTTTCAGTGAACAATGTGATGAGTTAATTGATTCTAATTAGGTGAACAACTTCAGTTGCTGCAACTATGGTGATGTACAGTAACAATGTAAAACAATAAATAGATTTATGAGCCATGCAGCTGTTTTCACAAGCAAAATGATTTAAGGCGGATTAGACTTTTGCAACTATCATATATTAACAAGAACGTCCAAATCGTTTCAGCTCAATTAGCTGTTTTATATACATATATGAACGGAGAATCTCAATCATTTTAAACAAGTGGGTAAGCCCATCTACACAGACATTATTAAAATGCATAAAAAATACAATTCAATAATTTATCCAACAAAGGTTTATCGACATTCATTGAAGAAAACACAGCAAATGAGTTGGACTCCTTTCATAATGTTCTTTTTTCTTCTGTGCAAGATGCTTTTGAATGTCCAAAAACTATAATACAATTGTACTCAACTCAAACAGCAGCACTTGTAAGAAGCTAAACATGCTAACATGCTAAACAAGAAACAAAATCCACAACTATCCCAAAATGCTCCTGCCAAATTGTTAGGTGCTAACCCCGTGTTACAGTTTTTAGGATGGACTTCTGAAGTGGAGATATCATCCACACCTTTTCAAAAAACTCATTGACGTAATGTGATTGAAGTGGAAATTCTGAATACTTGAATTCCAACACATCTTGGGAACCCAGTATACAGTCCCTAGATACTGTTGTAGTCAGAAAAATAAAAGGTTGGAATCTCCAAGCTGAAAACTACCTTGAACATCCATTAATCACAATGGCACGCACATGATTTGAGTTTCTGAAAGTAAGTGCTTCCTTAAATATTGATTCCGTTTGTATCAGCTAGTTTTAGAGACCAATAGTATAATGCTTTACTCAGTAGCTTGGTCTCTATGTTAGACTTCAGTTGTACCCAGCTAGAATCATTAGCAAGTTAGCCCATGCTCTACTTTTATTTATGAGACCCTTGTTTCTGGTTGGTGATTTTCATTTAAGTTTTATTTGACAGTGCAATAGCTGGAGGCTTCTTAGTGGGAATGGACAGTAAAATGAGTTTAAAATCATTTTAAAGAAACTATTTATTCATGGGCATCACTAACCCTAAGCCAGCATTTATTGTCTGTCCCTAATTGCCCTGAAGAGGATGATGATCTGCCTTGTACAACCACAATAGTTCCTAGGGTATATGTGTTTTTACAGAACTATTAGGAAGAAAGTTCCAAGGTTTTGATACAACAACAAGGGAAGACTAGTGATGTATTTCTAAGTTAAAATGGTGCATGGCTTGGAGGGAAACTCACAGGTGGTGGTTTGACCATGCATCTGTTCTTGTCCTTCCAGGTGGTAAAGGTCATGGGTTTTGAAGGTGCTGCAGAACTCCTGCTGAATCATTTCAGTGTATCTTGTTAATGGTACAACACCAGGTTACAGTCCAAAAGGTTTATTTGGAAGCTCTAGCTTTCGGAGTGTTGTTCCTTGATCAGGTTGCTGATGAAGGAGCAGCGGTCCCAAAAGCTAGTGCTTCCAAATAAACCAGTTGGACTATAACCTGGAGTTGTGTGATTTTTAACTTTGTCCATCCCAGTCCACCACTGTCTTCTCCATGTCTTTGTTAATGGTACACATTGCTGCCAAGCTGCAATCACAGTAAATGTTGAATGGATGGGATGCCAATCAAGCAGGCTACTTTACTTTGTACTGGACAGTGTCAAACATCTTGAGTGCACTCACCCAGGCAAGTAGAGAGTATCTCATAACACTTCTGACTTGTTTCTCACACCTGATAGAAAGAAACTGAACCAGTTTAGTTCAGTTTCTCGATCACGATAATTCTGTGAATGTTGATGGTGCGTGATAGCAACGTTAAGGATGTAAACACCATTTTTAAAATTTTCTGCACATTTGATTGGGGACTGAAATGGGAAAAGGACTATTTTAGGTAACAAAGTTTGTGGAAAGGAATTCTGCACTTTTTAAAAGCAAGCTACCTGACAGTCATTGTAATTTCTGTTTACATGGCTGTTTGTTCAAACAGTGGGGAAATTTCAGTTGCACATGAGATGGGCCTAAGGAACATGTACACATGGAGATTCAGCAACAAGTAATTGATTGATAATGAGTCATCATTCCCCAGACTAATGACAGAGGCCTTCTGCTTGCCAACAGTTATGTGATTGTTGAAGAACTAATGTTTGGGCGGAATCCATGAGACCTCCAACAGGAAGGATTTATCCTTCTTTCTGCAATGTATTAAAAGCACCTCAAGCCTGAAGAAAGCCAATTTATTACACCTCATCAGTTGCTGCAAGATGTGGCTCTTAATCGAATAAGTCAGACTTTACAAATGTGAACCATTCACCCTGTTCTTGAAGCAAATAAAAGAACATGGGGAAGGAAGATTGAAGAGCAGTAGGCCCTGAGAAATCCTGTGGATAGGGAACAATGAATGCCTTCCCAGCCTTTTCTGTATCACCTGTCCGTTGTGGAGAAATTTGTGAAGGAAAGCGACGTTGACCACAAATCCATCAGAAAGTGGTCAGCAAGTAGTGTCCTTGAGACCTGTTGGGAAAAGCAGAGGGCAGGTCCTGTCGAGCGGTATCGTGGGTAGACTACCAGGAGGGTTTTGTTTGAATGCCTCATCGCCAGAACTTTCAAACAAGCACCAGGACATTGTGTGGTTGGTAGTGAGAAAGACTCTGCCTGTGAGTTCCTTTCTGCATGTCCGGACTACTGCGCCACCGCATGCTGCCCTCAAAGCAGCTGTGGAGGGGACAAGACTGTCACGCACTTCCTTCTGGAATGTGCCTATGCAAAGGAAGTCTGGAGAGGAATGCAGTGGAGTTTGTCGAGGTTATTCCGGAGCAGCTCCATGACATGGGACTCAATGCTCTCAGTCTATTCCCAGGACCTACACTGAGACAAACATCAACTGTGCCTGGAGGGCTGTCACCTTGGTGAAAGATGCTCTTTGGTTTGCTCAAAACTTCCTGGTCTTGAAGTTGTAAGAGTTGACCTTGACTGAGTGTTGTAGACTGTCACATTCCAAGATCCAGGACTACGTGCTGAGAGATGCGCTAAAGCTTGGGGCAGCCGCTGCCATGGCATAGTGGGGAAAGACTAACATGTAACATCCTTCTGTCAAAGAATGATGGAGATCCATTCAGTAACTGGGCCCTGCTGATGCTTCAGTTAAATGCCAAGAGGTTGTTTGTAAATGTACAGAATGGTGAACGCCAAGGCTTAATTTAGATTAGATTACTTACAGTGTGGAAACAGGCCCTTTGGCCCAACAAGTCCACACCGACCTGTAACCCACCCAAACCCTTTCACCTAACATTATGGGCAATTTTAGCCTGGCCAATTCACCTAACCGGCAGATCTTTGGACCATGGGAGGAAACCGGAGCACCCGGAGGAAACCCACGCAGACACGGGGTGAACGTGCAAACTCCACACAGTGGGTCGCCTGAGGCGGAAATTTTACCCGGATCTCTGGCGCTGTGAGGCAGCAGTGCTAACCATTGTGCCACCGTGCTGCCCCTGTACCACCGTGCTGCCCTCTGTAAGGGAGGAGAGTATTGATCTGAATGGCTTCATTAACTATACATATACATAAAGATTTATTCTTATGAAGTAAGTATATTTTTGCAATAAATAAATAAATCCAATACCCAGAACAACTATGTTTCATTTTGTGTTTGTCTGTACAGGTATGTAAAAGAAGTTTTATTTGAGGGTTAGACATTAAATAAGTAGAATTATATGCTCATGGTTCATAATGGCTTACCTTCTGCTGGAGTCTATTCCTTCATAAACATTAGCAATTTTTGTTGAGTCCAGGAACTTGATCTGTGTTATCTATCAATTTGGGACTAAAAAAAGCAGGTAAATTGAGGAATTTATAAAAACATTAACATTCCCGATGACCCCAGAAGTAGTGGGACAAGATTTCCAGCATGCTACCCTAGTGAGTTGTGACAAGGAACAATGGTTAGATTCTCTGTGAGCTAGTCATTGCCTTGCATTTGTATGGTGCAAATGTTATTTGCCACTTATCCTAAGCTTGGATGTTGTCCAGGTCTTGCTGCATCTGGGCATGAACTGATTCAAAACCTGAGAATTGCAAATGGTGGTCAGCACTTTGCCATCATTGGTGCATATCCTCATTTCTGACCTTATGACGAAGGAAAGGTCATTGATGAAGCAATTGTAGATGCTTTGCACTAGAACACTACCCTAAGGAACACCTGCATCGATGTCCTGGAATTGACATGCTTGATGCAACAGCCAGAACCACGCTCATTTCTGCTAGGTGTGATTCCAAACAATGAAGCGAATTCACCTACTGTTTTCCACTGACTCCAATTTTCCCAGGGCATCTTCATATTACCCTCCATTGAATGCTGGTATCTGTCAAAGGTAGTCACTTTCGTTGCATCTCTGGAATTCAGCTCTTTCATCCACATTTTAATCAAAGCTTTAATTCAAGTCAGATCTGAGTGACTCTGGTGGAACACATATTAAGCATCATTGATCAGATTACTGTTGAGCAAGTGCCACTTGATTGCACTGTTGACAATCCCTTCAATCACTTTACTGATCACTGGGAGTAGATTGGGATGTTAATTGGCTGAGTTGAATTTCTCCTGTTTTTTGTATATCGACGTACCCAAACAATTTTCCACATTGTTAAGTAAATCCCTATGTAGCTATACTAAAACAGCTTGGCTCAAGATACAGTAGCGTTGATAAAACGTTGTCAGGACGCACAGCCTTTGCAGTATTCCAGTGTCTTCAGCATTTCTCGATATCACATGGAGTGAATAAAATTGAAAACTGGCATCTGTGACAGAGCCTGAGAGTATTACTGCATGGAAAGAGGCCTTTTGGCCCGTTGTCACTGTTCTGGTCATTAAGCACTATCTATATTGTTGTGCATTGGTAGTGTCCCTATCCCAGAACCAGTTCTTTTCCCTGATATCCAATCCTGGTAAGCCTTTCATATTTTGGTTATTCCACTTGAGACTGGGGAAGCTGAAACCTCCTACTATTATTGCCCTTTTATTTTTACACTTCTCTGAAATTTGCCTACTCATCTGATCTTCTAGGTCTACCTGACTGTTGGGGGTTTGCTGTTACACTCCAGCAATGTATTTGCTCATTTTAAGTTATTAATTCTACTTTTTGGCCCCGAATTGAGGAGCACAAGTTACCATACCTCTTTACTACAACGATTGATGCTTTGATCAATATTGCAACGCCACCTCTTCTTTCCATTCCCCTCTGTCTCACTTGAACATTCAATACCCTGGAATATTTAGCATCCAGTCCTATCCTTCCCTCAACCATATCTTTGTTCAGTGACTCTAGCCCCTTGGACACCGCACACCCTCCTTGTGTAATGTCTGTAGTTGCTGAAATGCCTGTCTGTACCCCTCACTTTTGAGTCTCCTCTCACCATAGCTCTTCCTACCTGTTTGCTCCCCTTTATGTAGCTGGATTCTGACTGCATTTTCCAGAGGAACTGTCATTCTCATCTTTTTCCAACACACAGAGCAGTCTATGGAACCACAAGAGATGGGTGAGATCCTAAACAAATATTTCTCATCAGTATTTACCATGGAGAAAGGCATGCCAGGGAACTCAGGGAAGTAAATAGTGATGGCTTGAGAAGAATCCACATTACAGGAAAGGAGGCGTTGAAGGTCTTAAAATGCATGAAGGTAGATTAACCCCTGGGACCTGATCAAGTGTATCCTAGGACATTGAGGGAAGTTCGGGAAGAAATTACAGGTCCTCTAGCAGAGATACTTTGATTGAGATTTTATTGTCACCTGTACTCAAGAACAGGAGAAGGAAACATCCAGATCATTCTCTCACTTCCACCATGATTCCTCGCTGCCATAAAACAAAAACCACAAAGTCATAGAGTCATAGAGTCATAGAGTCATAGAGATGTACAGCATGGAAACAGACCCTTCAGACCAACCCATCCATGCCGACCAGATATCCCAACCCAATCTAGTCCCACCTGCCAGCACCCAGCCCATATCCCTCCAAACCCTTCCTATTCATATACCCATCCAAATGCCTCTTAAATGTTGCAATTGTACCAGCCTCCACCACATCCTCTGGCAAAAGTCCATCCCTTAGTCTGTGAACACTCAGGTACCCTGAATCTGTGTCCGCTGTTGCAGCTGGAATGCCACTGTGTCCGCCGTCAGGTACCCGGGCCTAGCCATGGCCTGGAGATGCATCACTGCCACTGGAATCATGTCACCGTTATTCAGCACCCATCTCGTCTTCACCAAAGTCGTCGCTACCAGGAGTCCATGCTTGGCTGATCTTGGCAATGTAGTCGCTGCTGAAGCAGCGAGGTCCTGCACTGGACTCAAGCTGAATGCTAGACTCACCACGCTGAAGCAGCCAGTGCCTCATCCTGGCTGCCACTGCTCCCTCCTGGGGCTGCCATTTCATCAAAAGCACTGGTCACTTCTGGCTCCTCAGAAGGAACTGCTTCTGTTGCTGCTGACATTCTGGAATGGGGACCACTCTCGCCATTCCGGCATCATCGTCAGCCATGGATGAGGCGCCAGAGGACTGGACGGTGACTAATTTTGTGCCATTATTTCAGAATGACTGCAAGGAAAACTCAAGGAACTACAGACCAGAGAGCCTAGTGTCAGTGGTGGGTAAGTTACTAGAAGGGACTTGGAGAGATAGGATCTAAATATGTTTGAAAATGTGTTGCTGGTAAAGCGCAGCAGGTCAGGCAGCATCCAGGGAACAGGAGAATTGACGTTTCGGGCATAAGCCCTTCTTCAGGAAGGGCTTCTTCTCCTGTTCCCTGGATGCTGCCTGACCTGCTGCGCTTTTCCAGCAACACATTTTCAGCTCTGATCTCCAGCATCTGCAGACCTCACTTTCTCCTCTAAATATGTTTGGAAAGACAAGGACTGATTAGGATAGTCAGCATGGCTTTGTACATAGGGAATCATGTATCACATTTGATTAAATGTTTTGAAGAGGTGACCAAGAAAATAGATCAACGGAAAGCGGTAGATGCTGTCTACATGGACTTTAGCAGGGCCTTCAACAAGGTTCCACATGGTAGATTGGTTAGTAAGAGCTAGCCAATAGGATACAAAATTGGCTTGATGGTAGGATACAGAGGGCTGTGGTGGATTGTTGGTTTCTATGCTGCAATCCTGCGATCAGCAGAGTGCCACAAGGATTGGTGCTGCGTCCACTGTTGTTTGTCATTTATGTAAATTACTTGGATGAGAATATAGGAAGCATGGTTATTAAGTTTGTGGATGACACCAAAATTGGTGGTAGAGTGGACAGTGAAGAAGATTATCTATGATTACAATAGGATCTTGACCATCTGGGCCAGTGGACCAAGGAGTGGCAGATTGAATTTAATTCAAATAAATGTGAAGTGTTGCATTTTGGTGAGATAAACCAGGTCAGGACCAGCACAGTTAATTATAGGGACGTAGGGAGTGTTTCGAACAGAGAGACCTCGGGGTGCAAGAACGTAGTTCCTTGAAAGTAACATCATAAGTAGACAGGGCAGTGAAGAAGGCATTTGGCAAGCTTGCCTTCACTGGTCAGAGCATTGAGTGTAGGAGTTGGGATGTTGTGTTACAGCTTACAAGACATTGGTAAGATTACACTTGGAGACCTGCACACAGTTCTGGTCACCCAGGTATAGGAAAGATGTTATGATACTGGAAAGGGTGCAAAAGAGATTTACAATGATGTTACTGAGACTGGAAAGTTTGAGTTTGGATAGACTGGGACTTTTTTCCCTGGTGTGTAGGTTTTGAGGGACATAAGTCAAATACAGCCAAGTGGGACTACTTCAGCTTTGGAAAACTGGTTGGCATGGACAGGTTGGGCCAAAGCCCCTTTGTCCGTGCTATATGACTCTATGACTTAATGAGATAAACTTTTCTTGAGTAAGACGTAGTCTGGGGCTTTCCTGACTGCCTGCCTGCCTCTCTTGTGACTGATGGTCATTCATCATTCCCTGACTGCAGTTCTTAAGCTGCACGGTGACCACATCTAAAATATATTAGCTATGTATCTTGCAGCCTTGCAGATGCACTGCAGCATGTCCACTTGATGTTCAATCTACACAACCCAGCGCACAAGCTGGTGAAACCTATGGCACTTTCTGTAGACTGCATGCTCATTTAGACTGCCAGAAGCACTTAAGAATTCCCAAATACTGCAAGTCATGCAACACTCAGGATTGAGCTTTCCCTATCATACCTTTAGTTAAAAAAATCTTCGTCTAATTTTAAGCCTGGTGAAAGATTAAATTTTCTTTTCAAAAGAAGAAACTACAAATCATGTAGTTTTAAACTGAACAAAATACATGGCGAAAGTGAGGACTGCAGATGCTGGAGATTAGAGTCAAAGTTAGAATGGTACTGGAAAAGTGCAGCATGTCAGGCAGCATCCGAGGAGCAGGAAAATTGACATTTCGGGCAGGAGCCCTTCATCAGGAATGAACAAAATGCATATCTACTACCAACCAATCTGTTCACCCCTTTCCACTGCTGTCACTTTTGCCAGCCTTTTGAATACTGGTAAGTTGCCTGTTGGGCTCTAGCTGCTGCCTGGACAGAGCACAATCAGGGCCTGGTCTGTGCCCTCAGGCTCTTATCAGGAAAATCCACAGATGTCTCTCACCCCAGATTTGCTTCACTAGCTGCTACTCCAGCTGGGTGCCTCTGTGATCAGAATGGATGATAGATTACAAATAGCATTATCTTTATTTATGTCCTGAGTTTCACTCTGATTTGTCTTCCAGTCAACCTCACAATGAAGCCAGCTTACTGCACAGCCTCCCACTGATGCTAGGGGTCTCCAATGGAGGCCAAGAATAAATCATCTACTCTGTATTTTTAGCTAAATTTGAATACAAATGTTCCAGCTTTGCCTTTTGCACTGATGCATTAGGATCCCCGAGCACTGAAGATGGGGTTAATTGTGAAACCTCCTCCTCCTCCTCCACCAGTGAGTTAGTAAATTGTCCACCGCCATTCACAACTGGACGTAGCTAGCCTCCAGAGCTTAGATCTGATCCATTGTTCATTGGATCACTTAACCCAGTTTATTCCATGCTGCTTCTTCTGTTTGGCAGACAAGCAGTCCTGTTTTGTAGCTTTATGAGGAGATTGGTGCTTCATTTGAGGATATGCCTGGTGCTGCTCTTGACGTGCTCTCCTGCAATCTTCAGTGAGCCAGAGTTGAGCTCTGACTGTATGGTAATGGTAGAGCTGCGGGGTATGCCAGTCCATGAGATTGTGGTTGGATACTATTTTACTGTTGCCAATGGCCCATGGTTGACCAGTTTTGGGATGCTTGATCTGTTTGAAGTTTATCCCATTTAACATGGTGATAGTGCCATGAACAGGATGCGAGTATCCTGAACATGAAAACAAGACTTACTCTCCACAAAGATTGTATGGTGGTCACTTCTACCAATGCTGTCATAGGCAGATGCATCTGATAGAGTCGGATTAGTAAGGCAACATCAAGTAGGACTTTCCCTGTTGTTGGTTCGCTCACTAGCTGCAGTTGACTGAGTCTAGCAGCTACATTCTTTAGGGTGCAGCCAGTCTGGTCTGTAGTGTAATATTCAGCTACTCTTGGTGATGGACATTGAAGGCCTTCTACCCAGAGTATATTCTGACCCTTACCCTCAGTACTTTCACAAGGGGATGGGGATGAGCAACGTGTAGTAATCAGCAGGAGGTTTCCTTCCCCAAGTTTGATCTGATGTCCTGAGGCCTCATGAGATCTACCGTCTATATTGAGAATGACTCCCTTTCATCTGCATACCCCTGAATCACTCCTGGTGATGGTGTACTTAGGACATCGTGTGCAAGGTATGAATAGGTGAGTTCGACTGTCAGGCTGTTGTTTGATCAGTCTGTGGGACAAATCTCTCAGATTTGACACAACATCCATAGCGTTAGTGAGGAGGTCTTTGCAGGGTCAACAAGACTAACTTTGCTGTTGTCATTTCTGATGCCAATGTCAATGCCAGCTGTTCCTTTTGAATGCTTCCTTTCTTTGTAAGAGTTTTATCTAGTGGAATAACTTGTTTAGTCATTTCCAAGATCCATTGAGAGCCAATCATGTCGTTGTAGCTCTGGAGTCATATATAGACCAGATCAGGCAAAGCTAGCTGATTTTCCTTTCTGAAAGGGCATTTGTGAACCAGATGGCTTTTTATAACAATTCATAATCATTGTATGGTCAGCATTAGGTAAACTTTTCATTTCAGATTTTTATTGAATTCAAATTTCATGGTGGAATTCAAACCCATGTCCACAGACCATTAGCTCCAGCCTCTGGTTTACCAATTCAATGATGTTACGTCTACATCACTGTCTCCGACAAACCCATGAGTTCCCATGAAGAAGGGTTTGGTTCAAATCAGGGGCCTTGATTTTTTTAGTGCGTGATGGAGATGGGCATTACTACATATGTTTTATACAATTGTCTCTGAACCAAAAGTCAAGGCCACACATACAGGCCATATCAAGGAGAAAGTGATGACCGCAGATGCCGGAGATCAGAGTCAGAGTGTGGTGCTGGAAAAGCACAGCCAGTCAGGCAGCATCCGAGGGGCAGGAGAATCAATGTTTCGAGCATAAGCCCTTCATCAGGAAGGGCTGATGAAGGGCTTATGCTCGAAATGTTGATTCTTCTGCTCAGATGCTACCTGACCTTTTCCAGCACCACACTGTTTGATGTCGGCCATATACCCAACTTAGGTTGCATTTTTCCTTGAAAAGAACTGCAACCCATTTGTACCTTAACATTATAGTTGTACATTACAGTGCTGTATCAACTTAAACAGGAAACATTTTAAAGACAAATTAAGTAGCTGTGTTTAATATGTTTTAGAAACTATTAGGAATTTCTTTGTAAATAAGTGCCAACATTTATGAAGATAAATTTAAGTTCTCAAAAGCTGTAAGGTGAATAGCAACTATTGATTTTCTGCAAAGTGATCAATAGGTTATCAGCAAACGTGGAGCTAAGTGACAAAACAAAGAGCAAAAATCAATACAATGAGGCCAAGGACCAAATCAATGAAGGAAAGTCTTAATAATGCATTCAGCAGATGTTTTACTCACTTTGACAGGAAGAAAAAGATTTCAACTACCCTGTCCTTTTGTTGAATACATTAGGGGAAAGGTTTCGTACTCCTGTTGAATGTAAATGCTAATTTTTAATTTAAAATAATTCAAAAATCACCTGAAAGTCATGAAAATACAAGTGTTTTGTAAATGTGCAACTTATGCAAAAGTGCCCAAGGAAGACATTTTTACATCTAATTTTGCGCTGCATGTTTTTATTGGGCTGTCTAGAAATTTCAAAGTAAAAGGCAGATACCAAAGGGCTGAATTTTAAAATGGAAGCCAATTTTTCAGTACCTTTTATGTGTTACAACATGGGTTTGATATAAATGAGTTTTTCAATCAACCACAAAGATATTTTCAGAACTGAGGCCGATTGAGTCAAATTCCATTTTGACTCCAGGTAGTTCTTCTATAAAGCAATAGCTGTGTTCTTGAGTGACCCCGCACTATATAAAAATCATGCAATAAAAATATCATATAGTGTTGGTGATGCAATTGCACTATAGCTGACACACATTTTAAAAATAACTTCCCCTATTTGTCAATCGCGTTATAGCCAATTCACGTTGATGAAATGTGTGTTATAGCAGAATGACCTATACTTGTGATCACATGAGATTTTTACTAGTGTTTTAGTGATTGAATTCCACAATTCAGCTTGCTTCTAACTAAATATTCAATAAGGGAAATTCACTTTGTATTATGTGGCAAGTTTGTTACTGACTTAGTGATTAAATGTTGCAATTCTATCAACACAAACAGTGGTCTCAGTTGTAATCGACAATCATGCTTCCACATCCTCCCTCCTCCTTGTCACAAGAAAAAAGGGTCAAGTGAGAGATTAATTTCTGGAAATTATTTATGTCACACTCCTGTGTGCAGGGTTTCCACATCTTTAATCTGCCTGGAAACACCAAACCCTGCCAGGCTGCAGTGCAGCCCTCTGCCATCCTGTCAAAATCATAGCCCATATATTATCAGCCTCTTTGATTCTGTTATTCATCCTATCATGCAACTTGATGCATGAGTCTAGTTTGAGACTACTGAAAAACAATTTTAAAATGGTTTAAACTTAATTTTGAGCTTAGTTAATTTTAGTAGGGAATAGATACTCTTTCAACGTTAGAACTGGGTTGACCTTCAGAAGTTGGTGCATCTTGTGGGGATCAGTGCGGAAGCTGTTGTTATGTCTTGTGGTCTGTATGTCAATATACCTTGAAGAGACAAGGTCATGATATCAACACTGTATTACAGGATTTGACCTGAAGGGATAAAAACTTCATACTCCATTTAACTTTGGATCACTTGCAACAAGATGCATTTGTGGATGTGTACTTCTCTGTTGGAACCTAATAGCTGATACTAACTCAGACCCTTCTGTACTTGAGGAATATAACGATGTTGGTGTTGGACGGGGGTGTACAAAGTCAAAAGTCACCCGATACCAGGTTGTTGTCCGGCAGGTTTATTTGAAATCACAAGCATTCGGAGTGCTGCTCCTAAGTCCTTATTCATTGACACTCTGAATTACCTGAATTATCTTGCCTTTGTTTCTCTGTATATATATTCTGTGCCTGTGTGCTTCCTTCCACTTCACCTGATGAACAAGCAGTGCTCCAAAAGCTTGTGTTTTTAAATAAATCTGTTGGAGTAGAACCTGGTGTCATGTGACTTCTGACTTTGAAGAATATAGAATCATAGAGTCATTGAGATGTACAGCATGGATCCTTCGGTCCAACCCGTCCATGCCGACCAGATATCCCAACCCAATCTAGTCCCACCTGCCAGCACCCGGCCCATATCCCTCCAAACCCTTCCTATTCATATACCCATCCAAATGCCTCTTAAATGCTGCAATTGTACCAGCCTCCACCATATCCTCTGGCAGCTCATTCCACACACGTACCACTCTCTGTGTGAAAATGTTTCCCCTTAGATCTCTTTTATATCTTTCCCATCTCACCCTAAACCTATGCCCTCTAGTTCTGGACTCCCCAACC
>NC_057712.1:83432587-83455861 GCF_004010195.1 Chiloscyllium plagiosum | reverse complement strand
CCCTTCCAATTTAGGTGCAATCCGTCCTTCTTGTACAGGTCACTTCTACCCCAAAAGAGGTTCCAATGATCCAAAAATGTGATCGTTCTCCCATACACCAGCTCCTCAGCCATGCATTCATCTGCTCTATGCTCCTATTCCTGCCCTCACTAACTTGTAGCACTGGGAGTAATCCAGATATTACTACTCTTGAGGACCTTCTTTTTAAATTTCTACCTAACTCTCTGTAATCTCCCTTCAGAGTCTCAACCTTTTCCCTTCCAATGTCGTTGGTTCCAATGTGGACAATGACCTCCTGCTGGCCCCTCTCCCCCATGAGAACATTCTGCACCCTCTCTGAGACATTCTTGATCCTGGCACCAGGGAAAAAACACACCATTCTGCTTTTTTTCTGCTGGCCACAGAAACGTCTATCTGTACCTCTAACTGCAGAATCCCCTATTACAATTGATCTCTTGGAAACCGATGTACCCCTCGTTGCTTTAGAGCCAGTCTCAATACCAGAAACTTGGCTGTTTATGCTACGTTCCCCTGAGAATCCATCACCCCCTACATTTTCCAAAACAGCATACCTATTTGAAATGGGTATATCCACAAAAGACTCCTGCTCTAGCTGTCTACCTCTCTTACCCTTCCTGGAGTTAACCCATCTATGTGACTGTATCTGAGACTTCCCCCCTTTCTATAACTGCCATCCATCACATACTGTTGCTGTTGCAAATTCCTCATCGCTTCTATTTGTATCTCCAACCGATCCACTCGATCTGATAAGATTCACATCCAACAGTATTTATGGCAGATATAATCTGCAGTAACCCTTAAACTCTCTTTAAACTCCCACATCTGACAAGAAGTACATATCACTGCAAAGGCCATTTTTGCTCCTTCACAATCTACAGACCCAGAAAATAACACCGTCTTATTCCTCTACAAACACTGTACCAGGTTAAATTAGTAGCTATGGCTTATATTTTAAGTTTAATCCAGAGACTTATCTCCAAAAACATATAATCAAGAAAGAATCCACTCTCCTCACTACTGCAGCCTTTCTCTTGGACAGACTTAAAACAACAATTAACTTATCTGATTCTGTGCTGTGAACTTCGCCCAACAGTTCCTCCAAGAGTAGTTGTGAATTTCACTGTTTGTTAATTTTCCCAGATGCACTCCGATGTCCAGCAATACATGAATTCAAACAGCAAAGGCAGTAACTGTTCAGGTTTTCTCTCTCTCTCTCTCTCTCTTCACTGTCCTCACCATGTGGCCAATATAGTTTGTACATAATAGTTTCTTGCAATAAATGTCTGTTGGACTCAGCAGTATTAACATATCCAGGCTAATTTTCTTCTGTTATGGGAAGTAATGTAAGCATTGTACATCAAATAAAATACCCTTCAGCTGGCAGAAGCTGGCATTGTGGTAGCAGTATGTCAATGTGTCTGAAGAATTATTAATTCCCATGGATGCTTGAGTAGGTAGGAATGGATTAGAAAGAGGAAAGTTTGCTATTCTTGTTCCAGTAGCAAATTCTTACAGTAATACTTTCATTGGTTTGGTAATTTAAAGAATATGATTAAAGTTTAACAAAAAGGTAAAGATACAAAAAAAATTGAGTCTTACTTCTGGTAGATTTCTTTCAATTTCCTTCAAAAAGAATTTAAATCACAGCATCATAAAAGAAAAAAATAAACAGACAGTCGAGTATATTCTAATCTCAAACTTTATCTTGAAGGGTTAGATAACACGCCGTTATTGTTTTGTTAGAACCCCAAAATCTGCTGAGCAAGTCTCAACATCTATTAAAAACAAATTACTTTTGACTTTTGAAATCTGAAACAAACATGGAGAAACTTGAAAGGTCTGACAATCTCTTTGGAGAGAAAAACTGAGTCAACATTTCAAGTACTTAGATATAGAATTCCTACAGTGTGGAACAGGCCCTTTGGTCGAAGATGTCCACACCGACCCTCCGAAAAGTAACCCACCCAGACCCATTCCCCTACCCTACATTTATCCCTTACTAATGTACCTAATATACCCCCCGCCACCCGGAACACTATGGGCAATTTTTAGTATGGCCAGTTCACCTAACCTGCACATCTTTGGATTGTGCAGAAACTGAACAACCCGGAGAAAACCCACGCAGACATGGGGAGAATGTACAAATTCCACTCAGTCACCCAAGGCTGAAGTTGAATCCAGGCCCCTGGCACTGTGATGCAGCAGTGCTAACCACTGAGCCACCATGCCACACTGCTACCACACTGCAGCTGCAGGGTATTTTATTCCATGTACAGTGCTTGCATTGCTTCCCATAACATAAGAAAATTAACCTGGATATGTTGATATTGCTGAGTCCAACATTTATTGCAAGAAACTATTATGTGCAAGCTACAATGTTACATTCCTGTTAACTCAAAATATTAACTGTATTTCTCTTCACAGATACTGCCAGACCTACTGAGTCCCAATATCTGCCCAATTAACTTCAATCTCAGTTTATGGCCCTAACATCAGCTTACTGAATCCCATTATCAGCCCTATTAAGCCCTGACATCAACTCTCAGAGCCCCAGAATTAGTTAATTGAATTCAAAAATCAACTCTCAGAAACTCTGAATCAACAGTTTAGATATCAATGTGACATTAGGACTGCATCTGTGGCAATCAAGGTACCTTAGCTAATATATCAGGAATTAGAATGTTTATTTCTTTTAAATGCTGCACTGGATGCTTTTAACTTGAGCGACTTGTTGTGGTAGCATCACTGAAGTGTGGCGAAAAATAATTTTGTGTCAATAACTGCAAAATCCTGAGCTCTGGACATAATTACATAAAGAGGTAATTCAATAATACTCGGTTGTCAGTATGAAACTGAAAGGAGGACAGTTTGAAGAATCAGTACTATGTTATTGCATCTGTGCCTCTGACCCACGTTTTCTTTAAGTGTGGTTTCATTCTTGGAAAACAGTATCTTTGCATTTAGTCTAGCACTATTCCTGCTTTGGGTTGTCTGTGTAGTTTATTCCTTTATTGATGCATTGATATAGATATCATAGAATCCCTACAGTGTGGAAGCAAGCCATTTGGCCCATTGAGTACATACGAAGATCCTCCCTCCCTGATACTCCCTGTAACCATGTATTTCTCATGGCTAGTCTAGCTATTCTGCACATCCCTGGACATAATAGACAATTTAGCATAGCCAATCCACCTAACCTGCACATCTTTGGACTGTGGGAGTGTTATGGACTAAGCCAGACCACTCAAAACATTCTTAAGTAGGCAACCCAGATCATAACTTTGCAACTTTTTTCAGGAAGTGAAAACTACCTGGAGTAAATTAGCTAGGTTGGACTACCAGGTTTTTAAACAGTCAAAACATTTATTCACGAAATTACACAATGAAACACAAAGAACAGAATAAAGAACACTACAGAACTCAGTCTATTCAAACTAGACTTTATTACGCTGTTCTGAAAATGCACAACAGCCCCAGTGAGCAAACCCCCTTAAAAAGAAATGGTAAAAATGGAACAAATGCTTACAGGTTGAAGTTAGAAGGAGAGAGAGTTTAGCAACCTTTTTCCACACAGCTCACTGTTAAACTCCTAACTAGTTCTGGACTGAACTGCTCAGCTAGTGAACTGACTACTCCCCTTTTATTATACGGGTCACTTCTAAAATGTGACCACTTTGGCCTGAAGTCTCATCTGTTTACACATGAACAAAAGGCTCTCAAAATCCTTTTTCAACTCTGTACCAAACTAGTCATCTTGGAGCGGAGAAAGGCTTTACAGCCCCTCTGAAAAAAACCAAGGACACAGTATCTTTGAGAAAAGGAACAGCTTTGTGACAGGAGGAATTCCACACAGACACAAGGCAAATATGCAAACTTCACAGAGTCAGTTTCTCAAGGGTGGAATTGAACCCAGTCCCTGATGCTGTTGAAGCTGCAGTGCTAACCACTGAGCCATGATGCCACCCAGATTTTTTTTTGAAGACCCTCCCATGATATTCTTTTTCCTTATGACAAGAACTAATTTCTTGATTAATAATGGAACACCAATTTTTTTCCAGCCTCCTCTGTCTTGCCTGAAGATTCTAAACGTCACTCTACTGTAATATCTGTTGTAAACTTCAATTAAACAAAGGATATAAACCTCACCATTTGCAATTTCTTCTCAGCTAGAAATATTGCAGTCTGCTGGAACCTCTCTTTAATATTTTAAAAATTGATTTAACTCCAGTTATAATCATATAATTAACTCTTAATTAGTCCATAAAGGAGTGCTGTTTGTTGATATTTTTTACAATTTGCATCATTTTCCCTTTCTGCCTCTTGTAATATTAGAGAATAAGGCCCACCCCAGTGAATCAGTGTTCCCTGCATTCATCTGATGTACCGTATATAAGCACAATTTGTATTAATCTGATTTGGAGGAGCCGGCGTTGAACTGGTGTGGGCAAAAATCACACAAAACCGGGTTCTAGTCCAACAGGTTTATTTGGAAGCACGAGCTTTCAGAGCGCTGCTCCTTCATCAGGTGGGTGTGGACCAGGACCATAAGACACAGAATTTATAGCAAAAGATTACAGTGTCATGCATCTGAAATATATTAAGCAAAATTAGATTAACTCTTTCACTTTTTATAATGTTTTGTTATTTTTAGTTCATCAAAATGTAAATCCCAGAACTCCTTTTAAATCACATTCTCAAGATAACTTCAGGTTTTCTAACAAAATCTGGTATGAGACTGCAATTTTCTTAATCAGCTGCAATTTCAATGTTATAAAATTGCTTGTATCTTGCAGAAATTCTGTTCGGTAAAGTTCCAAATTCAGTTGTGGAGTTACATATCAGTCCTTATTATTTTTGAGATATGTATAAATGTACATCTGTTTCTCTGCTTTGTCATTTCAAAGCCATTTCCTGAATATATGCCAGACTCATAACCTGACACAGGCTTGTAGTAATGGTACTTTGCAACCAGCTACTGGATATACATGGCAATGATTTGTCCCTCTGTTTCCACCCTCTTACCATAGGAAAGTGCTCAGTCTTAAATCTACTCTGCATGTGATAGCACAAATGATTGAGGGAATGATTATGAAGGAAATCATGGTCATAATTGATATTTTATGTATAGCAGAACAATCCTGAAGGGAGCCTTATGTGGGTGAGCACTCAGTCATGTATTGAGCTATGAGGCGCAACTGAATTTACTGGGGATTAGGAGGCTGCTTTGGTTTGTGATGTCCTGACACTTTATATGTCTAACACAAATATATCAGTGAATTATGTAAGCTACAAGAGAAATGTAAACTAATGACTGAGTGTAGAGATACACAAATTATTTTCTGATACTTTGTAAGTAAAGGTGTTGGATTCAACTTGAGGATAGTGTGGAAAGTCTGATGTAAATATTGTTTAATGGAAGTTGTTGGCTCATCATCAGTGGCCTATAAGAGTCCTTCATAATGCTACTCTGATATAGTTTATTGGGATTCCAACACAAATCTCTACTGCTCTAGTATTTCATTGAATTTAGTTTCATTCACATTATCACTAATGAGAATTGTGCTTGTAGGATATTCTTAGGAATAGCATGGCAAGTACACATATACGGAAATGAAGAAGTATTTAATGAAAGAAAAAAGGGCTCCAAAAGAAATAAGACAAAATGAAAGGAAATGTAGATGGAATATAAGACAGAGAAGCTGAAGGAAGAGGATATCAAAAAGTACACTGATCAAAATGGGGGTGGGTTGGAGAGGAGGAAAGGCCCTGAGATCAAAAAGAAATAACAGAGGCAGATCGGGACAAAACAAGACATCAAATGGAAGAATAACGCTCAAATTGGAATAAAAATGCAGAAACAGACAACAAAAAAATGAAAGGAGATAGAAATAAGTTTTGAAAAGACCACAAAACATGCAAAGATTTGAATTCAGATCTTCGTCTTGATGTTCTGAAGACCTGTATAACTCAAACACTTGATGGTGATTTCCTCCCAGTATTCTTCTTTAGTGAGTCAAGTTGTTGCTGTGCTAACTGGAGCTCGATTTGCTCAAATTTGTTTATACTTGAGGTAGATTCTTTCTGTTCACTATGTCTATGAAATCTTAAATACATTGCTTATCTTCTTGGCTACAATTTCAATGCAAATGGTATGAAGAGGACATTTTCCTCCATTCTTAATTGACATAATTAGCATTACTACATCTAATTTACACATGATCCATTTTAGATGAATAAAAGAATCCTTCCTACCTTAGGCTAGAGATGTGTAGTTATCTAATGGCTCAATGACGACTATCAAAGGATTTCATTGTTAAGACTAAGTGCATCAATACATTAGGTAAAAACAATGACTGCAGATGCTGGAATCCAGAGTCTAGATTAGAGTGGTGCTGGAAAAACACAGCAGTTCAGGCAGCATCCGAGGAGCAGGAAAATTGACGTTTCGGGCTAAAGCCCCTCATCAGGAATACAGGCAGAGAGCCTGAAGGGTGGAGACTCTAATCTAACATCACTACATTAGTCATACGGAATTGGGGATTCCTGTTTTCTGGATTATTGGTAGCTGTTTTAATGGAATGGGTGAATTACATCCATTTAGTTAGCGGTGGATATTTGTAATTAATAGGTAGTACATTAAGGTTCCTTAACCTCTTTTTAGCTCATGATGGATCATTACAGATTGTAGTTAAGAGTTTACTCAATTAATAGTTATGTGAATGACTAGCACCCACGGACATCAATGTAGAAGGCCACGTTAAGTGTTGAAATGGACAATGAACAGTTGCACTATGTGGAATAGCTACCATTTAAATGTTTTCTTAGAAAGCCACAAACTCAGACAACTGATAATAAATAACAGTACCATGGTTGAAAATCTCCCAAACTCTCTGGAATTAATTGAGACAAAGTGTTTCTTAAATGCCCCAATAGATAGTTGACATCAGAAGAGATTGGCCTCAAGCGAGTACAGAGTAATCTGGCAGGCATAAGGGTTCACTTATTCCTGTTGGAATAACCATATATCCATGAACTGTACATCAAGCAAGCTTCTTCAACTGTAGCTGTTGCACATGTGGAACACTTTATTGCATGAATTGCTAACAATAAATTATTGTAAAAAGTGTTTCTGTGCTTTTAGAAAAAAATGCACAAACACCCAATGAAGTCAACAGCATTCTAATTTTATTCATACTTACTTTCAACTTAATAGAAGAGCAGAGTCACTTTTTTAATATTGCACACAGAGCTTACTCAGACTTTGATTGTTAGGTGTGTATTTTGGTCAAACAACTTTAACTGCTCTTGTTCTAACATCCCACATGAATATGTTTGACTAATCACAAGCAAAGGGTGAAAAATAGCTTTATTTGTTAACTTAGCAACAGAAGAATGTTATAATCTGATATGGTAGATATTTATTTTTGGTAACATTTTACAATGATTACAGACTGAAGGGATTGCTATCAACTGAACCACATAATCACTACACCATATATTACACGTTGTTCAGCAAACCATGAGCCATTTCAACTAGTGTCAGATCGATGGCACATGTTGCTGGCTGCTTTCTGGCATGAAAACATGATAACGCTGACAAACAGCTCCAGGCTGATCAATACAATATAACCCACTTAAAGGCACAGCGATCCCTAGATTATGAATCAATACTCAAAGTTTCAAGGAGTTCGTTATTGAGGGATAAGCTCTTTGATAATCTGGCTAATTTTTAAGATACGTTTACTGCAAGTTGTTAACTGATTAGCTTTACTTACACAAGTGCTGGACATACATTAAGACCACAGTATACCTGGCATTGACAGCTCAATATCACCAATGTTTAGCCAAAGACATCAAAAGTTCTGTCGATTGTTTGTATTCCAATATTATTTTAAAGGACAAGTTATTTTTGTTCCAATTAAAGCTATAACTTTAGTTCTTCAACAGTACCTGCCATACCCTGACTCTACCACCTGGAAGGACAAGAGCAGCAGATGCATGGATACACCAACACCATCAAGTTCACCTCAAAACCCCACTCCATCCTGACTTCAAACTTTATCATTACATTTCCACTGTCTCTGAGTCAAAGTCCTGCAATCCCCTTCTTTACAGTATGGTTGGTGTCCCTTATGCTCCAGAGTTTGCAGACATTTGAAAAGACAGGTCATCATCATCATGGAAATTAGGTAAGGTCACTAAATATTGGCCGAGCCAGTAATCTCAACATCTCATGAACTAATAATTAAGTAAAATATTGTTAACTACATGTTCCTAATCCGATAATCAGGAGTGATTGTAAGTCAAAACTTATTCATGTTGATTAGTTCAGTTTTTATCTCTTCAGATGAGTTGGAGCAGATGGGGATATAAGATGTAAGGAATTCAATGGGAATTGATGGGAAGATATGTGTTTGAAAAGTATTACTTGCTCTAGTTGTGACATGTAGGTCATATTAGGCAGGTAACTTTGAATCTATCTGACTCGGCCAGCCTTGTGACTACTTGCAGAGCAGTCTGTCTATTAATATATCCATGGAAAAATCCATAAGCTGTCTTCTTCAGCTTCTCTTAGTGTGGTCACTTAAAAATGTAGTTCATCTCCTATCCTGACGCTGCCACGTCCACACTGTTCAGAGAACCTTGGTTAGACAATGTAGTCTGGCAAATGTTATTGATACGTTGCACTGTATGGAAAAGGTTTAACAATAAAGCCAGCAAGAAAAAACACAAAATGAAG
The DNA here is from genome assembly GCF_004010195.1 of Chiloscyllium plagiosum. NCBI lineage: Eukaryota > Metazoa > Chordata > Chondrichthyes > Orectolobiformes > Hemiscylliidae > Chiloscyllium > Chiloscyllium plagiosum. The sequence continues at coordinate 83,447,100 of NC_057712.1, read as the reverse complement.
TATTCACAGTTTATTTTTTATATTGATATTCAATACTGAGCATATCAAATTTGGGTTATAAGCACCATTTAGCTGAAGGTACAAAATTAGCTCATCTCCAGCACAACCTATATTTGCAGCCCATTCTAGTACAGCACAACAATGAAAAAAGCATCCTTAAAATCTGTTTTATGGAGTTCTACACAAGCACATATGCTTGTTCATCTCTCATCTCTGCATACAATTTCCATATACAACTTTCTTGTCAATGCTCAATTCACATATACCTCACTGTCCTGTTCCTAATCAGCCATGTTCTATTTTGTTTGAACAGAATCTGCTTGAAATATTCCAGATATTTGCCCTTGATTTCTGATCGTAATGATCACGGAATATGAGGCAAGCTTGAAGTAAAGGTAGAGTTCTCTAATCTCTCTTCAGTCATCAGATATGTTATATATCTAGAGCCATTCCCAGCCCCAAAACACCCATGGTGCAGATGTGCTCATTCGATTATTAGATTTTGATGCCAATAGTTACAGTGGTGTGTGGCTAACAACAAGGCTGGCATATGTTTGAAGTGTTCTTTGTACTGATAAACAAAATGTTTGAAGCAACATAATTGCATTTATGTCAATATTAGTATTGCAATGAACTGTTCAGCCACTGACCCTCTGCTATTTATCACGCGACAAATCAGTATGCCTGCAGAGTGAACAAGCGCACCCACTAGTCTTATAAATATATGTAATACATGATATTTCTGAACAGTTGCTGTACTGAATGAAATCATTGCAAGATTGAGACTACAAATAAAAAGACATTATTAACAGTGACTGCTGTGAAAACCTTCATGTAAATCCACTCTCCTCTTCCTTTGATACAGCATGGCAGAGAGCCAACAGGATACTTGAGATGAGACTCTCATTAATATTTGAGAGAGAGAGAGCACCCGCTACGTTTGATGTAGAGACCTCCATGCAAATCATGAACTCACTTGAATATCCCACATGGATATTTTATTACTGTTTCAAAAAACCAAATGAATAGTTTTTAGTCACCATCCAATTCCTGCAAACTGTCGTGGGGAAGTGAACATTTTCAAATGGATTTTGAAGAAGAGCCTCAGGCAGGATTTTAGGAGTTCATCGAGTTTCAATAAAAAGTACAAATAAAGCATCTTAACAGAATAATTAGTGGAAACTGGTCATGCATTTCAAACTTATGCTAACAAATTTATCATTTTGGGAAATTTAGTAATAGCTGCATGTGTTGTTTGTAATTAGTCCATGTATACCAATGGAGCTCACTAAAGATTATTTCTGAAATAGTTAAAAAGTAATGAAAATATGAATGCATTTTAACTAATATTTTATATTGAACTCCAGTCTTCACTGATGATAGTAAATTCCGCACAAAATGTCTGGTTGCTATAATGTCCTGATACCAATATGTACAAAGAAGGCTTCCGACATGGGAGTGAAACCATACATGTAAAATTTCAGTCAAGCCAGCACAGCAGAATTGTTACTAGCTGTTTGATCGAGACAACAAATTTTGACTTATAGATTTCACAACATCAAGCTATGGAGTGGGCATGTTGTGCACCTGCATAATGCAGTCTCAGGTCCACTTAAAAGGGTAATAAGGGAATGGATGTTAAATGAGCCAGAACATTTTCAAATGCATTAGTAACACCCAGATTTAATGTAAGCAAAACACTGCAAATGCTGGAAATCTGAAACAAACACAGAATTATAGAGAAACTCAACAGGCTTGCAGCATTTGTGAAGACAGAAACAGGGTTAGCATATTGAATCTGATATGACGCTTCTTCTTCAGAACATGAAAATATAATGAGTAGACAATAAATGCTGGTTTAGCCAGTGACATCAATATCCCATGAATGAATAAAACTAAATACAGCAGCACAAATATGCATACTTCTGTGACTGCAGAACTGAGAGCTAGTTGGGTTTACATCTGGTGATTCACAACTCTAATGTGAGCACAAGCAAGTGCTGCTGGCAGATTTGATGGGTGACCCCATGAATTAGGAAGGCACATGCTACTTAAGTTTTGTTCATTTGGATAAGAGTGTCTACTGTTGAGAAGGAGAATGTCAGAGGTGTGTCAACACAGTTTGGACAAATTCGAGTGAATTGGTGATGTAGTGAGTTGTAAGCATGACTGTCATGCAAAGAGTTGAACTAGGGGGCACAATTTTAAAGAGAATTGCAAAAAAAGCAAATACCAGATGACACAAAGTGAACACACAGTGAACAGTCAAAATACGGAATGCATTGGCTGGGAGTACAGCAGATGCAAGTTCAAATGAAGTAATCAAGAGGGTGTTGGGTGAAATGCAGGGTTTTGGGGGGAAAGGCTCAAGAGTAGCACTTTCTTAAAATACTCAGGGAGCTGAGGCAGCTACATTGGGCTGAATGGCTTCCTTATGCACCATAACAATTCTGTGATTGTTCCTTCATTGATCTTCAAGCATGGCTCAGAAATGAGTGTATGTAAGCCATTGGTTTCTGTGGCGGTACTCATATTGCCACATGTACCTGTGGTTAGACGGCCAGCGAGGCCAATGTGAATAGCCAGCTTACACAGACATTGTCACATGGGCAAGTTGACATTATGCCCAATTGTGGAAAACCATTCATTCATCATCTGCCTTATGCGTTTATATTAAACTGACTGGGAATCTCTTGATAAATCTCTAGCAGCACTTGGGTGTATTCTGATGCAAAAAAATACCATGGTGATGTTCATAACCACTAACTAGGTGGCTACCAGCTTTAGAAGGTGACAAGTCTTCTCCTGCTGTGCACTTACCTCTTGCACAATTCTTCTCTTCTGTATACTTCCTTTGGGTATAGCTCTTTGGTGAGGTCCTAACTCCTGTTCACCTCACCCCCTGTACACTTTCCTCCTGGTGATTCAATCTACTTATAGTTCTTCATACTTGGTCACTGCTCTGGATGGCAGTGGTCTCACATTTGTTAACCAATTGCATTAGGTTTCCTATGCTGGCCTTATCAGTTTGAAAGTCTTCAAGGACCTGAAAAAGCTGTATCAAAATAAGTCTTTTGTCAAATATTTGCTAGAGGGAGTTGAAGCACCAGCTGTAATAACTGAGCTTTTATTCAGATGGGACAAACATAACTTCAAATATTAACTTGAATTGTGGCTCAATCTCATTTTCATTTCACTGATGAGTTTCACAAGTCTCTGGAAACTCATTCTGGAACCTTTCAACATAAAGGTCAGTGAAATTTAATTTTAAACGACCTCACTGACATCTAATAATGATGTTAATCACATTGATAAACCTGATTGCCTGTTCAAAGCAAGAATGTTATTTCAGTCAGTCTGGAGCGCTCAGACACCTCAGTTAAGCAAAATGGTTAGTGGCACAAACCAAAATCAATTATTTTAAATACTTATAAGCTTACACATCAACAGCCACACAAGTTTTATAGTGAGAGGAAGACAGAAATTTAGATGGTTGAAAATGTTGATGTTGCGAACAACTGAGCAAGAAAGTAATACTTTGTTAACAGAGAGATCTTTCTTTCAGGGTTGGACGTAGGAAGAAATGAGATTGAACAGGAATAGAAGGTTGTTTGGTGAGGGGTACAAAAATGTAGTCAATGGTAGCCTCATTTTGTGATTGAGACAATGGGAATTAAAAGGACATGAGCAATGGTTGTGTTTGTAGAAGGAAAGGTTTAGAGATGCCAATGCAGTCAGAAAAATGGAGACTTAGCTCAATGATGTGGTTGAATGCGAAGAGTAAGATGGGAACTGGGAGAAATGAGAAATTTGCCATGTGGCTTCAAAGGAAAGGATTTTGAGATTATTTCAGGAGAGGCAATGGTGGTAAGATTGAGCTACCAGAAGGAATAATAATTAAAGGGATAGATAAAAGAAGTGATGTATGATATTTGGGGGAAGACTGTTCTGAAGTAGTAATCCAGAACCCAGGCTAATGTTCTGGGGACATGGGTTTATATTCCATCTTGTAAGGTTAAATTTAAATCCAATTAATAAATCTGGATTATAAGGATAGCTCAGTAATGGTAACCATGACAGCTATTATCAATTGCAATAAAAACCCATCTGGTTCGCTAGTATCCTTTATCGAAGGAAAATCTGCCATCTGTACTACACTTGACTCCAGATCAATAGAGATGTTGTTAACTCTTAACTCCTCTCAGAAATGGCTTAGCAAGCCATTCAGTTCCCTGGCAAATATGGGTAAACAACTATTGCTGGCCTTATCAGTGATGCTTGCATCCCATGAAAGAATAATAGGAAACGAAAATTATTTCATGAAGTGGGCAATATAGGTAGGTGTTGTGGTTGGCACGGAGGGAAAGAGGACAATGGGAGGTGAAGGAGTGGGGAGGCAGGGGAATTTGCACCATGACGATAAAATATGTTAGATTTTATGGGGTACTATTGGAGCATTTTCTGGTGAGTGGAATAGTAAACAGGAGATTAACTTTTTAAAAAAATCTATTAACTTATCAATGATGATCAATCAAAACAATTGGCATGATATAAACAAAGACTAACTTGAAACATTGCCAACAAAACAAAAATCATATTATTATTGTTTATCATCCACTTGATTAAAAGACTGAGAATGTTGCTTACCTTTAAAAATCTTATAAATCTTTAAAATGGAACAGTGAGGAAAAAAAATAATTACAACTGAGTTGTGGTTACAGAACTGAAGGACAAAAGTACAAAATTAACAAGCATATTAATAAGCCAAGCAAGACTGCAAACTATAAAAATATTTTTCACATGAAATACATCAGGTGGTATGAAATAAAATCTCAGCATGAGCAATCATTTTGTATTAATTATCCATTAAAAGTCTGAATAAATACTTGTTTAAGAATGAGTTTGAAAATTATTGGACTAATTCATGGTCTCATGCTCTCAAGGAGCAGTGGTCAGGGAACCAAGGTTCTAATATCTTCCTCCGACCCACTTTAAGTGCAGCTTCCCCACTGGGAGCGTGGGATTAGGGTACTAACCCTTATTGGAACAAAGCACAGGGATGATTAAATGCCCTTTTGAATCTGTGGAGTACAATATTCTTATCGTGCTGAGACAATGCACATGCTGTCTGCGAGAAAATATGTGAGTCAGAGTTGAGGCATGTGAATTAGAATGCTCAATTCACAGCGTAGAGACGTGTTTCATCATGCTGTATGCTTTTTGTTTTGCAAGGCTTTCCTTTCATGAGATACGTCTCCTGCTCTTGCGATGCATAATAAAATGCTCATCACCCATCTTCCCTCTTCGGCCCCATATAATAGGCTCCCCTCCCATGATACCACCCCCTCACTTTCATATCTACTGACATCACCATTATCAAAAAATTCAACCTTGACCCCTCTATGCTTGCAATATACCATCCCATCTTCAAAATGCTCAACTCCAAAATCTTTGTGTTTGTTGTCATCTCCCAAATTGTGCCTATTTTACTCACAAGCTCATTTTCAATTGACTTCCAACCAGTTTCTCTTTCTGTCACAACACTTGAATGGCCCTTGTCAAAATCACAAATGGTGTCCTTTGCAACTGTGAATGTGATAAATTACTTCCATCTTGAAATTTCTGCAGCCTTTGAAGTGGTTAGTGCTATCACTAGCTTGCAACAACTCTCCACCACCATTGTCTAGCTGAGCGGGATTGGCCAATTGCCTAATTCCTCTTTTTTAATCTATCCAATCATAGCTTGAGAATCAGTCTGCAATGAATTTGCTTCTGACTCCTGCAGTGTTACCTCTGGAAATCCCTCAATGAGCCAGCCTGGCCAATGCCTCATCACTCATCGAAATGATGTCCCTCAGAATCATCATCTGAAAACATGACGTGAAGTTCCGCGTGCACATTGACAACACAGCCCTCTATCTTCCCATCACCTCTGCTCAGCTGATCACTGTCTCAGATAGATAGGCAGATATTTCCATCAATTGATTATTTTGAAAATAGAACTTTCCTGAAATCAAATTTCAAAAATTAATTTTATTTATTCATTAGTTCAGTGATATAGGTGTCACTGGCTAGATCACCATTAATTGATTGCTCTGTTTACCCTTTTGAAAGTGGTGGTGAGTGGCTTTCTTGACCACTGCAATCCATTTGATGTAGGTCGACCCACAATGTCCTTAGGGAAGGAATTCCAGGATTTTGATTCAACAACACTGAAGGAACAGCGATATATTTCCAACCTGGAATTTTAAATGGTGGTGTTCCCATGTATCTGCCGCCCTTGTCCTATAGATGGCAATGATTGTGGGTTTGGAAGGTACAGTCCAAGAAGCTTTGATGAATTTCTGCAGTGCAACTTGTAGGTGGTACACACTGCTGCTACTGAATGTCAATGGTGGAGGGCATGAATATTTGTGGATGTGGTGCCAATCAAGTAGGCTGCTTTGTCCAGCTTCTTGCATATTGTAGGACCTGCAACTCATTCAGACAAGTGGGAAGCTTTCCATTATACTCTTGTACTCCTGATGTTTGCATTGTGGATGTGGACATTCATTGGAGAGTCAGAAGGTGAGTTACTCACTGCATGATTTCTGGACTCTAACCCATTCTTGTAGGCACTGTATTTATATGGCTATTCCAGTTCAGTTTTTGGTCAGTGGTAACCCCAGGACATTGATGATGGGGGATACAATGATGATAATGCCATTGAATGTCAAGGGACATTGGTTAGATTCTCTCTTATTGCTAGTGGACATTGCCTGACACTTGTGTGACATGAATTTTGCTTGTCACCTTTCAAGCCATCCTGGATATTGCCTATATCTTGCTGCATTTGGACATGGATTACTTTAGAATCTGAGGAGTCAACAAAATTATGCTAAACATTGTTCCACCAACAAATATATCACTTTTGAGCTTATGATGGAGGGAAGGTAATTGATGAAGTAGCAGAAGATGGTTGGGGCTAGGAACTCCTGCCGACATAGAGTTATAAAGTCATGGAGATGAACAGCATGGAGGGGGAACAGTAGGCAGAGAGTAGATGATGAATGCAGAGGGACAGGTGGTCTGAAGTGCCTTTGTTTTAATGTGAGAAGTGCAGTAGGTAAGGCAATGAACTTGGGCTTGGATTAGTAACTGGGAGTGTGATGTTATTGCTATTACTGAGACTTAGTTGAGGGAGGCACATGCTTGGCAACTAAATATCCCAGCATATAGATGCTTCGGGTAGGATAGACAGGAGGTAAAAGGGATGGAGGAGTGCATTACAGGTCAGAAAGGACATCACAGCTGTGCTGAAGGAGGGCACTATGGAGGACTTGAGCAGTGAGGCAATATAGGCAGAGCTCAGGATTAGAAAGGATGTGGTAACAATGTTGGGGTTGTACTACAGGCCTCCCAACAGCAATTGTGAGATAGAGGTACAAATATGTCAACAGATTATGGAAAGATGTAAGAACAACAGGGTGGTAGTGATCTGAGATTTTAATTTTCCCAACATTGACTGGGATTCATTTAGTGTTAGAGGTCTAGATGGAGCAGAATTTGTAAGCAGCATCCAGGAGGGTTTTATAGAGCAGTATGTAAATAGTCCAACTCAGGAAGGGGCCATACTGGATCTGGTGCTGGGGAATGAGACCAGCCGGGTGGTTGAAGTTTCAGTAGGGGTTTACTTTGGGGATACTAATCACAATTCTGTATGTTTTAGAATACACATGGATAAAGACGGGTGTAGTTCTAAAGGAAGAATGCTAAATTGGGGAAAAGCTAACTATCACAAAATTTAGCAGGAGTTGCTGAATGTAGATTGGGTCCAGCTATTTGAAGGTAAAGCCACATTTGATATGTGGGAGGCTCTTAAAGAGAGGTTGATTAGAATGCAGGACAGACATAGAGTCATAGAGATGTACAGCTTGGAAACAGACCCTTTGGTCCAACCCGTCCATGCCGACCAGATATCCCATCCCAATCTAGTCCCACCTGCCAGCACCCTGCCCATATCCCTCCAAACCCTTCCTATTCATATACCCATCCAAATGCCTTTTAAATGTTGCAATTGTACCAGCCTCCATCACTTCCTCTGGCAGCTCATTCCATACACGTACCACCCTCTGTGTGAGAAAGTTGCCCTTTAGGTCTCTTTTATATCTTTCCCCTCTCACCCTAAACCTATGCCCTTTAGTTCTGTATTCCCCACCCCAGGGAAAAGAGTTTGCCTATTTACCCTATCTATGCCCCTCATAATTTTGTAAACCTCTATAAGGTCACCTCTCAGCCTCCGACGCTCCAGGGAAAACAACCCCAGCCTATTCAGTCTCTCCCTATAGCTCAAATCCTCCAACCCTGGCAACATCCTTGTAAATCTTTTCTGAACTATTTCAAGTTTCACAACATCTTTCTGATAGGAAGGAGTCCTGAATTGCACACAATATTCCAACAGTGGCCTAACCAATGTCCTGTACAGCCGCAACATGACCTCCCAACTCCTGTACTCAATACTCTTTTAGAAATCCACAATGGAAGCTTTTCTGCTCTATACCACATTGATGGTATATTAACTAACTACAACATCAGAGCAACTCACTTCTGCCTTTGGAGTTTGCTTTTGCTATTTGAATAGAAATGATACAATTAGGGACATGAAGAATTGCTATTTCATTAATTCTACACATATTAAAATTCATTGTTCTGGTTTTGGAGTCAATTTAATAAATTGCATATTGCATTGAAATAACCTCCTGATGTATTTAAATTCACAGCATGGAAATACGATCCCTCACAGAAATTTGTTCAAGTTGCTTGTATCAATAGCTTAGAACAATCAAACTTAACATTCTAGGACAGTTTTAACATGTCCCTGTAAAAATGAGGGATAGAAATGACAAGATTAGGGAACCATGGATGACAAATGAAATTGTGAGACTAGCTAAGAGGGAAAAGGAAGCATACATAAGGTCTAGATACTGACAAAGCTTTGGAAGAATATCAGGAAAGTAGGACCAAACTGAAATGAGGAAGTAAGAGGGCTAAAAGGGGTCATGAAATATCTTCAGCAAACAGAGTTAAGGGAAATCCCAAAGCCTTTTATTCATATATAAGGAGCAAAAGGGTAATTAGAGAAAGGTTTGGCCCACTCAAGGACAAAGGAGGAAGGTTATGTATGGAGTCAGAGAAAATGGGTGAGATTCTTAATGAGTACTTTGCATCGGTATTCACCAAGGAGAGGGACATGATGGATGTTGAGGTTAGGGATAGATGTTTGATTACTCTATGTCAAGTCAGCATAAGGAAGAAGGAAGTGTTGGGTATTCTAAAAGGCATTAAGGTAGACAAGTCCCCAGGTGCAGATGGGATCTATCGCAGGTTACTGAAGAATGTGACAGAGGAAATAGCTACGGCCTTCACAGAAAACTTTGCAGCATCCTTGAACATAGGTGAGGTCATGGAGGACAGGAGAACTGTTAGTGTTGTCCCCTTTTTTAAGAATTTTAGCAGGGATAATTATAGACAGTGAGCCTGAAGTCTGTGGTGTGGAAGGTGCTGGGGAATGTACTGAGAGATAGAATCTATTTACATTTGGAAGAAAATGGGCTTATCAGTGATGGGCAACATGGCTTTGTACAGGGAAGGTCATATCTAACCAACTTAATAGAATTCGTTGAGGAAGTGACAAAGTTGATTGATAAGGGAAGGCCTGTAAGATGTCATATACATCGACTTCATTAAGGCTTTTGGTAAGGATCCCCATGGTAGGCTGATGGAGAAAGTGAAGTTGCATCGGGTCCAGAGTGTACCAGCCATATGGATATAGAACAAGTTGGGCAGCAGGAGACAGAGAGCAGTAGTGGAAGGGAGTTTCTCAAAAAAAGAGAACTGTGACCAATGGTGTTCCACAGGGATCTGTGTTGGGACCACAGTTGTTTGTGATATGCATAAATGATCTGGAGAAAGGTCGTATGATTAGCAAGTTTGCAGATGACACTAAGATTGGTGGAGTAGCAGATAGTGAAGAGGACTGTCAGAGAATGCAGCAGAATATAGATAGATAGGAGAGTTGGGCAGAGAATTGGCACATAGAGTTCAATCCAGACAAATGCAAGGTGATGCCTTTTGGAAGATCCAATTATAGACTAAGCTATGCAGTAAATGGAAAAGCTCTGGGGAAAATTCATGTACCAAAAGGTCTGAGCGTTCAGGTCCATTGTACCCTGAAGGTGAAAATGCAGGTCAATAGAGTGGTCAAGAAGGCATGTGGCATGCTTTCCTTCAACGGATGGGGTATTGAGAACTAGAGTTGGCAGGTCATGTTAGAGTTGTATAAGACTTTGGTTCGGCCACATTTGGAATACTGCGTACAGTTCCGGTTGCCAAATTACCAAAAGGGATGTGGATGCTTTGGAAACAGTGCAGAGGAGGTTCACTGGTATGTTGCCTGGTATGGAGGGTGCTAACTATGAAGAGAGGTTGAGTAGATTAGAATTATTTTCATTACAAAGAGGAAGGTTGAGGGGGACCCTGATTCAGGCCTACAACATCATGAGAGGTATAGACAGGATGGATGCAAGAAGCTTTTTCCCCAGAGTGGGGAACTCTATCACTAGGGGTCACGAGTTCATGGTGAAAATGGAAAATTTAAGGGAGATATGCATGGAAAGTTTTTTTATGTAGAGGGTGGTGGCTGCCTGGAACATATTGCCAGTGGAGGTAGTAGAGGCGGGCATGATAGTGTCATGAAAGATGTATCTGGAGAGATGCGTGAATGGGCAGGGAGCAGACGGATACAGATCCTTAGAAAATAGGCGACCGGTTTAGATAGAGGATCTGGATCAGTGCAAGCTTGGAGAGCTGAATGGTCTGTTCCTGTGCTTTAATTTTCTTTGCTCTTAAAGAGACCCTTCAGCCCACCTCATCCATGCTGATCAGATAGCCTAAACTAATCTAGTCCCATTTGCCAGCATTTGGCCCATATCCCTCTAAACCCTTCCTATTCATATACCAATCCAAAAGCCTTTTAAATGTTGTAATTGTACCAACCTCCATCACTTCCTCTGGCAGTTCATTCCATACATGCACAACCCTCTGCATGAAAATGTTGCCTCTTAGGTCCCTGTTAAACCTTTGCCCTTTCATCTTAAACCTATGCCCTCTAGTTTGGAACACCCCTACCCTAGGGAAAAGATGTTGACTATTCATTCTATCCATGTCCCTCATGATCTTATAAACCTTTATAAAGTGACCCCTCAGCCTCTAATCCTCCAGGGAAAATGGCCCCAGACTATTTAACCTCTCCCTATAGCTCAAATCCTCCAATATCCCTGTAAATCTTTTCTGAATCCTTTCAAGTTAAAAAACATCTTTCCTGTAGCGAGGAGACCAGAACTGAATGCAATATTCCAAAAGTGGTCTAACAATGTCCTGTACAGTCGCAACATGACCTCCCACCTCCTATATTCAAAGCACTGACCAATAAAGGCAAGCATACCAAACATCTGTCTACCCGTGACTCCTCTTTCAATGAACTATGAACTTGCATTTCTAACATCTCTTTGTTCAACAACACTTCCCAGGAACTTATCATAAAGTGTATAAGTCCTGCCCTGTTTTGCCTTTCCAAAATGCAGCACCTCACATTTATCTTAAATTAAACTCCATCTGCCACTTCTCGGCTTATTGGCCCATCTGATCAAGGTCCTGTTGTACTCTGAGGTAACCTTTTTTGCTGTCCACTGCACCTCCAATGTTTGTGTCATCTGCAAGCTTACTAACCATGCCTCCTACATTCACATGTCCTCGAACACAGTTGCCTGGCCTTCAACAACCATAACCATTTTCCAATGACTCCAATCAGTGGTTTGTTTTCCCTTTGACTCTAGTTTTGCTATGGCTTCTTGATGCTGCACTCACTCAAATGCAACCTTGATGTTAAGTGCAATCACTTCTGGAATTCAGCTCTTTTGTTCATGGCTGAACTAACGTTACAATGAGGCTAAGAAGCTGAGTGGTCCTAGTGCAAGCCAAACTGGATGTCAGTGAGTTTGTTATTACTGAGCCAGTGCTGCTTGACAGCACTGTTGATGACACCTTCCATTACTTCACTGATGATCAAGAATAGACTTGATGGGATGGGAATTGGCCAGGCTGGACTTGTCTTGCTTTGTATGCAAATGACATACTTGGGCAATTTTACACATTGTTGGGAAGATGCCAGTGTTGTAGTTTGGCGAGACCCATGGCAAGTTCTGAAGCAGAAACCTTCAGTATTATTGCTGGAATGTTTTCAGGACCCATATGTTTTGCAGCGCCCCGTGTCTCCAGTTCTTTCTTGACATTACTTACAGTGAATTGAATTGACTGAAGACTGGTATCTATGATGCTGGGGACCTCTAGAGGAGGACATGATAGATCATCCACTTAGCACTTCTGGGCGAAGATTGTTACAAATCTTTCAGATTTATTTTTTCCAGTGATGTGCTAGGTTTCCCCAATTTTGATGAAGGGAGTTGTGGACTCTCCTGCTCCCATTCATTGTTTAATTGCTCATCACAACTTACGACTTGATGTGGCAGGATTGCAGACTTTAGATGAGATCCTTTATTTGTGGAATTACTTCACTCAGTCCATCAATTTCTGCTTGTGTTGTTTTGCACACAAATAGTCCTGTTTTGTGGCTTCAGCAAGTTGACAGCTCATTTTTAGGGATGCCTAGTGCTGATCTTGGCATGCCTCCCTGCCTTCATCTGCATTGATCTTCATTGATCCAGGGTTAATCTCCTGTTACAATAGTAGAGTGGGCGATATTATGGCCATGAGGTTGCAGAAATGGACAGTACTCCAGGTGCATTCAATCAAGTGTCTTCTATTAGTTCACCATCACTCCTTGCTCTTGTATTCTATGTTCCTGTTGAGAAACCCAAGAGACTGGGTGTTTTATTAACTATGCTTTTTACCCATCCTGCCACCTTCAATGATATGTGTACATATACATTCAGGTCTCCCTGCTCTTTCATCCCTTTTAAGAATTGTACCTTTGTTTTATATTGCATATGTTCTTCCGATCAAAATGTATCACTTTACACTTTTTTGCTTTGAACTTCACCTGCTACTTAACTACCCATTCTATCTACATGTCTATGTCCTTTTGAAATTCTGTGCTGTCTTCCTTACAATCTACAATGCTTCCATGTTTTATGTCATCCAAAAGCATTAAAATTGTCCTCTGCACAATTACATTTATATCATGATTTGGAGGTGCTGATGTTGGACTAGGTTGTATTCAGTTAAAAATCACACAATACCAGGTTATGGTCCAACAGACTTAGTTGGAAGCCCTAGCTTTCAGAGCTCTGCTTTCAGAGTGTGAGTGTCATACCCACACTCACACACATACACATACACACACTCTTCTCGACCACAATAGCTGTGTCCTCCAATCTCATACTCCACAACCACCTGATGAAGGAGTGGCCAATTTTGTATCCAAGTTGCTCCTGATCCTTTTATTTCATGAGCTATGACTTTGCTCACAATTCGTTTGTGTTCGACTGTGTTGTATTAAAATTCCCTGTACATCACATCAAAATCATTACTGTCATTGAACCTTATTGCTTCCCTTTCAATGAAAAAATTCTAGCAAATTAGTTACACTTGATTTCCCATTTAAATATCCATGCTGGCTCTTCTTTATCAACTTACCTCTTTCCACGTGACTACTATGATCACTATTTCAAATAATTAGTTGTAAGAGATTCTCCAGTATTGAAGTTAAACTGACTGATCTATAATTGCTTATATTTATCGCACAATGTTTATTTGAAGAAGGGTGAAATGTTTACAGTTCTCAGATCTGTTGGCACCTCACTTAGTCCAGAGAAGTCAGGAAGAATATGGCCAGTCAGGAAGAATATGTAATCTTGTTTCCTTCAATATTTCATATGCATTTCATCCAGTCCTGGTATCTTGTCAATTTTAAGTACTGACAGTTTACCTAACACTTCCCCCTTATCAATTTTGAATCCTTATGGTATCAGAACTTCGGCCTTTGGATAGCACCTGGTTCCTTCATAAAGACAGACGCAAAGTATTCACAGAGTCTTAGAGTCGTACGGCATGGAACAGACTCTTTGGTCCAATTAGTCCATGTCGAACATAATCCCAAACTAAACTAGTCCCACCTGCCTGCTCCTGGCCCATATCCCTTCAAACCTTTCCTATTCATGTACTTATAGATGTGTCTTTTAAACATTATAATTGTGCCTACATCAAATGGCAGGAGTTTGTGGGTAAAATTGAGGACACAGAACAGAGGTTCATTCCCAAGAAGAGAAAGATTATCCAGGGAGGGATTAGACAGCCATGGCTGACAAAGGAAGTCAGGAAATCTATCAAAGAAAAAGAGAGATCCTATAAAGTGGCCAAGAGCACTGGGAAATCAGAAGATTGGGAAGGCTACAAAAACAAACAGAGGATAACAAAGAGAGAAATAAGGAAGGAGAGGATCAAATATAAAGGTAGGC
>NC_057712.1:83403803-83431411 GCF_004010195.1 Chiloscyllium plagiosum | reverse complement strand
CAGAGAGTGGTGGGCCTGTGGAATTCATTGCCGCAGAGTGCAATGGAGGCTGGGATGCTAAATGTCTTCAAGGCAGAAATTGATAAATTCTTGATGTCACAAGGAATTAAGGGCTACGGGGAGAATGCGGGTAAGTGGAATTGAAATGCCCATCAGCCATGATTAAATGACGGAGTGGACTCGATGGGCCGAATGGCCTTACTTCCACTCCTATGTCTTATGGTCTTATGGGCTTAAGACACTAACCAGCCTTCCTGTTTCCATGTCTAAATTCCAGTTTTGGTGTCTATCCACCCTATTCCTTCTTTTACCATGCTTTTACCATTTTGGTTCCCACAGAAAACTTTGGGATTTCCCTTTCACGTTGTCAGCCAGTATTTTCTCACAATCCTTTTCTATCTGGCTGGTATGCTTTGTCATTTCCCCTGTCTGCACTATCTTTATTCCTCTTCATTCTCAATTGCATTTTCGACAGGACACCTGCCATAAGCACACTTTTTCTTCTCTATGTTAATTTTCATATCCTCTTGCATCCAGCAATATTTGACTTTGTTTGTCTTACTTTTGCCTTTTGAGAAAATATACTTGACTGCTCCTGAATCATTTCATTTTTGAAATTTTCATTGTTCAGTGGCACTTTTTTCCACTAAACCATTGTTAGATTCTGTCGGACCAAGATCCATTTCTGCCTAATTGTAACCAGCTCTCCACAGTTATCCTTATTCTGGATTACTTGGCCTTTCCATTGCCACTCTAAACCTTCCAATACAACGATCAATGTCTACTATTTTTTCCTTCACTGACAGCTGATCTACTTTGCCTACCACATTTTCAAGAACTATCCAACTGTGCATCTTTTCTAGTTAGACTGGACACATCCTGTTGTAAGAAATTTTCCTGACACAATCTCGGAATCTTGTTTTCTCCTCTCCACCCTTTTCATCACCACTATCCAGCCTACATTCAGGTAATTAAAGGTACCCTTTTGTGACTACTTTATAATCGTTGCACATCTTTAATTTCCATTGAAATTTCTCTACATCATTCACAATTATTAGCAATCGATACCGTGCCTAGCACTGTAGTTACATTCATTTTGTTCCTAGCTCCAGTCAAATTGATGCTGAACTTGAACCTTCTGAGACATCCTTCTTCTTCAGAACTGCACTGCTCTCTTTAATGAATCCATCCTCATTTCCTTACTTTTGGGTCTTTTCTGGTCTCCTTCTACCCTGGAATATTCAACATCTACTTCGACTCTTCTTTGAGTCAAGTCTCGATAGTCACAGGTGAGGTGCTGGAAGATTGGAGGTTGGCAAACGTGGTGCCACTGCTTAAGAAGAGTGGTAAGGACAAGCCAGGGAATTATAGATCAGTGAGCCTGACCTCGGTGGTGGGGTGTACATGTATTTGGAAAGGCAAGGACTGATTAGGGACAATCAACATGGTTTTGTGTGTGGAAAATCATGTCTCACAAACTTGATTGAGTTTTTTGAAGAAGTAACAAAGAGGATTGATGAGGGCAGAGCGGTAGACGTGATCTATATGGACTTCAGTAAGGCATTCAACAAAGTTCCCCACGAGAGACTGATTAGCAAGGTTAGATCTCACAGAATAAAGGGAGAACTAGCCATTTGGATACAGAACTGGTTCAAAGGTAGAAGACAGAGGATGGTAGTAGAGGTTTGTTTTCAGACTGGAAGCCTGCGACCAGTGGAGTGCCACAAGGATCGGTGCTGGGTCCTCTACTTTTTGTTATTTACATAAATGATTTGGATACGAGCATAAGAGGTACAGTTAGTAAGTTTGCAGATGACACCAAAATTGGAGGTGTAGTGGACAGTGAAGAAGGTTACCTCAGGTTACAACAGGATCTTGAGCAGATGGGCCAATGGGCTGAGAAGTGGCAGATGGAGTTTAATTCAGACAAATGCGAGGTGCTGCATTTTGGGAAAGCAAATCTTAGCAGGACTTATACACTTAATGGTAAGGTCCTTAGGAGTGTTGCTAAACAAAGAGACCTTGGAGTGCAGGTTCACAACTCATTGAAAGTGGAGTTGCAGGTAGATAGGATAGTGAAGAAGGCATTTGGTATGCTTTCTTTTATTGGTCAGAGTATTGAGTACAGGGGTTGAGAGGTCATGTTGCAGCTGTACAGGACATTGGTTAGGCCACTGTTGGAGTATTGCGTGCAATTCTGGTCTCCTTCCTCCGGAAAGACGTTGTGAAACTTGAAAGGGTTCAGAAAAGATTTACAAGGATGTTGCCAGGGTTAGAGGATTTGATCTATCGGGAGAGGTTGAACAGGTTGGGGCTGTTTTCCCTGGAGCTTCGGAGGCTGACCTTATAGAGGTTTGCAAAATTATGACGAGCATGGATAGGATAAATAGACAAAGTCTTTTCCCTGGGGTTGGGGATTCCAGAACTAGAGGGTTTTGGTTTAGGGTGAGAGGGGAACTTTTTCATGCAGAAGGTGGTACAGGTATGGAATGAGCTGCCAGAGGAAGTGGTGGAGGCTGGTACAATTGCAACATTTAAGAGGCATTTGGATGGGTATAAGAATAGGAAGGGTTTGGAGGGATATGGGCCGGGTGCTGGCAGGTGGGACTAGATTGGGTTGGGATAGCTGGTCGGCATGGACGGGTTGGACCGAAGAGTCTGTTTCCATGCTGTACATCTCTATGACTCTATGACTCTATGTTATCGCCACAAAATATCATTTTTCCATATGGCAATCTATACCTGTAACACCCCAAACTTATTTATTATACTTTGTGAATGCACAATGCAAAGTAATCCGAATTTAGACTTTATTGCTATCGCCCTTATTCTGACTTCACTTATTGACTCTCTATTCACTTTCCTGGTGTTATCTTTCCTAGTACTTTGTCTTTTTCTCTAATATTCTCTTTTGATTTCTACACCCAGCCAAGTGAGTTTAAAACCACCCCCGGCAGCAATAGCAAAATGACCCTCAACGAACACAGCCTGGCTCTATTCAGGTGCAATCTGTTTGGCTTGTACCAGTACCGTCTCCCCCAAAACTAGTCTCAATTTCCTAGGCATCAAAATCTCTCCCCACTGCACCAACTTTCCAGCTTCACATTCATCAGGCTTATTCTTCTGTTTTTGAACTCACATGCACGAAGGTGAGTCCGGAAATTGAGGCCCTATTTGTTAATTTTCTAGCTAATTCACTAAATTCTAAGTGAAGGACCTAATCCCTCTTCCAAGCTAAGTCATTGGTGCAAATGTGGTCATGCAATTTTAATTGGGTGAGTATATTCTGCTTTAGGCAATTTGATTTTCACTGGCTTTATTGGTTTGGCAAGATATCCTTTACTCGTCTTGAAAAGTCTTGTACAGCAGCAATTCAACTGATTGCTCTTGAATTACGAAACAAAAATTACCAGCTACTTAAGACCTTCCTTCATTTCTTTTCCCAAATACTTTCTCAAGATGCCTCAAGGGAACTCCATTTTATCTTTAATGTACCCTTCAGATTAATGTTACCTTTGGGAAAGAGTGCATATGAATCATCAAAGCTGCAACAGGCAGACCAATATCCAAGTTAGTTTATTGTCTTTATTGAACTTTGATTATTCCCAGATTTTTCATCATATTTTCATGTTTCTGGGTTGCATTTATACTTAAAAACCGTAATTGTTCAAAGGTATTTTTTCAGCAGTATTGATTTTTTCATTAATCAATAAAGTAGTAGAACTGTGAGATTAGTGCTTAAAACTTATGAATAAAGTTTTTTTTTTGAAAAGTGGTGTTTTTAACTAAAGTGATAGTTTCATTGATATTTTCAGTGAGGATGATGTGCTCCTCAACATGGACTGGAGTTAGCTTGGAGATGTTAGTTGAGATACTCTTTGTAGGAATGTAGGGAAAGTGGAAGACAGGCATCAGAATTAGTTTGTGGCAGCCATTACACACATTGCATAAGGCGTGGTGTCAAAACTGGGAAGCTGGAATGGAGTGAATTTGCAAAATTTATAAGACAGTCAGTCACTGTAAAATAAAAATGCAACAAAGAAGAAATTAAACCACAGTCTGCAATTTTAAAATGCTGAATGAATCAAAGTAGCTGTACTTGTTCAGTGATGCTTTGGAATGTAAATCAGACAGAATTGATATTTTCCCCCTTTTCAGTAACAAAACTAAGAAAAAGCTACAAAATTAAATGAACAGACTGAACAAGTCAGAGATCCAACCCTATTGCCAGTTCTTGGGAAAAGTGCTCCAAGCTGTCTTGCAGCCTACACCTAAACAAGGAGCAAAGATTCCAAATTGGAAGGATTTTGAAAGATTTGAAGACATACCTAGAACCATCCATTAATGTTGCTTATGAACAGAATGTGTTCAACATCAGAATTCAGGTGAGAGGGAAACATGTAATAAGAATGTGTTCAGACTAACATGTCCAGTTAAATCCTGTGAGCTTGGACAACTGAGAGGTGATCTCATCAGACATCGGATTGCCTTAGGCATATGAATCCCACAGTGAGAGTACATCTACTGAAAGAGAAGAAACAAACTCTCAAAAAAACTACCAGCATATGTAAAAGCTTTAGGATTCCCAGTCATCAGAGCGACTGTATTATTGGGCGAAAAGCTGAGGATTTGCATTATGGGGAGCAACAGTACAGGCTGAATAATAATATATCAGAAAAGTAAATAAATATTTACAGAATAGTAAGCTGAATGATAAAACTGTTTTTTTGGGATGCCAGACAATGATTCTGATGAATCGCTTTACACTTTACAGCAGCTTTCATGGTCGGGTCTAAAGCTGATAAATTGTTTCTAATGGTTCAAATGATGACTGCAAAAGGACAGCATGAAACGAATGTGAAATATCTGATAAGCACTGATGCTATGTCAACATCTTGGAGCTTTTAAGACCTGTGGAAATTGCCGTGAGAATTGATCCAAAAATGAAGACCTCAAAGATAAATTTGATGCTATGTCATGAAATGCTTCTTATTTCAAGGATACAAATGAAGCTGAGAGCCAGGTGTAACGGCAAGAATGAAAATATGGCATTCTAGATAGTTTTCTTTTATCATGTATACATGGGCTAAGGGTGACCCTGGCTGGGACCGCACTCATTGTGCATCCCTAATTGTCCAGGGGCAGTTAAGAGTCACCTATATTGTTGTGGCCTAGAGACATATGTAGGCTAGATCAAGAGAGAATGGCAGATTTTCTTTGCTTAGGGATTTTAGTGAACTAGATTTTTATCATAATGATAAGTGTTTGCCATTATACGATAGTAAATGTTAAGCAAAATTCACACATCTCAGCTGAAGCAAGTCCAAAGTGTGGACCGGTAACGCTGTACACTCCAGAAGAGATTGACAGTGTTTCACAAGCCATTGACTGCTGAATAGATGCTGGACTACTACAAAGATGTTTTTACAGGTCTAGGTGTCTCCTTGGTAAGTATCGTCTCAAAGTGGATGAGATAGCAAGACCAACATAACATCTGCTAGGAGAGTTCCAGCTGCCCTCAGATACTAAAGCAACTCATGTTCAAATACAGCAAGAAATAAACCACATCCAGACTTGAAATAATAAGTAGCAAATAACATTCACACAATACAAATGTCAAGTACTATTTATCTCAAGCAAGAGAGAATCTAGCTATTGACTTATGACATTCAATGACACTACCAAATATCAACATGCTTGATCAGAAACTGAACTGAACCATTCATACAAATGTTGTAGTTACAAGAGTAGGTGACTGGCCAAACATTCTACAGCAGGCAACTCATTTTCTGACTCCCCAGGGTCTATCAACCATATTCTACCTGAATCAATGCAGCTTCAGTAAGACTTAAGAAGATTGCTGCAGTCTAGGATAAAGCACCATCTTGCACATTGACTCTTCTCATTACCAATGCACAGTGGTAGACGTTTATAATATTTATAACCACAAGTTAAACTGCCAGTTTCAAAGATCCTCTGACCCTTCAAACTTACAACCTCTACCATGTAGAAGGTCAAGGGCACAGTTAAATGGGCACAACACCAGAAACAATTGCATCTCCGAACCACACACCACCTGACTTGAACAATATCACCAATCCTTCTCTGTTGCTGGATCAAAATCCTGGAAGTGCAAAACCTAATAGCACTATCGATATCGCTACATACCAAGGACTGTAGCGGATCAAGAAGGTATCTCATCACTCCCGTATGAAGGGCAACTAGAGATAAGCAATAAATCTGGCTTATCCAGCAATGCACATATGGCATAGATGAATGAAATTAAAGTTCTTTAACTATAATCTGGATACCATTTGGGAGATACAGATTTTTGCACATGCCATTTGGTATTTTTATTGTTCCATTTGATTATTAACACTGACAGTCCAAGATGGTTGGTGATCCTCCCAGAGTGGAAACTATTGTTGTTAATCTGCTAGTCTATGGGTGTTGGTACAAGATTGAAGAAGAACTCATTGAATCTGATCAGAATGTATTGCATCTGTTTGACATTGCCAAATGAACAAGTAAAAGATCCAATTGAAAATGCCTATGAGCAAGTACATAATTCATGTGCCACAGCAAAAGGAGTTTTCCTCCATCTTGACAAGGTAAGAGTTGTAACAGAGATGCAGTGCACAATAGGCGTGAAAGCAGTGCAAGCATTTGTTGGATTTGTGAGCTATCAACCAAGGTTTTTGTCAAATTTTCCAATGGACATGTGATTGTCTACACAAGCTTACTACTGTACTGAGGTATTGGACATAGGACAACTAGCAACTTTCACTAGAATCAAACAACTAGCGATGACAATACAACATTATTATTGAAGTCAGCTTGTGATGCCAGTGAGAGAGGACTTGGAATAACCCCTATGTTGCAATGACAATCAGTTACACTTGCTTCCAGGGTATTAATGTGAACTGAAAGACACCTTGGTCAAAGATGCCCAGCTATTGTTCAACGTATGAGCATTTTAACCGATACTTGTTTGGGAGAAACAAACTGACAGTGAATTCTGATGACAAGCCAGTTCAAAGCAACTTTCTTGACCCAATTGTGTCGGCTTCAAAGTATCTGCAATGTATACCAGTTTATTTGCAGAGCCATGATTTGGAATAGGCATCCATGCAAGGCTAATGAAAGTGAAGCTGACTAGTATTAACAGTCATTTTAATGAGTGGGTAACTTGTAGCTGCAAATGGTAGTTCATTTTTTATGAAATGGAGTTTGTTTGGAGAAATGCCTTGAAATGCAGCATACAGGTTGGCTTGCTGTGGTCATGTGACTTATTCCTCTGCTGTAATGTTTTCACATTCAATGTTGCAGTCATTAAGCACAATCAATGAAAAGGTTAGTCTCTGGTCAGAAGATCATCAACAAGTTTGAATCCTATTCTGGTTGAGTTAGATTTGATATCCGTATCCTTGTTCTGTCTCTGAAATGGAAGATAATAGCAAACTACTAATGGAAAAACCTTCAAGAAAATGGTTTAGCATAAAGTATCAACAGATAATGAACATAGAATCAGCCTTTGGCCAGAGCACTCATGCATAAATGTATGAAATGAGACTAGGCTGCTTGCATTTTGCTCCTCATGTTTCCTCAGTTATAAAAGTGACTGCACTTCAAAAGTACTTCATTCAATTTGGTCCTGAAAGCAGCTCATCCATTTTTTTCTTTCTTACTTTGACCACCTGTTGAAGCTGACAACAGTTCAATGGATTGACTAATAAAAAATATCACTAAACAGGTTCTGAAAGCCTTAAACAAACAAGAGCTGGACACCATATGAGTGCAAAATGAATGAACACTTATTAAGTATTTATATGTGATTCAGTAGCACTTCACTGGAAATATTGTCATTAAATTTCAGTTCCATGTATTCTAACATAACCTGACCTCAGTGATGAACTAGTCTAACTATTAACCCCAGATGTTACAAATGGAAAAGTCATAATGACTTTCCTGCCTACTCAACCTCGCGGGCAGGAATCAGGAAAATTTGAAATTATAGTTCAAACTTTCCTTGCATACTCAGGGCAAACTGGCTTGGACTTCATGGGTCTACTGGGTAGATATGGGCTTCTCCTGCTATGATCTTGACTGTTGTCATGATCACTAGACACTATGTCACTGGAGATGCCCCCAGCATGCAAATCCACTGGCTATCGGGTCTCAGTAGATCACACGATTTATTTTTGGAGCTTCCTGCCAAATTTCCATTGAGGGGATTGATGTTAGCTGGAACTCAATTAAGACTCAGGAATTAAATTACTATAAGTCATATTTCAGGAGCACTGTGTAAGCTTCTAACTCACACCTCTCCTCATGTACCAAAACTGATGCAGAGTTAAAAGCAGATATCAAAAAGCACTGACCATATTCAATGATGGATGATTCCAAGTTTATTGCAGAATGAAATATTTGTTGTTTCCAGATGCAATATGGAGGTGCGCTTCTCAATAATTTACAAATAGAACCAAAGTAAAATATAAGGTTTCAGAAAACTAACATTGACTGGTTCATTCAATTTTACTGCTGAGTTTTGAGATTGTATTTGCGGTTGTTTTGTTTCTTCTGAACTTCTCCATGGTAGAATGGTAATGCTATAAGTATGGAAATTATGGAATAGTAAATGAATTGAATACTTTAGATGCATTAATGCAGCAGATATTACATTATTCTTGACCCTGACATCATTCCAGGTTTCCCTAGTGCAGATTCTAAGATAATAAGAAACTCCATTGGATTTGAAGCAAAAACAATTCAGGCAATTAAAAATCTTCTTTAAGTCTGGATTCCAATCTTCCCAGTCAAGGCAGATGCATCCTGACCTGCTATCAACTTCTTCAAGTATGCCTTGGTCAGTGAATTGCAAGCAAACCACCCCTCAGTGGAAGTGATAAACTTTGGAAGCCTTGGTTCAGTTAAACTGAGGAACTCCAGCTATGATCAGATGAATAGCTGCAATTCAAAGCACACTTTTCTCTCAGTTTGTGTGTGTTTACTGGTTGACAGCTGGAGTCACTTTTTGAAAGGCATTCCAATTATGCAGGACTTCACAAACCTTCAACTAGACTTTCCTGCTGCCAGCCTTCACCATTTGAGGAGTACAATGGCAGACATTGAATAAAATAGTTAATGACTTGCAACAAAGATATATTCCAGGGGGAAAGAAGCATACTGGGAAGGGAATAAGCCAACCATGATTAATCAGGGAAATTGAGGATTGTATTAGATTCAAAGATAAACATACAATCTGGCAAAGATTAGTAGTAAACCAGAGGATTGGGCAAGTTTTAAAGACCAGCAAAAAGATGACAAAAAAAAAGAAGAAATTTTGATGGTTAACTTGCAATTAATATCAAGGCAAGCAGCAAGAGTTTTGGTAAATATATAATAAAAGGAAAAGAGAGTTCAAAATGAACATTGACTAATTAAAGAATGAGACTGGGAAAATAATAATTGCAAATTAGGACATAGCAAGGAGATGAAGATGTACTTTGCATTAGTCCTCACTGCAGAAGATGTTAATAACATTCCAAATTACTAAACAAATATAGTACAAAGAGTAAAATACAATAACTGTCAATATTGGAAAAAGTGTGAGAAACTAATGGGGCTAAAAGTTGATAAGTCCCCTGGAGCAGATGGGGTACATTTGAGAATATTAAAGGAAGTAGCTACAGAGATAATGAATGCACATAGAGTAATCTTCCAAGATTCTTAGATTCTGTAAAAAATATCTTGTTCAAAAAGTGAATAAGCCAAAAAAAGAATAATAATAACTACAGGCCAGTTAGCTAAGTATCTGTCATTAGGAAAACATGGGACCCTATTCTAAAGTATGTAACAGCAGAGCATTTAGAAAAGCATAATATAATCAAATAGAGTCAGCATGGCTTCACAAAGGGGAAATCAGGACTGAAAAATTTTTTCAAATTCTTTGAATCATTAACAAGCAGGATAGATAAAGGGAAGCAGTGGATGTAATATATTTAGATTTCCAGAAGGCATTTGTTAAGGTAAAACACATTAGTCTAGTTAATAAGATAATGATCTATGGTATTGGATAGTATATTAGCGTGGATATAAGATTGGCTAACTGATAGAAGAGAGAGAGTTCAGATAAAATACAAGGGTTAATAAATTTTCAGGCACTTTTTCAGGATGACAACCAATAACTGATTGAATTTACTCTGCAATTTGAGAGGGAGAAGACAGAATCAGAAGTAATGGTATTACAGCTGAATAAAGTCATCTACAGAGGCATGGAGGAGGAGCTGGGTACAATTGGCTGGGAGAGGAGCCTAGCAGAAAAGACAGTGGAACAGCAATAGCAGGAGTTTCTGGGAGTAATTCGAGAGCCACAGCAGAGATTCATCACAAGAAAAAAGAAGCATGGTACAGGGAGGATGATGCAACCATAGCTGACTAGGGAAGTCAGAGATAGCATAAAAGCAAAAGAGAAAGCATATAATGTGGTGAAAGGCAGTGGGAAACCAGAGGATTGAGAAGCTTACAAAGACCAACAGAGAGCAACAAAAAAGAAATAAGGAGGGAAAAGATTAAATATGAGGGTAAGCTAGCCAGTAATATAAAGGAAGACTGTAAGAGTTTCTTCAGATATATAAAGAACAAAAGAAAGGCAAAAGTGGACATTGAACTGCTGGAAAATGATTCTGAAAAGTTAGTAGTGGGGAACAAGGAAATGGCTGAGGAACTGAATAATTACTTTATATCAGTCTTCACAGTGGAAGACATGAGTAATTTCCCAAAAATTCAAGAGAGTGAGGGGGCAAAGCTGATTATGGTGGTCATCACAAGGAGAAGATGCTAGAAAAACTGAATGGCCTGAAGGTGGATAAATAAACTGGATCAGATGGACTACACCCCTGAGTTCTAAGGGAGATAGTTGAAGAGATAGTTGAAGCATTGTGGTGATCTTTCAGGAATTGCTAGGCTTAGGGTGGTCCCAGATACTGGAAAATCACTAATGTGGCACCTCTGTTTACAAAGAGTATAAAGCAAAAGACAGACTGATTAGCCTAACCTTGGTCATGGGCAAAGTCCTGGAATCCATTGTGAAGGATGAGATTTCTGAATATTTGGAGGTGTATGGTAAAATAAGGTAAAGTCAACATGGTTTCATCAAGGGGAGGTCATGCCTGACAAATCTGCTAGAATTCTTTGAGGAAATAATGAGAAGGTGAGACCAAGGAGAGCCAGTGTATGTTATCTACCTGGACTTCAAAAAGGCCTTTGACAAGGTGGTGCACAGGAGGCTACTGAGTAAGATAAGGGCCCATGGTGTTATAGGCAAGGTGCTAGCATGGCTAGAAGCTTGGCTGTCTGACAGAAAACAGACAGTGGGAAAGAGTCTTTCTCAAGATGGCAGCCAGTGACAAGTGATGTTCTGCACAACTCAGTTTTGGGACTACAACTTCTCACTTTGTACATTAATGATCCAGATGAAAGAACTAAGGGCATTCATGCTAAGTTTGCAAATGATACAAAGATAGGTAGAGGGACAGGTAGCACTGAGGAGGCGGGAGGCTGTAGGGGGATTTGGACAGATTAGGAGAGTGGGCAAAGAAATGGCAAATGGAGTACAATGTGAGGTCATGCACTTTGGTAGGAAGAATAGTGGCATGGACTACTTTCTAAATGGAGAAAAAGTTCAGCAGTCTGAAGTGCAAAAAAGACTTGAGAGTTCTAGTCCAGGATTCTCTCAAGGTAAACTTGCAGGTTGAGTCAGTAGTTAGGAAGGCAAATGCAATGTTGGCATTTATTTTGAGAGGACTTGAATATAAAAGCAGGGATGTACTTCTGAGTCTCTATAAGGCTCTGGTCAGACCATATTTGGAGTATTATGTGCAGTTCTTGGTCCCATATCTCAGGGAGGATGTACTGGCACTGGAACATGTTCAGAGGACATTCATGAGAATGGCCTCAGGAATGAAAAGCTTAACATATAAGGAATGTTTGAGGACTCTGGGTTTATTTTCGATGGTGCTTAGAAGAGTAAAGGGGATCGAATTGAAACTTACAGAATATTGAATGGCCTGGACAGAGTAGATGTTGGGTAGATGTTTCCATTGGTAGGAAATACTAGGACCCAAGGGCATAGACTTAGAGTAAAGGGAAGACCTTTTAGAAGAAAGATAAGGAGAAACTTCTTCAGCCAGTGAGCGGTGAATCTACGGAATTCAATGCCACAGAAGGCTTAGATAGATAGATTCATGATTGTCAAAGGGCTCAAAGGTTACGGGAAGGAAGAGGGAGAATAAGATTGAGAAACGTATCAGCCATGATTGAATGGTAGAGCAGACTCAATGGGCTGAATGGTCTAATTTCTGCTCCCATCTCTTCTGGTCTTATAGTCTAACTAGTGGAATGCCACAGGGATCTGTTCTGGAATCAGAATTATTTATAATACATACTAATGACGTGGAATACTGTAGTAAATATACTATAGCTAAGTTTTGAGATCACAAAAAAAAAAAGGGAAACCAAGAAGTAAATATGACACAAAGAATCTGCACAGGGACAGAGAGAGAAGAAACAAGTGTGCAGAAACATAACAGATGGAATATAATATGGGAAAATGTGAGGTTATGCACTTTGGCAGGAATGATAGTGAACCTGAATATTCTTAAATGATGAAAAGTGCAGAAAGCTGAAGCACAGAGGAATTTGGGATACTCATGCATGAATCATAAAAAGCTAACATCCAAGTTCAGGAGGTAATAGGTAAGACAAATGAAAATTTGACCCTTACTTTGAAATGAATGGAATACAAAAAGAGGGAAGTCTTCTTAAAATTATGCAAGGACTAACTAGTCCACACCGAGAATATTGTGAACAATTGTGGTCCCCATATCAAAGGCAGTAGATACTGGCATTGGAGGCAGTCCAGCCAAGGTGAACGAGGTTGTTTTTGGGTATGGAGGGAATTTCTTATGAGGATAAGTGGACTGGGTTTGTACTCATTGAAGTTTAGGAGATTGAGAGGTGACCTTATTGAAACAAGCAAGATTCTTAGGTGACTTGACTGAGTAAATGCTGAGAGGTTGTCTCCCTTTGTGGGAGAGTCCAAGACCAGAAGGCATAATCTCAGATTAAAGGGTCACTCAAACAAGTCCAAGATGAGGAGACTTTTTTTTCTCTCAGAGGCTGTGTTATTAAATATATTCAAGCCTGAGATAGACAGCTTGCTAATCATTAAAGAGATTAAGAATTGTGGTGTAGGATTGAGCAAAAAATCCCTTAATCTAAAATACTGGACAAGACCCTGGATTTTTCTAACATCTAAAATACTGGACAAAATCCTGGGCTCAGGCTTCAAACACACTGCAGAGCCAGAATGATTTATGTCTGGGACTATTGTTTAGCCTAGAATTCCAATTTACACCTCCACTCTAAGAAAACAATAAACCAAACCTAACACTCTAGACTGAAACTAACTTTTACATCTTGAACTACTCAGCACAGACAGTATTGGGTCTGCAGAGAGAGATATTAAACATTCAACTTCAATCAAAATCCAAAATTAACAATCACACAACACCAGGTGATAGTCCAACTGGTTTATTTGGAAGTACTAGCTTTTGGAGCATTGCTCTTTCATTAGATGGTTGTGTACCATTCACACATCCATACAAAATTCATTCACACATGCTCGTAACAATCGGGAAATCAATTGACTTCAAAGGGTACATGGAAACACAATGGCCACAGATTTGGCATGAAAATAAGGGCCCACAATCAGTATAATTGCAGGTCCTGACCTCACCTGAGGCAGCTATCTCCAGAAGAGTTCTCAAGAGCTATTCCCCAGGAGGTGTTCCAAGGAGCTAACCCAGACAACATTCTAAAGGCAACTATCTCTGGGAGTGCTCCAAAGAGAAATGTTCCAAGGACCCAACAGCTAATTGCAGTGGCCATTTCCCATGGCTACCTCCAGGAGGGGATCTCAACCATAATTCCAAGAGTTACCGACACAGGCCATTCCGAGTCAAGGGAACCAAAAGCAACTGACCACAACCAATGGACCTAAGAACCAACAAATTCCCGACCAACACCAAGGCCTCAGACATGCCCTGAGTTGAAAACCAGATCTGCAAAACCACTAGAATGTAAGGAAAATCAAGTAGTTATCCAATGAATCCACTACACATCCTACTGCATCAACAGACTCAACCCAGACTGAATGCCTACATCATATGAAGTCTTCATCGTGGCACCAGGTACTGCAAGCAGGAACAGCAAGCTGTACTTTAAAATTGCATTTTCTTCAGTGGTGAGCTTAAACTCCTGAAACCCCAAATTTTCTGACTCAGCTAGCAGGGAAGGGAAGGGAGATAGTGACTGCATGTGGGACTGCAAGGGTTGGAAGCCTGATTAAAGTTTCTGTGATTAAAACCATTGCTCTAAGTTCTAATAGTGTTTATCTAGCTCATAGTATATTTAATAGTATTACAGCCCTCTATAATTGATTATATTAATTAGTACAGTATGAAAAGGGAGGAAAGTTGTGTTGAGGATTATCACATCAGACAATTGATTGCCAGAGCAGACTTGATGGGTTGAATGGCCTACTTCTGTTTCTACGTCTATGTCATACTGTGCAGATTAATGCTGGGAAAATCAGAGTGTGGCTGTTGACACCCCAAACTGTTATACCATGCACCTTCATGAACTTTGAAATCATTCTTGATGCATTGCCTCCAGGTTAGAGACAAGCACGTACCTTTTCCATTCATATCTATTTGGTTAGAGAGAATGTTCTCTTCTTCCTATCCTCGTGGAAGACACACTCTGCACCTGCCCCTTGCACTCTGCAACAGGAAATCCAGGTAAGAGGGAGATCCAGGCAATAGCATTCCCATTTCCATTTCTACTTTTCTGGTTGCTGCAACCTCAAGCTGCTTTCTTGTGACACATGCCTTGATCCCTTTAATTAAATCTCCTTTCTCTGACAGATTAGATGAGCAATTCTGCTTGCCTTCTCTAAGCATTTGGGTAACTCAGAGACAAAATATTAATTTGTAGTTGTAGAAAAGAGGCTGTGGAAAGTTCAACAACTGGTAAAAAAAAATGATTCCCAAATTACAAGCAGTCCCTGATCTTTTGAAGTTCTGGGAGCAGAAGATTTTCTCAGTATCTCCAACCTCATCAAAAGCTTGAAAGACTAACTTTATTATAGACTTGGGAATTATCTACTTCAATACAAAGAGAAAAATATTTTTAAAAAATTGGCTGCAGGGTGTAGGCCAGCATTTATTCCTCAGCATCAATTGCCCATGAGAAGGTGGTGGTGAGCTGCCTTCTTGAACCACAGTGGTCCATGGTGTAAGTACATCCACTGTTGGTTAGGAGTGGAGTTCCACAATTTTGACTCGGTGACTGTGAAGTGATATATTTCTGAATAAAATGATGTGTGATTTGGAAGTGAACTTGCCAGTGTCAGTGTTTCCATTTGTCTGTTATCCTTGTTCTTTTAGGTGGTAGAGGTTTCAGGTTTAGAAGGTGCTGTCACATGAGCCTTGATGAGTTGTTATAGTGCAACATGTAGGTGTCTAAATACTGTGGCTACTGTATGTTGGTTGTCGAGGGGTGACGCTAATCAAGTGGGTTGCTTTGTCCTGGATGTTGTCAAGCTTCTTGAATCATGTTGGAACCATGATCATCCAGGCAAGTAGAGAGTATTCTAGCACACTCCTACCTTATTGCTTAAAGGCAGAAAACAGGCTCTGGGGAGTGAGGAGATGAGTTACTTGTCTCAGAATTCCTAGCGACTGATCTCCGGTCCTGAAGAAGGGTTACAACCGAAATGTTGACTTCTCCACCTCCTGATGCTGCCTGGCTTGCTGTGTGCTTCCAGCCTCCTGCTTGTTGACCTGCTCTTGCAACCAAAGTATGTGTATAGTTGATTCAGTCTAGTTTCTGATCAATGGTATCCTCTGGGATGTTAATAGTGGGGAGCAAAGTAATGCTAATGCCAGTGAATGTCAAAAGCTGATGGGTAGATGTCTCTTTAAGTGGAGGTGTTTTTTGCAATTGTGAGGCATAAATACTACTTACCACTTAATAGTCAAAGGCTGGATATCATCCAGCTCATGTTGGAATTGAATATGGACTGCTTCAGATTCTGAGCAGTGGCAAATGGTCATGAACATTGTGCTATCATTTGCAAGCATCCCAACCTCTGACCTTATGATGGTGAGAAGGTGATTGGTGAAATAACTGAAAGCATTTTAGCCTAGGACACTCTCCTTAGTACCTCCTTGAGTGATGTTTTGAGACTGAGGTAATTGACAGCCAATAATTACAACCATCTTCCATTGTGCTTGTTATGACTCTAACCAGTGGGGAGTTTTCCCCCTGATTCCCATTGATTGTATTTTGCTAAGTTTCCTTAGGATCACATGCAATTAAATCTTGCCTTGATGTCAAGGGCAGTCATGCTCATCTGACTTCCTGGATTTCAGTTTTTTGCCTATATTTGGACCAAGGCTTAATGTGCTGACAAGCTGAGTGTCCTGTTGGAATTTACACTGAGTGTCAGTGAGCAGGAGCATTTTTATTGCTGAAGTATAATGTTGAACATATTCTGAAAAGTCCTACTGAAAATTAAAAGGAATATGAAAAGAAATCATGGAAGCTGTTCACGTTAATTTAAGCTCCTGAAGAGGTTTCTAACCTCTTTGCTTTTATTTTCGTGTTTCAAAGTGAAGAGCAGAGAAGAGGCAAGGGGAAGCAAAAATGAGCTAAGTAAAAGCTTAGAAATGCACACTAATCAGTGAGGATAATATAAGGAGAAAAGGAATAATACTTGTCTACTTGAGGATGGATTATATTATTTGCAGTCTTTTCGGAGAGCTATAATCAAATAGAAATTGCATTTTCCATTCGATAGTAAACTATTCTGCAATAACATTACCATTTATGTGCTGGTCAGCTGTCAGGTGTGCAGCTGTTTCTGATGATTGAGCTAAATATTTTGTAAGGCTGGGAGATTTACTGCTGGCTGTTCACAGGAGACAAGGTACAGAAACCTAAATTCAAATTCATAAACAGTAATTAATGGCCGACAATTTTATTCTTAGAATAATTGATAAAGAACTTGTTTAGGCACAAGGAGAGAATTGACTGGGTAAATGAAATAAAAGCCCCACGAATCTAGTCATTCTAGCCACTCCTACAAAGTAACGAATGAACCTTTATAACTCATGCAGTGCAACCAATAAAGCTGAGGATTTTCTTGAAGTATGCATTAATTATTCATTATTCATTTCACTCATTGGGAGAAGGAGCAAAGGTTATAAAGACAGCTATGAAATATTCTTTTCATTAGTTCTGATCTGAATCAGGGAAGTTCAGTGAAAATGTCAGTTTCAGAATGGAAAACTTATTGCTCACCCGTCTGGAACTTATTGGAGGGCAGCTAGGCAGGGAAGGCAAAAGTACGGTTTCCCAACAGCGGGTTAATGTTTTGCAATTCACTTATAGAGTCATAGAGATATACAGCTTGAGAACAGACCCTTCATCCAACTCATCCATGCCAACCAGATATCCCAACCCAATCTAGTGCCACCTACCAGCACTCTCCAAATCTTCCAGGGGGTCCAACTTTCCCAAGTTTTTTTCCATTTGTTAGTATTCCACAAACTGACATTGACATTCCAGTCCACTAGAATTATGTTCATGAGCGTGACTACTTATGGCAAAAATGGGGTAAAGGTGTGAACTGCGAGTTCTAAGGAAGAGTCACATTGCTTCAAAACATTAACTTTTCTTCTCTGTCCACAGAAGCTGCTAGTGCTGCTGACTGGTCTGAGTTTTGTTGATATTATTTCAAAGTTTCCAGCATCTGCATTTGTTTGAGCGTATAGAGTATACCGGTTCAATAGATGTAGTCGACTTGTGGCAGACAAGATGGCCATTGAAACTTGAGCCTCCACTCCCTCAAAGACAGCCCGCAAGGGTGAAAGGCTGCAAGCAGTATTGGGGTTAGATTCAGTGTTGGAGTTTCCCCTCCATTGATGGATCTATCAGTCTCCGCCTTGGTTATTTCTTCAGTGAGATTCAGGCTAGCAAAGGTCCTTGGTATCTCTGACTTGCTCCAGCAGTGTTCACCTCTCCTAGGAAGGGGTTGAGGCTCCAGAGTTGCTGACCTCCTGGTTAGATTTGCAGTATGATGAGCACAGCCCTTACTAGGATGATAAATGTGGATCCAGCCAAATACGCCACTCCCCCCATAAGATTGCTGAACCAGTCCAACTGCTGGCAAATGTGAGGTCATCATCCTCATTTGGTTGCGATCTGAAGTGCACTGGAAATTCCAGCCTTCCACTTCTCTCTCTTCCTTTTTGGGTGATCCTTATAAATAACATCCTTCAGCTAATCTTTTGACCATCTACCCTGATATCTCCTTACATTGTTTAATAACTAATTTTGTTTTATAACACAGCTGTTCTATTATTTTAAAGCCACTGAATGCTGCCGTAATGGAGGTGTTTCCCATATTTTGCGGCTAAAATGGATGATTGCTCCTTTCGTGCATGAGTCCTGCTTCTTGTGGCTTTAATAAATGATATCCACTTTGAACCAATTTTTAGTGAATAAATCCCACTTCTTCTTGAATAAACGACTTTCTTTTTGTGTGGGTATCCTCCAGGTGCTCTAGTTTCATCCCATCGTCCAAAGATGTGCAGGTTAGGTGGATTTGCCATGCTAACTTGCCTGTAGTGGTCAAGGATGTGCAGGCTAGGTGGATTAGCCATGGGAAATGCAGGGTTAGAGGGTTAGTTTAGGGGGCGTGGGTCTGGGTGAGATGCTGTTTGGAGCATCAGTGGGGAATGGCTAAGCTGAATGACCTGCTTCCACACTGTAGGGATTTTCTGATTCTATTCTCTCCTTCCCACTCCACCACTGTCATCTGATGAAATATTAAGCTTCTGATGAAGGATCATTGTATTTGAAACATTCACTCTGTTTCTCTCTCTACAGATGCTGCCAGATCCATTGAGTCTTCCAGGACTTTTTGCATCAGATTTCCAGCATTTATAGTTTTTGTTTTAGATTAGTGGTGAAGGGAGTGAATGTCTATGGATATGGTACAATCCAGTGGGCTGCTTTGTCCTGAATGAAGTCAAACTTCTTGAGGTGCCCTCATCCAAGCAAATGGGGAGCATTCTATCAAACTCCTGATTTGTGCCTTGCAGATGGTGGTCAGGATTCGGGGAGTCAGCAAGTGAGTTACTTTCTGCAGGTTTCCTAGTCTCTACTGAAGCTTGAAAGAGCAGGTCATTTATCTGGCTAGTCCAGTTCAGTTTCAGGTCAGTGTTAACCCCCAAGATTTTAAAAGTGGAGGACATTGATGATAACATCATTGAATGTTAAGGGACAATGGTTTGATTAGCTCTTACTGGGAAAAACAAGGACTGCAGATGCTGGAAACCAGAGTCTAGATTAGAATGGTGCTGGAAAAGCACAGCAGGTCAGGCAGCATCCGAGGAGCAGGAAAATCAACATTTCGGGTAAAAGCCCTTCCTCAGGAAATGAGCACCCCCACCCCCTCTCATTTATCTCTCCACTCTGCAGGCACCCTGCCTCTACTCCTGATGAAAGGCTTTTACCCGAAATGTTGATTTCCCTGCTCCTCGGATGCTGCCTGACCTGTGCTTTTCAGCATCACTCTAATCTAGACTCTTGCTGGGAAAGCTTCCTGTCATTATCAAGGAGCAAGAGGAATGTAACTTTAATTTGGCAAAGTGCATCATCTCTTCGTAGCTTCTATCCCTTACCTTTACTTCTATAATAGATACAGATTAAGTGAGTGGGCAACATAATGAAATTGCAGGAAAGTGGAAGATAATTCACAGTAAACTTTATTGCAACATTTAAAAGGCATTTGGATGGGTATATGAATAGGAAGGATTTGAAGGGATATGGGCCAGGTGCTGGCAGGTGGGGCTAGATTGGGTTGGGATATCTGGTCGGCATGGATGGGCTGGACCAAAGAGTCTGTTTCCATGCTGTACATCTCTATGACTCTATAAGGACTGAAGTAAAGGACATTTTTTTTCAAGACCAAAGCTTTTGAATGTAGATGTTCAAGGAGACTTGGATGTACTCCTATAAGGAATAGAGAATGCTAAAATGCAGGCATATAATTTACTAATCCAAATAACATTTTGCCCTTCATTGAAAGTTGATTGGAGCCAAGAATAAGGAAGTAATTTGACAATTGTACCTGGCTTTTGTGAAGCCAGTACCTGAAGTTCAGTGTACTGTTTAGTCT
Source organism: Chiloscyllium plagiosum (assembly GCF_004010195.1). NCBI lineage: Eukaryota > Metazoa > Chordata > Chondrichthyes > Orectolobiformes > Hemiscylliidae > Chiloscyllium > Chiloscyllium plagiosum. The sequence goes on along the minus strand of NC_057712.1, from coordinate 83,411,100 downwards.
CCATTTCCAACAATTTTATTAGAATTTTACTGGAATAAGAGAGTTCATCTTTGATAAGCAAAGTGAGTAACAGGGGTCGATACATTTGGGCGTTTCAAAAACCGAGAAATGATCTGATTTACTTGACAGGGTGGAGTTAATTAGGTGATTTCGCTGGCTGGGAAACTAGAACACAGGGACACAGCTTCAGGGTGAATAGTTGATCACTCAGGACTGAAATGAAGTGAGGCTACTTCACTTAAAGGGTCTGCATGCTGGCTACCTGCATCTGTAAATAACATAATTAATGGGCTCCTTGTGTTCTTTGGTGAGTGACAAGAGAATATGTAGAATGGACATGTACAGTCTGAGGTCTCAAATTTGCAAGGAACCAGTCAGCAGAGCTAAGTATCATTAAGCACGATTCAAGGTCTATTAATGCTTGCAGCACCACCTTCCCAGCATAGCTCATCACACAGACCGTATCAGAAATGACTGGGGTCACAGACACCCATAGCAAATACCTGATGTCATCACAATCATCCTTACCACAATTTTAATTTGTTGTACAGGATTACCCATTTATTTTGACCACAAATAATTGACATCACAACTTTGTTGACCACACAAAGTCCCAATCCATTTTGTCTTTGCAATTTACAGTTGGTTATCCTGATGTTGATATGGAGGCATAACCTGGTGGGTCAACAATCTGTCTTTGTTCCTGCCTCAATGTCTTCTGTTTGAAACAGCCCACACATTTTGACATCTGACAGAAGCATATGTTCTGGTTATTACTGTTGAACATTATAGTTAACCGTGGCAAAAAAAAAGTAAAACCTAACTTTAAGAAAGTGAAGCCAACTGCAGGGCATTGAAGTCATTCAATGAAGGAAGAAGATGCAAAGACTTTCAAACTGAATTCAATGTTGAACATAATACGCTGAATGTATTGTGTTCAGTACGCTTATTGGATAAAGAAAGCTGAAAATGTTTTAAAAAGATACAGCTCAGAAAAATAAGATGATACTTTTTGCTTGGTATAGGGATACAGTTAAATGTTAAAGTTGGCCTTTTCTGGAGAAAGTTTAAAGGTTTGCAAAGAAAGTGGATGTTGATAACTTTAGTTCTAGCAATGGCTGTTCTATATGATAGAAGCCTATATGATATAAGCCTTGTCGACAAGCAGCTTTTTGGGGAATGCTCATCTGCAGACATTTCAAATGTAGATGACTAACATAAAGGTATTCAGGAATTTATTCAAGAATATGATCACACAGATGTCATTGATCCAGATGATATTGCCCTCGCTTACAAATGCATAATTAATAAAACTTAGCTTGTTTGGGCAATGTTTGCTGTATGAACATTGATAGCATGGTCTAAGTCTCTAAGTTTCTAAATTAAAAGGTTGCATCACAAAGTGATCACTGTTTAAAACAATAGAAGGAGCTAGACTGCTTTTTTAACAAGATTTATATGGATCTGTAGGCCTCCTGGTTGAAATCCTTAACCAAAAAGTTGACAGAATTACCGATGCTGGAAATCAGAAACACAAAGAGAAATTGCCAGAAAAACTCAGCACGTTTGGCAGCATCTGTGGAGAGAAAGCACAGTTAATATTTTGGGACCAATGATCTTTCTTCAGAACTTCTTGAGCTTGTCTTTCAAACACAATCACATTAACATTTCATTTTTTCAAATTGAATTGATTTTCTGAAATTTATAAAGCAACACATCATGTATTAATTAGTTTGCCCCAGACAGTTTTGGGGACAGCAATGGGGATTCAGAGATATGTTGCCGTTAATATGCATATCCAAGGCAATCCAAGAATTTGAAATCTGATGTTTTTCAGTGTCATTTTAATTTAAAGCCACTGACCTGTGCATTTTGCCAACCATTTTATAATTCACATGATTTTACTTTCTAATGATTGCAATCACGCATCAGTTTTCACTGTGTGGATGAGGTTAAAATGAATCTTTTCTTTGAATCCAGTCAAGGTGGTTAGAAATGTTCTTTCTTTTCTATTCATATCAGTGAAATGATATCACAATCTGCAGTGATTTTTAAAAAAAATTTAAGCCTATACTGAAAGAATTGATAACCAAGCACTAAAGTTTCTGAATGATTTCAGCTGTATGGTCTATTGATCTGTAATGGTCAACTTGAAAAACTGTGGCCAATATATTTGATATGGTGACGGAAACAGGCGGCTAAAAGCACCTGTGTTTCCATCTGGGAAGCTCATCACAGGTTCACGGTGCATTAGTTCAAAGAATCAATTAAGTGATGACTGCTGGCTTCGCAGGACACCAATATAGTAGAGAGTGTCTCAAATGACAGCAAAGAGCAGGAGACAATTGAAGTAGAGAGAACAAGAACAAGCAGTTTGCAATTAAACAGTGCAATCCACTTATTACTGCATCTGCAATTCAAATCGTCTATCACCAAGAGCATGCATGGCACACACCTTCTATAATGTTGTTTTACACAAATTCTGTAAAACAATTCATCATGAAGAAATGAAATGTTAAAGGCCAGCAACATCACTGAGTACCTCCATGGCAAATATGTTATATCTAGTGATAATATTATGGTAGTTTTCTGTGGATTAACTGATATATTTGGTTTACTTGGACCAAAAGAGCAAGACTTGCGGCTGGCCTGGAAAGCTAGTTGAGATTCAAAGTGAGTGAGTTGTGACTGATAGTTGAGGTTATGTGGGGAGGAACCAATGACTAAGTATTACCACTGACTGTTGATTGCAACAGCAAAAAATGATTGCAATTCATAGCGCCTTTAACATAATGCAACATCCCAAAGCATTTCTTAGATTGATTATCAAGCAAGATTTAATATTGAAGCACAGTAGATATTCAGGCTTTGTCAAAGATGTATGTTTTAAGGAGTATCTTAAACGAGTTACATCAGTCATTGGGACAAAACCAGAGTCTGTTAAGGAAGAAATAACAGTCCATTTAGGAAAGTTCAAAATCCAACAGAGTCAATACGATTTTGTGAAAGACAAATTACGTTGGATAAATTTCCTAGAGTACTTTGAATATACAAATAGCAATGCTGATAAAGGGGAATCGGAGAAAATAGTGTATTTGGATATCCAAAAGGCATTCAATAAGGGGCACTATAAGGTAGACAGGAGCTCACGGTATTGGGAATAATGTTTTTGCACAGATTGATGATTGGTTAATGCACAGAAGGCAGAGACAAGATTAAGGGGTCTTTTTCAGGTTGGAAAGTATAACTAGTAGAGTGCCACGAAGATCAATCATAAGGCCTCAATTACTGTTTACATTAACAACTTGGAGGAAGGGACAGAGTGTGATATATCCAAATTTGATGATGATGCAAAAATAGCTGGGAGGGCATGTAGTGATGAGGACACAAGGAATCTGAAAGTGGATGTTAATAGTTGAGTGAGTAGGCAAAAATGTGGTTGATGGGGTGTAATGTAGGAAAGTGTGAGGCCATGCACTTTGTTAGGAAGAATCAAAAGACAGACTATTATTTAAATGGAGAGAGAGAAACTCCAAATATGTGCAGCACAGAGCAGAGCATTCTGGGTATTCTTCTGCATGAAACACAAAATATCAGCATGCAGATGCAGCATGTACTTAAGGCAAATGAAATTTTGGCTTTTTTTGCTGGCGGTTTGGAATTTTAAAACAGGGATGTTTTGCTATAACTACAAGGTGTTGGTGAGATTATGCCTGGAGCATAGTGTACAGTTTTGTTTTCTGTATTTAATAAAGAATGTCTTGGCACTAAAGGCAACTTAAAAGAGATTTGCTAAGTTGATTTCTTGGAAAGAAGCATTTGACTCACTAAGACAAGTATACAAGTTAGGCATCTATTCATTAGAGATTAGAAGAACAAGGAGTGATTGTATTAAAACACCCTTTTCTGAGGGGCCTTGACAGGGTAGCTGTTGAGAAGATATTTCCACTATTTGCAGAATATCAAACGAGAGGACAAGTTACAGAATCAGGGCAAAATCATTTAAAACAGTGATGTGAAGGAATTTCTTCTTGCAGGGGTGTGTGAATGTTTGGGATTCTCTGGCCCGAAGAGTTGCGCACTTAGAGTGAGAAGATGGATAAGTTGTCAAAATATCAAGGAGTTGAGTATTATGAGGAATTAGCAAGAAGGAGCAATTGAGGCTTGGAGCATAACAGCCATGATTTCATAGAAAGTTGGGAGAGCCTTGAAGAACTGAATAGTCTCTTCCTATTCGTGTTTCTTATGTTCTTTTTTCATGTGAGTTAGCAGAGGTTAACATGGTGGAGAGGTTTAGGGAGGGAGTACCAGGGCTTTTATGGCTTGAACAACTGAAGCCACAGCTACCCAACAGTGTAGTGATTAAAATCAGAGATATGATCATATACAAGTAACTAATAATAATGATCATACTGTTTTCATAGACCAATGAGATTTCTGGAAGTAACCATCACTTTTGTTCACCTACCGCATCAATTGATAAACACATCAAATTGAAAACACATATATAATCATAAATAACTATCATTACAATCTTGAGATTTCTCTTCCAACAACAAACTGAAATGTAAAATTGACGGAAGGGAAGAACAACATTTTTAATGCTGTATTCTATTGTTATAAGCTGAGTTTGTGGATGCCATATTTCTCTGTCACAATTCTGAGTCACATTTAATTTGACAATTCAGCAGAAGCTGTCTCTCTCAACATCAACAACCAGTGTTTGTGTGTGCTTTAAAATGTCAACGTTTCACTGTGACTCTTATAATTTCATGATCTAGTGTCATGACAAAAGGGCCAGAATCTTATACCATTCAAAATGGCATGAGTTCTGGTGAGATATGCGATAGAATTGGATATGAATTCTGATGAAGTCTACTTCGATGTCGGATGCATCTCATGTCATCTTTCAGAATTTTGACAAGCGACGGGGAAATTTCTTGCGAGTTGGCAATTAAAGGGGTTTATTGCTTGTTAAAGACCTTGTTGATGGCCCAACTTGAGTGATTAATATTCAGCTTCCTATCAGCAAACAATCTATGAGTCAAGAAATGGCAGAGCAGGAACCTGGTGACCTCAGCTCATTACCTGATTTGAAGTCATGATTTGGAGATGCCAGTGTTGAACTGGGGTGTACAAAATTAAAAATCACACAATACCAGGTTCTAGTCAAACAGGCTTATTTAGAAGCACTACCATTCGGAGCGCTGTTGCTCCTTCATCGGGTAATTGTGGAGAATAAGATTGTAAGACACAGACCTTACAGCAAAGTTTACAGTGTGATGTGATTGGAATTATATATTGAAAAATACCTGGATTGCTTGTTAAGTCTGTCATCTTTTAGAATGACCATGTTGGTTTCAGTTCTTTCATATGTAAATCGCAAAACTTTTTAAAAAAGTGAACTTTAACAATTGGTAGTATGTCGGCCCAGATAATGTATTGAAGGTGTTAGCTCCCTGAGAGGCTGTCTGTGCCACAATGGTCAGACTGATTCTAATCTAAAAAACGGATTTACAGAATCTTACATGGATTCATGCAGATAACAACGTCTGCACCTTTGACAACCAGTTCTTCATCCAGACACATTTGTATTTGTTAAACTTCCACTATATTTCAAATTCCCTCCCTGTCTCAAAACCAGGTTGTTTTTGTTTTGCACACCTGGATAAAGCTTTCAAACAGAATAATATCTTTTGACTACGTATACCTTTCAAAATTTCTTAGTATGCAGTCTGTGCATCCACATGAATTTTTGATAGACAGACCTAATAAGGGTGATGCAAATAGAGAAATGGAATTTCAGGACATTTGTAAAGTGCCATATAAAAGGTTTTTTCATCAAATTCAATGTCCATATGATTAAAGGGCAGTGGCTGCAGAGATATGAAATTGCAACAGAAGGCAGAAAGTAGTGACTGAGCTAAAAACAGGAAATGGTGGAAAATCTCAGTTGGTTCCTATAGCATCTTTGCTAAGGTTCTGCTGAAAGGTGGCCAAGCTGACGTATCAACCAATATGCTACTATCTCCAAAAATGCTGTCAGAAAAGCTGAGTATTTCCAGCATTTTCTGTTTTCTCCATTCTGCAATTCAGATTTATAACATTCTTGGTATTCTGCTTTTGTGCTGGAGTAATGGTGAATAATTGTGTTTCAGTCTGGAGAGAGGTTGCAGTGCTGCTCCCAAAATGTTGGTGTTGAGACCACTGCTGATTTTCATCTGAGTTAATGATGTGGACATTGGTAAATAAGACATAATCTCAAAGAATCCAGATAAATTGAAATTGAGAATGTCTCATGGTCTTTCAGTTCACCAGAAGCAGAACACTACAGTCATCAGAAAGGTGATGAGACTGCTTCTGATAACAAGAGTGGTCTTCTTGGCTGTCTGCCACAGGGAATGTCACTGCAAAATCTCTCCTCATCGTCGTCTCCCAGTGGCTGAAGAGCTCAAATGGAGTCACAATGTAGATTCAATCCATCAAGAAGCACAGTGGACATGCCTTTTGCAGCAAGATAAGTCCAAAACATAAGTACAGACAGCAGTAGCAACCTTTATATGTGGCCTCTTCAACCTCATAGTGGCCTTCGATTTTGTTGAATGCGAGGTATTATGGACTGTCCTCCTCCAAGTTGGCTGACCACAAGAAGCATCTCTACCTACTGTATGACAACAAGATGTGATCATCACCAATGGAAACATCATAGATGTAGACTGGGACTGCCATAGTGCTAAAGGTTTAGATGGAGTGGAATTTGTTAAGTGCGTACAAGACAGTATTCTGATTCAGTATGTGGATGAACCTACTAGAGAAGGTACAAAACCTGACCTACTCTTGGGAAATAAGGCAGGGCAGTTGACTGAGGTGTCAGTCGGGGAGCACTTTGGGGCCAGCGACCATAATTCTATTAGATTTAAAATTATGATGGAAAAGGATAGACCATATCTAAAAGTTGAAGTTCTAAATTGGAGAAAGGCCAATTTTAATGGTATTAGGTAAGTGATTGCTGGGCCTCTTGCTGAGATATTTGTATCATCGATAGTCACAGGTGAGGTGCTGGAAGACTGAAGATTGGCAACGTGGTGCCACTGTTTAAGAAAGGTGGTAAGGACAAGCCAGGGAACTATAGACCGGTGAGCCTGACGTCGGTGGTGGGCAAGTTGTTGAAGGGAATCCTGAGGGACAGGGTGTACATGTATTTGGAAAGGCAAGGACTGATTAGGGATAGTCAACATGGCTTTGTGCGTGGGAAATCAGGCCTCACAAACTTGATTGAGTTTTTTGAGGAAATAAC
>NC_057712.1:83384366-83403545 GCF_004010195.1 Chiloscyllium plagiosum | reverse complement strand
CAGGTTCATAGCTCCTTGAAAGTGGAGTCACAGGTAGATAGGATAGTGAAGAAGGCGTTTGGTATGCTTTCCTTTATTGGTCAGAGTATTGAGTACAGGAGTTGGGAAGTCATGTTGCGGCTGTACAGGACATTGGTTTGGCCACTGTTGGAATATTGCATGCAGTTCTGGTCTATTTCCTATCGGAAAGATGTTGTGAAACTTGAAAGGGTTCAGAAAAGATTTACAAGGATGTTGCCAGGGTTAGAGGATTTGAGCTATAGGGAGAGACTGAACAAGCTGGGCATGTTTTCCCTCGAGTGTCGGAGGCTGAGAGGTGACCTTATAGAGGTTTACAAAATTATGAGGAGCATGGATAGGGTAAATAGGCAAACTCTTTCCCCTGGGGTCAGGGAGTCCAGAACTAGGGGGCATAGGTTTAGAGTGAGAGGGGAAAGATATAAAAGAGACCTAAGGGCAACATTTTCACACAGAGGTTGGTACAGGTTTAGAATGAGCTGCCAGAGGAAGTGGTGGAGGCTGGTACAATTGCAACATTTAAGAGGCATTTGGATGGGTATATGAATAGGAAGGGTTTGGAGGGAAATGGGCCGGGTGCTGACAGGTGGGACGCGATTGGCTGGGATATCTTGTCGGCATGGACGGGTTGGACTGAAGGGTCAGTTTCCATGCTGTACACCTCTATGACTCTATGTGTGCTAACATGGGTCAAGCAAGACTATGTCAGTGCACCAAGGATCTTGTCTATTTCCTTTGCTGCAATACTTTGCCCCATTAAGATTCCCACTGTGGTGGAGTTTCACTGCAGTTTGAACAGAGAACTGTTGCACTTGTGTTGTGTTCGGACTAAAACCAGTCCAACCTCTAATCGAAATTCTGTGCTCAGATGTACACACGTCAGAAGACAAGCTCAAAACCAACAGCATATTCATGGAGGTATGTGATAGAATGTGCCTTAGGCTAAAGATCTCCAAGGGTAAGATCTTCTACCAGTGTGTTCCCACTCCATAGCAAGATCCAGAGTGAACTACTGAACAATGTGGATCAATTCTCATAGCTTGGGAGCCTGCTTTCAGTGAAGGAAGACATTGGCAATGAAATTCAGATTGCCTCCAGTGTTGCAGTATACTCTTTGGCCGTATGAAGAACAGAGTGTTTGATGACACAAGGTGCCAAGCCTGTGGTCTTTAGCAGTAGACTTCCTGTACGCATCAGAGGCATAGATAATCCCAAATACTGAGAGAAATATCACCAGCAATTCTCTCTCAAAATCCTGCAAACTCACTGACAGGATTAACCTTCAGATATCAACGTCCTCTCTAAGGCCAACATCTCCAGTGTTGAGTCAGGGGCTACTGTCAGTCCACTGCATTTGGTGGGCTATATTGACTGCATGCTTGACATGGGATTTACAAAACAGGAATTCTGAACTGCTTCCAAACATGTTCTGATCACTATTTTAAATAAACGGCAATGTAATGGCAACTACTGTCATTAACCATTCTCTATTATGCCGTCATATTATAAAAAATAATGCAGCTAACAGAGTGGGGGAGAAAGAGAGCTGGTAAGTAGAAAGTTATTAATGCTGTGCAAAAACAATGTTCTGTATTTGTGGAATATTGCATATTATTATCCACACACATATTGCTGATGGCTTTCATTGGCAATTTGTTTTGATGATAGCAGTGTGTGCTTTCTCAGAAGTGGAACCGAAAGTTACAAATATAAGTCATATACCTTTGATCAACCTCCTAAGGAAAGAGTGTAAATTCGTAGTGCACCTTTCACATCATGCAGATGTCCCAGAGAGCTTCATAATTTAGGCACAGTTGCTAGGTAACCAGAAAGGATAACACATTTACTCAGAGAAAAATCTCACAAAACATAAATGAATGAAAGCCAAGATAACTTTGTTTAATGTGGTGTTGTTAAAAGGAATAATATTGATATCAGGAAAACTTCTTGATGCACTTCAATTAATGTCAGTCAGTCAAACAGGCAGAAAGGACCTCATGTTCATATTTCATTCACAGGATTGACCCTGATACTGGAATGAACTGTTAAGTACCTGGACTGAAGATTAAATCCACAGTTTTCTGATTTTGCAGCAAAAGTGCTATCACCGAGTTCCATTACAAAGAATACAATAAAGATATTTATGAAACACTGGAGTAGGAGTAAAGAAGAATCTTCATGAAGCTTGTTTATTGCAAAAATAAGTTGAAAATTTGTGAACAAGTCAATACATTTTTACTGTTCCCAGTAGAAGCCCATATTTGAGGTTTGGACAAAGCATTTTCCAAGAAGTATTAACATTTATATATGGATGGTCAACGGTTCAAACAATGGAATTTTAAAATGCTTTATCTTTTAACTACATAGTTACAACTTAAGAATTCAACTTCAAAAAAAATTCAGCTTCATCCCAAAAAGTTGCAAATCAGATCATATGAAGATAAAAATGTGGGGTAGCTTAAAACAATCTAACAATAATGTAAAGTCATTCTGAAACCACCCATGGACCTAAAATCCTCTGTTGCAAAGGTAAATCAATTAATTGTTTAAGTTATGAGAATTTTGTTAAAATACTATTGAACTTGTCCTAAAATTCCCATTAAGTCAGTTCAATTTTGTTATAACTTGTAGTTTGAGGTGAACTCAGGCAGTAAGTTGTATCATGTATGCTAAAACCCTGCTAACCTGGCATCTTTGATCTTTTTCCTGCCTGAGACTCTCTCACTTTCACAGCGAGTGTTCTGCTGTCTAACCATGACAGACTGTGAAGCTGAATGCACTTTTGGCGTGTTGTATAACCTTTTACATTATATTGCAGTTTTTGAGAGTCACTTTTGTATTTACTAATATTCACATTTGTTTTTAAAGTTATGTTTTCCAAATATATTCACCAAATGTGTGATGATTATCTTTTCACACAATGCCACATAAAATTAGCACTCAATCCAATAAATTGGACCTGATTAATTTATATAAGTTTGCCCTGAAGTATTGTTTTGGCTAAATTTGTGCTGTCACCTACTCTTTCCTCCATACTTATTTTTCCAGATGAGATGTCCCTGCTGTTTCAATCACTTCTGTAGTGTCTAATGCACTTTCTAAACTTCAAAATGTAAAGAAACCCTTTGATTTGATTACATGTTCACTATTTTCAATACACAGAGCCAAATGCTTTTAAAAGTGAAATTCTTGTACTGTTCTAATTCCAGTGTTGAAACCTTTATTTTTATAATCTGAAAAATACAAGCTTGCTAAGCTATTATTATTGTCATTATAACAATTTTCAAAACAATGCTAAAACATGCTGGTTTCCATTTACTTAAGGGAAACCACCATAATTACGCTAATGTTTAGTTTGACTTGAAAGAACGCATAATTCAGGGAATACTGTTTGGTTTCATCGAACCAGAAATGTCCAGGTCAAGAAATTCATGGATTCTGGCTGACCTCAGTTAACAAACATTTGTTAGCCTGGCAAAACCCAATTTTAAAATACATGGCTTTAAGTGGTTTTAGGTTCGGTGATATGATCCCAGCAATTCTTATCTGGAGTGCCACATTGTTTTAGGTGATTTAAAGCACATATGGGGATCAGTGTGGTAGGCTGAGTAAGAAGATATTCTGGAAGCTAACTCTGAATAAACTTTCCAAGAGTACACCCCCTGAAGTTGCTGATTGAGGATAAAATGAAGCAGCACTTTTCAGCATCTTGCAAAAACTGTGTTATTATAAGATGACAACTTACCTGTTTTGTTATTCATTTTATTACCAGCAATACCACTTGGCTTGATGTTAATGAAGCGATATTCAGTGCTGAAGACACTATATCTCTTTTTTATGATCTTAATGGCTCTACAACTCTAACAATGATAGGTTTACAAGAATGCAATTCTTTAGATAAATTGAATGAAATTATTCATAAAATGATTTGAATAAAAGTGCTGATTGATTGCAATTTCATTGTGAAATGCTGGGAACATTATCAGTAATGGCATTCTCAACAGCTTGTCAATAATAGTAATAGTGTTAGGATCATCAAAATGCCTTGTACTTTTATGTATATAGACAAATGCAATACAGATCACTGAGAATCACAGAGGAATTGTTATGTTACAGCAAGAAGCCATTCAGTCCAGGTGTCTGCACTGACTCTCTGAATGACCATTATACATTGTGGCCGTCCCCTACCTTTCCCTCAGAACCCTGAACATTATTTCTATATAAATGATTGCAATTAAAATCCTCTTGAATGATTAACTTAAACTTTCCCCCATTATACTTCCAGGCAGTGTGTTCCAGTTCCTAATTATTCGCTGACATATTTGCATCTTTTCCAAATACCTAATATCTGTCACCTATTGTTCTCAGTCCTTTTAAAGGAGAGAACACATTTGGCCTATTTAGTCTGTTCACCCCCATTTTGAAGACCTCTATCTAATTTCTTTTTAGCCTTCTTCTTTCCAAGGATAATAGACTCAACCTCTTCAAACTATGGAAATTTCTAATCACTTATAAGCAATTCTTGTAAACTTTTCTGCATTCTTGCAATGTATTCACATCCTTCCTAAAGCATTATACAATACTTCAGCTGAGATCTAAATAACATCTTGTATGGGTTCAGCATAACTTCCTTGCTCCTGAACTCTATACGCTATTAATAAATCCTAAGATACAGATTTCTTAATTGCTTGCTCTACCTCTTCTCCCCTATTTAATGACTTATAAGATATGACTTATGCACATACATGTCCATGAGTCCCTGCTCTGCAAACCCTTTAGGATAGTGTCCTTCATCTTATATTGCATCATCCATGTTCTTTCTACCAATGTGCGTCGCCTCACACATCTCTGCACTTCACTTCCTAGCTATCTCTTCACTTGTCAATGTCCCTTTGTAGTTTTACATCGGTCTTTTCATGGGTTGCAATGCTTCCAAGTTTTGTGTCATCTGCAAACTTGGAAATGGTTGCCTGCACATCATGGTCTAAATCATTAATATATATTAGGAAAAGCAAGGGTTCCAAAAGCAACCCTGGGGGAGCTCCACAGAAACCCTCCTCTAGCTCAAAAATGATCCATTAGAGAGCAACACAGGTCAGAACAATGAAATGAAATTATTGCTTATGGTTTTGAAAATACAAATAATTTCTAGGTTATTATTTTTATGTTTATCATTCTCTTCTTACATCTTGGCTTGGTGATTGCCAACAATTATTCTGCTCTTGTAATTTGCATAATAGCAAGTCTCACAGTTCCCAGCAACAGCAATGATCAACATGATCTAAATCAGCAGAGAAATTTGATATGCTTGTGTTTCACCTCTAATCGAGATGAAATGATTTGAGAACTCTGCTTAATGTCTTAATCTCATTGATGTACTCTATCAGCAGCACTCTTGACACAAGTCAGTTTGACAGATGTTGCATATTTTGACCTGTATATGTGCCTGCTTCCCTTCAAGCAAAGCCAATTGCATCACTGCTTGTATTAGTCAATGCTTCACATTTTATTTAACTGTTTTTTAAAAAAATTATAGTTTGCATTGCGCATTATTCTGTCAAATACGAAGAGTCCAGATTTTATTTAACATAGTACCTAATTGTGTCTACCATTGGTTAAGCTTGCATGCTTCATTTTCAAACTTTTTGAGTGGAAGTTTGCTAAAACATAGAGCTGATCATGTCCTCACAAGGGAACCTGTACACCTGGTATCCAAGTGAACATGGCAAGGCTGAGAAATAAACATTGCAAGGAATAGGAAGTAAATATAGAGTATCAAATCAGCACCAAAATAAAAATGACAGGAAAGAAAATGTCAAACTAAGGTAGGGAGAAATAACTTTTGAAATATTATTTAAAATTTGAGAAATTTTAAATCTCCAAAACTGTTAAGACAATGTTAATAATGAATTTTCAGAAGCAGAGAACTTTACTAGCAGTAATTAATATCTATCACATCATTAAAAGCGTACTTGAGCTTATAATGACAAGTAATGATTTCTGTGACATGTTTAATACATAATAAATGCACAGATTCAGCAACCCTTTGCCATTCAATGTATTGTAGTAATGAGGTAAGCAGCAAGATCTTGTTTTTGTGAAGTTAATGAAGGACAGGCTTGTCTCAGACAATGATATTCACATTTAAATATGCATTAGCTCCTTGCCTGCATTGGTGTACCATTTAATAAATAATGGTGAACTTCCCTGTTGTTTTGACAACAAAACCAGCCACCTTCTTCAGATTTGTTACTTACACTCCTTTCACCATAAGGTCCAAATTATGATTGCAGTTTTATGGTTGCAGACCTTATGACTGCAGTATTGTGCTCGAATTGCAATTCTTCAGATAATGCTCTTGCTCATAGCTGCATGCACGAAAACCTGGGCAATCTCCAGACTTGAGCTTTTGAGAGGTAAGCAGCATTCATTCAACATGAATGGCAAGCAATGCCTCTCACCAACAGTAGGTCTGGCAGCATCTGTGGAGGGAAAGCAGATACCTCCAGACAAATTGAGTTTCACCTGCAAATTCTGTTTTTATTTCAGATCTTCAACACCTGCAATTCTTTATTTCAATTTAGGAATTTAACTTCCTCTGTAAATAGAACAACTATTGTTGAATCCCACATCATTAATACCCTTGATTAACGATTGATTATAAGCAGATCTACCGTATAAGTAGTGCAATTACAAGGGTGGGTCAGAAATCTGACTGCTCTCCAGTAAATAACTGACCTCGTGAATTTCCTTCAAGGAACCACATCAGGAATTTGATGTAATATTCTGCATTTGCCTGAATAATGGCAGCTTCAATAAAACACATTCAGAAAAAAAGCAGCCCTCTTGATGAGCACTTCATTTAGGGCAGCACAGTGGCTCAGTGGGTAGCACTGCTGCCTCACAGCGTCAAGGACATGGGTTTGATTCCCACCTCGGGTGACAGTGTGGAGTTTGCACATTCCCCCCATGTCTGTGTGGGTTTCCTCCGGGTTCTCCAGTTTCCTCCCACAATCCAAAGATGTGGAGGTCAGGTGAATTGGCCATGCTAAATTGCCCATAGTGTTAGGTGCATTAGTCAGGGATAAATATTGGGTGGGGAATGGGTCTGGGTGGGTTGCTCTTTGGAGGTTTGGTATGGACTTGTTGGGCCAAAGGGCCTGTTTCCATACTGTAGGAAATCTAATCTAATATACCACTCCAAACATTCACTTGCATATCGTGGCTGTATTATATATTATCTGCAAGATGTTTTGCAATAACTCATCAAGGATTTATCTTCAAATCTATGACCTCTATTATCTCAAAAGACAACAGCAGAAGGCAGTAGAAATGCCATATCCTTTAAGTTTACCTCTGTGTCACATACCATTCTGACTTCTTCATTGCTGGATCTAAATTCTGGAGCTCCCTAACAGCATATTGTGAGTACCTATGTAATATGAACCAGTGTTCCAAACAAATGCCTCACCATCAATTTCTCAAGGACAATAAGGAGTGGCAATAAATGTTGTCCTCACCCTTGACATCCACCTCCCCTTGAATGAATACATGTTAAAGAAAATTGAGGAAACACTAGAGTTATATACACCTCCAATTAAGTACTTTCAGGCGATAAGATTTGGAAAGTACATTCAATTGATAATGCTAAAAATTAATAATGCATAGATGGGAGATATAGAGATAGGATTTAATGAACTATGTGATTTTATCACCAACAAAATTTTTTAACCTGATACAGCAATGCTTGTATTATCTTGTAACATAAGAAATTGGGCATGGATATCATGGTATTGATTAATCTAACAGTCATCTATTGTAATTAATACATACAATCATTACACTCATAGGCACATGAATGTCCAGGTAAACAATAAATTATTAGAATACAAGGAAGCAGCATGCCTCCCTGTAGCATATAATTCTTCAAGTGATCCTGAGTTAAGATGGAAAATGAGACCTTTATACCCTCCGGTCATGCTATGATGCAATGATGAGATCATGAGTATCTCTCTTGAAAGTATACTAACTGTGAGGCATAACACAACAATGAATGCACAGATGAGCTCTGAGGTAAGTTAAAATGTAGCTGTGACCTTAGCAATTATATAAGAGAGACAATGCTGTGAGTTTAGAGCTATAACAACTTACAGCAGACATGTAAGACTTTCATGCAGATCGTGGAATAACAGCTACAGACGTGTCTGAATTTATCTGAACAGATTTACTCACACTAAAACACTAATGATGGTGCACTATTTTGGTGTTTGGATTTAACCATGTATCTGCTCCATGCCTGAAACGACTGCACCATTTACATAAAGTGATGCTGAACCTCATTAGCCTCATTGTTATTTTGGTATCAAATATTGGTAAATTATTCAGTTTGGAATGTTACAGTCACAGCAGTTGCTTTAGCCAATGGTTAAATTTATCCAAGTGACTTGCATTCATTATTTTTTTCTTCTGGCACATTTCAGAGGCAATCAAAGCAATCATAGTCAGTCAGCAATGAGCAAAGTAATTTCCTAAATCACCACTGTGCCACTTAGGAGGGTACATCACTATATCATCCCTGACCAGGGACAGTGAAAAGCAGATTAAGCTAATTAGTTTTAACTTGCAGTTGAAGAGGTTTTGCAAAAAAGGAAAACCTGGAAAGTGTTGAAAATTAGAAATTTAGAGTTTTAGAGAGAACACAAATGATTTATTAATAATCTAGGAGCTAAAAGATGCCAGAATTAGAATAAATTATATTGAGAAACTTTTAAACTGAACCATATCGAAAAATTCAAAATGCAAACTTACAAGTCTATCTAAAAGATATTCTGGACACCATCTGGAAAACAGATCGTCAGACAGGTCCCTCCTCTCCAGATTTCAAATTGAACTGATTGAACCACAGACACTGAAGTGCCAGATTCATTGAAGAGGTCATTTACCACTCAATGAGATATGAGATTTATTGAATATTTATATGAAGGATGTGTTTCTGATGGTTTAATTAATCATTAGCTCTGAATTTACAAAACATTGTCAATTAAAATATAAATAGAGTTGGTTGAAAATTTAAAACATTTTGTTCCTTCTTCTTGTTCCTTGACCTTGCTCAAGGTCACACAGAAAAAACATTTTCTCTTGCTGGTGGTGAGCTTAGAATAGCGAAGGGCAATTTATACATATAGGGTAGTGATAGACTTGAATCTGGCAACATTCTTGTCCCCACTAGAATCAAATTCTAGGCCAGAAGATACATGGTTGACATTGCTGTTTCAGCACCACTTGAAGCCTTTAGGGTGCAGATTCAGGACCATTGAAAGTTTTCTTCCTGTTACTGTTAGGATGAACACAGTTACAACTGGTCCTATTGACATGTGATGTGCATAATGTGTGAAATGTGCAGGCTGTGTTGCATCTCAAGGTGGGGTGTCCTTCAATCCAAAGCAATCAGTGCCTGACCAAAGGATCAAAGTGAATAAACAAATTTCCAATCAGCAAGGGAATCAAAAGTTATAGGGATAAGGCAGAAAAATGGAGTTAAGGATTATCAAATAATCTTAGTGAATAGTAGAATG
This sequence comes from Chiloscyllium plagiosum, assembly GCF_004010195.1. Classification (NCBI taxonomy): domain Eukaryota; kingdom Metazoa; phylum Chordata; class Chondrichthyes; order Orectolobiformes; family Hemiscylliidae; genus Chiloscyllium; species Chiloscyllium plagiosum. The sequence goes on along the minus strand of NC_057712.1, from coordinate 83,393,952 downwards.
GACTTGTTGGCCAAATGGCCTACATTTGCTCCTATGTCCTATGATTGTATAGACATTGGAAAGGGATCCCAATGACAGCCACTTTCCTGCTGCCTTTTCAGACCATCTCCCAAACTGCCCCCCCATCAACCCCCATCCCCTCCACCCCACTCACACAAACACATACAAACACATGCTCACATTACTTAACTCTGGCCTAGAAACTTTGTTATCCTGGGACTTCAGATGTTCTCTGGCAGCACCCATTGACACCTCAGTGGGACTGTTGAGCCCAAAAGCTGAATCTTTCTGATTGGTCAACAGCTCAAGCGAGATGAGATTCTGGCTCCTGGGCTCTGAATCCAGATTTCTGGGTTGCCCCACCCTGGTTGTGACATTGCAGCCTGATTGGTGTGTGGTTCAATGGACCTACACAAGGCAATAGGGGATCTCTTGCTGACTCTCCAGCTATCCAGTGAGAGCCCCAACATCTCAACAAGATTCTATCCTTTGTGTGTGAAAAGGCAACAATCGATTGTCAAAAGAAACAGCTTGTTTATTTCAAGAGCTTACATTTCAATACCTGTGTATAATATTGATTTATTGAGCTTCTTTTCTGTCTGCAGTGAGCGCAGTCTCGGGCATACTGCACTGTTCTTATAATCTTAAGCATCAGACAGATATTACCAAAATGGAAATGCTGTATAAATTAGTATTGGGAGCACACAGACTTTTGAAGAACATTTTGGAACATATGCAATGTTTCAGTACTGAATCAAGGTAATATTTTTGCTTCTCTTAATCTTGCACTTTCCATAGATGTCAGGATAATGACCATTTTGAATGATTTTTGACTATTATTTTAGAGTTAACTATTTTGTCTGTGTTTTTTGTGCATTCATAACGAAAAGTTATTCCAGGCTCTTCAAACTTAATTATAATAAAATAGTTAAAGCCTCACATGACAGCAAACATTTTGCATCTGGTTTATTTTGGTGTTTATCAGCATGATAGAAATTCCCAGAGAATGTTTCTCAATATCCCCTGTAACTTCAGTGAAAGATTGGTGGAAATTATAACATTATGTGAATGAACGTGATAATGAGACAGTGATGTATAGCATGTGGTAATGATGACGACAGCAGTCACAGGCTAGAAATAGTGAAGAGAAGATAAAATAACCTGTACTAGAGAGCTACAGAATCAGAGGTCAATAAGAAGTTAGGGAAAAATCATTAGGCTGACAAAAAGCCAGAGATACAGCAACATCAGATATGCTTGTCAAAGAATAGAAGCACCAGGTTATTACATTCCTATATATAATCTGGACTATTGCTGATGATGTTCTTGTGAGACAGCAAATAGGAGAGATCACTGCAGATTTCAAATCCATCTTAAAGGCATTCTTTGCATTTTTCAGCCTAGCAGTATATCTGGTAATCAAGTGAGTGTGATTTAATCAGAGATCCCAATGGCCAGGATAATCCATGAAGTCTTTTCTAAAAGATCTGGACTGATTTGTGAATTGTTGTAGTTGTTGGGCTGATTCACAATTGGGTTACCAAAGGTATCCGTGGCGAGAAATTATCTTTTGCTTTGCAGTCAAATGAGCATTTGACATTGGAACAAATGGTTCAGCTACACACACCAACATCAGAGCTCTGATTTAGTCATATTCTGGGGAAATACTCAGAGAAATACCCAGGTTTCAAATGAATCAATTCACTGGGCAAGCCATAAGAAGGCAGTCTTACCCACAAAGATGTGCATGAAAACGGACAAGAGTGGTAAGAAAATACTGCAGCGTTTTAAGATGTTCAGGTTAAGGAGCTAAATAATACTACAGATGCCATAAATGGCCATTAAGGGAAATAGGGTATTTCCAATGTAGGAGGTTTGCAAGCTTCCAGCATTTTGCAAATTTAAAAACCACAACAACAAGTAAAAAATTAGGAGAAAATGTTTGAAAAACAAAGAAAAATCACATATCTGGAAATAAAGGGGGAGAAAAAGCAAAAAAACCCTTTTAGGTGATATCAAGGAAGCATAGACTCTGGCCAGTCACGCTAGAAGGAAAAAACTTTAAGTCAGATTTTTAGCTAGACACTGGAAAAGCTGGTACAATCTTGGCAGACCATTTTCAATGACTCAAAGCACTGGATGATCAAGCAACAGGAGCTAAATTACACAGCCCACAGGACACAGATCCTCAAATGAAAGATTAGAGCAGATTACTACCACACGTAGACAAAAGGGGTAAGGGATCACACAAGGTTCTCTGTGTCTTAAAGAATCAAAGAAGTTAGGAGAGTTGGCTTGTGAGGAGAGATTGAGACTACTGGGACTATACTCATTGGAATTTAGAAAAATGAAGATGGATCTTATAGAATCATATGAAATTATGAAGGGAGTAGATAAGATAGTAGCAGGGAGGCTGTTTCCACGGGCAGGTGAAACTAGAACTAGGGGGCATAGTCTGAAAATAACAGGCAGCAGATTTAGGACTACATTGAGGAGGATTTTCATTTCTCAGAGGATTGTGAATCTGTGGAATTCCCTGCCCAGTGAAAAAGATGAGGTTGCCTCGTTGAGTGTTTTTAAAGCAAAGTTAGATGGATTTTTGAACAATAAACGAACCAGGTCAAGTAATAAAGCTCATGGTGAGTGGGCGGGCAAACGGAGCTGAGTCCACACAAAGATCAATCATGATCTTGTTGAATGGTAGAGCAGACTCAGGGGTGACAGATGACCTACTCCTGCTCTTACTTCATATGTTCTCATGTTCTTTTGTAGAACACGTTTTTCATTGAGCAAATCTGCTTGTATGCAATTGGATCTCTTGGAAAGAAGAAATAAAGTTCCATGGCAACTCAACAGGACAGAGTCCCATGAAGAATTTCTGTAACTTTTCCAAAGTCTCTGTAAGCTCAAGAATGAATATCACATTGTATTGCATCAGAATGCCAAGCCATTATGTCTTTACTTTCCTAGAAGGGTTTTCACACCCATTGCTAAGGAAAAGTAACATTGTGCTGCACAATGGAATAATATTACTTGACACAGAGCAAACAAGGTGGTGTTCAGGACTTGTAACATCTTCAAGCGAAATTAGAAGCTCTGTCTATGTGTTGACCTTGCAGATTTGAATAACAAGTGTAGCAAGAATTTCATCCAACGTCCTCTGTGGTTGACAGTCTAGCAAATTTTGTCAATAGCATGCTTTTCACCAAGCTCAAAGCCAGCAGCAGCTTTTAACTAACATACCTAGCTGATGAGTTAAAGCTGATACTGACATTGATCGTGACTTTCAGTAAATCTTGTCTTAGTTGGTTTCCTTTTCAAATATCATTGGCTCCAGAAATATTCAGTGCACAAAGTCGTATGTTTTAGAAGAAGGAAAAAGGGTAACTTGCAGCATTCCCTCAAATGTTCTCACCAGCTGCATGGATCTTTGAGGCCCATGCCTGGGAGGGACTTCAGGAACTGGAAGTCAATATCACGATCAGTGTGCTAACGCCGATTACTGAGCATGGAACATTGGACTGACTGCATATGTGCACAGCCGCGCAGATTAGAGAGAACGCTGATAACTTGTCATATGGATATAGGGCAATAAAAAGCAGGAGCAAGACCACAGGGTGTTTAACAGAACACAGGTTCACATTGAGTGAAAAATGTGGACTTGTAAGAACAAGAATTATATTCTTGTGACATATTTTTCAAAAGACAGGATTAAGGATACATCCTGAAAGCAAAAGCCGTCAGTGATTTTCCAAACCAAAGAGCGGAAATGATGTCCTGTAATAGAAAACCAGGTGAGTATGCTCATTCCAAATTTGGCAATATTTATACAATCTTTAAAGGATCTTTTTGGAAAAGATCAATTGTAGATTGGATGTTTTGAGCAAACAAGAGAATTTCAAAAGATTTTATAAAAAGAAATTAAATTTGTCAGGTGTGCTGGCACCATTATTATTTCAAGTTGTCAATGGTTGCATCTTCAACAGGCTTAGAAACAGTATTTCTTCCAGCACCAGGCTGAAGAAGAACACCTATAATTTACAGTTATTCAGTCATACAGCCTTCAGCCCACCATGTCTATGCTGACCAACAAACATCAAACTACACTAATCCCATTTACTTGTACTTGCTCCATATCGCTCTGTCATTTTAAGTGCTCATCCAACTGCTTCTTAAGTATTGGTAGAGTATCTGCCACCACCTTAACTTCCTGAGTATCAACTTAAATAGAACAATATAATGCTACCATAGAGAAAATGACATGGGATGTGAGCAATTCTCATTCTACCTGATGGGAATGAAGTTTCATACTGAGACAGAGCACAAACCATTAATTACACTATTGAATTGCAAAACGATTGCCAAAATGACATTATGTGTCTCAAGGTTCAGACATAGACTGACATGTTATGATTAAGTTGCAGACTCTACACTAGGAAAAGTGCAGATTACAGATGATGCATTGTTTGAAGCTACAGTAGATCAAATTGGATCAGTGTGAAGTTATCCACTTCAGTGTAAAAAATGACAGAAAAGGCAGAGTATTACTTTAATGGTGATATAATGCAAAATGTTGATGTACGAATGTTGATGTTCTTGCACACAGTTGCGAAAGCAAGCATGTAATCCTGGTATTGTGGAGATTTCACTAGACTAAAATCCAGGACCCCAAGGTTCTGGAGACAAGAGTTTAAATCTCACCACAGCAGGTGGTGAAGTTTGAATTCAATAAAAGCTGACTTAATGATAATCATACAACTATCGTTGCTGGTTGTTATAAATCCTATCTAGATCTGTAATGTATTTTAAGGAAAGAATGCTGCTACCCTTATCTGGTTTGGACTGCATGTCACTCCAGACAATATGGTTGACTTTTACATACACATGCATACATACAGATGTACAGCATGGAAACAGACCCTTCGGTCCAACCCGTCCATGCCGACCAGACATTCCAACCCAATCTAGTCCCACCTGCCAGTACCCTGCCCATATCCCTCCAAACCCTTCCTATTCATAAACCCATCCAAATGCCTTTTAAATGTTGCAATTGTACCAGCCTCCACCACTTCTTCTGGCAGCTCATTCCATACACGTACCACCCGCTGTGTGAAAAAGTTGCCCCTTAGGTGTCTTTTATATCTTTCCCCTCTCACCCTAAACCTATGCCCTCTAGTTCTGGACTCCCTGACCCCTGGGAAAAGACTTTGTCTATTTATCCTATCCATGCCCCTCATTATTTTGTAAACCTCTGTAAGGTCACCTCTCAGCCTCCGACACTCCAGGGAAACCAGCCCTAGCCTATTCAACCTCTCCCTATAGTTCAAATCCTCCAACCCTGGCAACATCCTTGTAAATCTTTCCTGAACCCTTTCAAGTTTCACAACATCTTTCCGATGTGGTCTAACCAATGACCTGTGCAGCTGCAACATGACCTCCCAACTCCTGTAGTCAATACTCTTTAATTAGCCTTTGCAGGATTTGACATGTGCCTAGCCAGCAATGCTCACATCTCATGAGCAAATTAAAGAAATAAAGAAATCAGTTAAAAATGAAATGTTCTTTTCTTTGGTCTTAACTGGAAAAGGATTTGAATGCTGGAGTAAGCATTTCTTACTGCATCTGTATAGGGCTTTAGTGATACACCTGGAGTGTTTTGTGCACTTTTAGCCTCATTATTTAAGAAAAGATATACTGTTCTTGTCATAGAGGGAGTTTAGCCAAGATTGACCAGACTGATTCCTTAGTGGGAGTATGGCATTATAATAAAAGCTCAACCATGACCATATTGAATGGTAGAGAAGGCTTGATGAGTCAAAATAGCTTTACTTTCTTTTCCTATGATTGTTTGAGGCAGATGATTTATTAAGTTCTTATTTCAAAAGTAGAAATGTTTTAATTGGTTTACCAGCTTCTGAGAAGCAATTACAAGAATCTTTTATTTTTATTAACTTATGGAATGTGGGTGTCACTGGGTGGCCAGCATTTATTACCCATCACTTGCTGCCCTTGAGAAGGTGTTGGTGAGCTGCCTTCTTGAACCACTGCAGTTTATATTCTGTATGTTGATCCACAATGCCCTGAGGAGAGGCACAAATGGCAGTTGTAAAATATAACAAGAAATATAAATTCTAAGAGGAAATTTGGTCAAAATATAATTGGAATGATCAGCGGTTACAGAGTATCATTCTCAAAGGAAGAACTTGTCCATAGAGATAATCTTCTCGACTTTATTCACAGGTTGGTAATGCCAAAGTCTATCAGGTTTTGTTTTTTAATAATGAAGATCACTTGGCAATAATCATATGCTGAACTTTAGACAACAGGCTGTATGGTCAGCAGGAATTTAAAAAACAATTGAAGGTTAAATTTTGTCCTGCAATACTTGTGCAAGAAGTAGCCAGACTCCAACAGACCTTTTGTTGTCTTTCAGTCTGTCCAATAGGCCATGGCAAAAGTTGGGTCTAGACCTTTTCAACTTTCAAGAGAAAATATTGCATGAACTTTTATTGTGGTTTTACAACTCTTGAAATGAAAGAGTTGGGGGTAGTGATTTAATCAAAAAATGAGGTAAGGAAAAGCTGCTGTTGCTTGGCATCAGGCAAGAGGAGACATGAAAATCTCAAGGTTACTCAGTGGATGTGTGAATGAGAGACAGACTGCTGGAACCAGAGTTCAGAGAAGCTAGGTTTGCTCTGCAGTGAAAGTAGTAGTGAGTTTAGTTTTACAATATGTTTAAGGTTCTTAGGGAGAGATATCTGCTACTGGTGGTGAAGAAAAGGTGGAATAATTGGTATTCGAAGCAGTTACTACAGAAATCAGTGTTAAGTATAGTATTGAAATTGAAAAGGTTGAGGAAACCTAAAATTCAGACAGAAGTCATTCAGAAGTTACCGAGAAACTGTCAGGGTCACATACAGCCAAAAGAGAGAATAAAGATAACAACAAGGGCAGGACAGAACATAAAATCCCAAAACTCATTATTATTCAGACCATGAAGACAGATGAAACCCAAAATTTCAGGAAAATGAAGCAAATAACTATTTGTGCTATTCTCCAGGGACCTCTATCAAACTGTTACTAATAAACTGCAAAGTCCAAAACATAGACATTTGTGAAAGCAGCTGACTAATCTCCCCCATTTCTGATTATCTTTTCAACCCTGTCTTGTTGAACTGAAAATTCCTTACGTGTGCCTTTAACTGCTGAGCATCAGTCCATGAAAAGCATCACTGGTGATCACTCATGCTATTGTCATCCAACAGTCACACACGGAAATTTATCTACGGAGTCATGGGGGCTGAGCTGGTATCAAAACCAGGCCATTTTTATCCACATCCACTTTTATTTCACATCAGGTAATTATGTAGACTCAAGACTGAATCTGGGACCCAATAGCTGACCATTATTTTTTTGTTTATTTCTGAAAAGGAATCAAATTATCCAAAAAAGACTTGAAGATTGACAAAGTGTCACTTTTAGTATTTTTATGACAATGAGCTGACTGGAAAACTGGTAATGGATTTATACCATCCAATTGCTTGAAAAAGCTGTTGATATTACAGGGTGGATTCCATGGGACCAGAGTTACAGTGAAACCACTCTACACTCTTAAACTTCTATGTGCACAATTAAGTTAAAAGTTCTGATTTGCACATGTATTTATGGCTACCACACTGTCCTCAATGGCTGGGTAAGGAAAACTAAGCACCACTTTCTGATGATTGTGGACAGATGGTTAGCTTCCAATATAGCTATATGAATAGCTGAAATTTCTAGGCTTTGAAAAACAACCACTTATTTTTAATATTTCTGTTGGCTCCACATCAATAATACATAATCTTGGCAATGACTCACAGGATTCCTATGTGCCAAACCACCTTTCAACACATGTAAAAATTCCCAAACAAAACAGAACTTTTTCTGCAAATGTCCAGATTAGTGAAAATAATGGCAAAAAAGGTTTTATTTTAGGTATTTATTCTCTGCTGAAAATATTGTTATATCATTGCATTGATCCCAGAGGTAGTGTACATATATTGCAATTAGATGACATCTCAAAATGTAATGTTCCAGCATAAAGGTACTTGCCTTTCCTTTGATTCTTTTTGCAGTACCAGTCGTGATAATAATAGCCAGCTTGCAGTTACTGTGTTTTTGCTCTTTCTAGTAAGAAAACACAGAACCTAGACCAGGGATGGAATCTTATGGGGCTCTGAGAAATGGGTGCAATGAGACCCATATCGACGCCAAGATCATCTTGCTCCATCTTTTATATCCTTCACCCAAGATGTGGCAAGATTCTCACAAGACAGCGACAAGGTGCTAATCGACGATCATTATTGTTTGTTAAATGCTGTGTTAATGTCATAGCTCACTTCTTTAATATTTACATTCCAAACTCGATAATCAACCAAGACACTAGGTAAACTAGACAAGAACACTAGTCTGTGTGCCTGGCAGATTCAGCTTGCTGCTTGCTCCAACAGCATTTCCATTGGAAATGGAACACCAACATTTCAGCCCTGCGTCATGGGCACTGGCCACACAGTACTCCACATCCACGGGCATTGGCATTTCATGCTGTAGTTAATGTAGCAGCAGAAGTTGAGTTGCTATAACAAGGACTATAGTCAAGCAAAATAACCCAATTCATGGACGGGATCAGGATGCATTTCTGGTCCATTTGCTTGTTGTTGTAGCACTTGCTCAATCTGAGCCAACCTGGATACTCACAGCATCATGCCTTGCAATGCCTTGCTCTTTTACATTTTGCCCCCACAGTCGAAGATACCAGACTCAAATTACTTCTGTCTTGCTTTGTTGTTTTGTGCAAACACACAGCCAAAAAGCTTGTCATTATTGTCCCCAGACCTTAGCCTTCGATTAGGGGGTCCAGGCACAGTAAGTCACAGCACCACATGATAACAATTTAGGGTTGCATGAAACAGTCCTCAGTATGAAAGATAATGGAGAGCACACCACTTGTCTTGTCTCTTTCTGCCTCATTGTTGGCTGTTTCCATCCTGAAATAAGAGAGGATGGAAGATGAAGGTTGGTGCCACAGCTGATACATTTGGCGCAGCTGGCGAAGTGCCTGAAAAGTACAGAGGGCATTCAGGGTTAGTGGTGTCGGGAGTTGGGGGTAGGTCTGCTCGAGTGGGAAAGAGGCAAATGTGAGAGCGGTAGTGTATGAGCCCTTGATGGAAGACAGGTGTAATAGCAGAGATATGGTCATAGTAAATTATCAGAGAGAAGATGGTGGCACTTACCCTGGAGAAATGAATGAAGATATTGCTCTTCTTCATACATTTCTTCAGATGGCTGTGACTGCATTGACCCAGCTGCCAAACTCAGACTAAGCTGGGATGGTCTAGTGTTCTGGCCACTACTGCTCGTCCTGGATGAAGAGGAATTGCTGCCTGTGCATTCATCCATCCAGCAGGACATCCAGGTCCCTTCCTGCTAAATAGGACACCAGTTTCCCACTTCCTTTAATCCCTGGGACAATTCTCAGCAACTCTGCAGGGTATCTCCAAACTTACAGTGCTTGTCTGGATGCTCAACAGGCTTTTTAAGATGGCAC
>NC_057712.1:83365193-83383866 GCF_004010195.1 Chiloscyllium plagiosum | reverse complement strand
TATCATTTTTAACGGATTATATACTTCCTCTATGTAGTTCCCATTCTTGTTAACTCAGCTCTGAGCCGAGAAACAATCCTCTGACTCAGAACTTATAATTGCAGAAATAACATTAATTCACCTATATCCCACAAGGGGTCTTGTGGCACAGTGATGTCTACCTCTGGCCTGGGAGGCCAGGTTCAAATCCCACCTACTCCAACGGTATATAATGGACATGCAGGAGGCTGGAAGAACACATCAAGCCAGCCAACCTCAGGAGGTGGAGAAGTCAACATTTTACGCGTAACTCGTCTTCAGGACCTGGAACCAATGGTATAAAATAACATTCCTGAACAGATTGATTAGAAAAGATCTTTAAATTGTGAGGATGGTTCTTGTGTGCTGTCAGTCATTAATTAAGACAATTACACACTATTTGGTTCATAGTCATCTGTTGGCATTCTGGGCTCTCCAGTCTCTCTCCTCTGCTAATGATTCAAATGTCCTAATGGGTGCATCTTAGCTTAAACAGCACCTTCATTTCAAACATGAGAATATTACTTGCCCAAGCACTAAGTCAACTTGTTCAGTACTTTGATCATTTCAACGACTGGAAAATTTTGAAAGACGTTACTTTCTTGTGCAACAATATACATTTAACTGTCATGACTATGCTCTGCTATTCCCCTTCAAGTTTAAGGAACCTTTTGTATTTACAACCCACACCCCCTGTTGCTGTTACCTATTGAATTTATGGCATTTCTTCAAAGGATCTATGGCTTCTCAGTTGGACTTTGTTGTGTTATTTTGTCTTAGATTGAAATCAAAGGATTAAGTGTATATATCTGCTGACTCCTGAACCTCATGGGAACCACAATGAAACTGTCGCTCATTAAGGAAACAATTCTGTGCTGGTCTGCTTTTGTGTTCTAGTAAACGTTATGCTTATTTATCCTTTAATTAATATACTATTGTGAATAGGATGAATTATTAATTATTGGAGCCATTATTCACTTCTGCTAGATCCTTGAAGCAGTTAATATTGGCTAATAGTTCACTTCCCATGACTCACTTTCCACAGGCCAAACCGCAGTAGAAGTCCCAAAACGATTCTGGATTACTCACCCACTGTGACCATCTCCAGTCTCGGTATGAGTTTGTTGGATCTTGAAGCTGTCTCTGTCCTTCTATAAATAAAAATTCATCCCAACAAAGAAGCTATGGTTTTAACTCTATCATAGAGTCATCACCTTACTCTCTGTTTCTAGCCAGGGTTTATAAATTCCAACTTCCACATTGCTGGGAAAGAATATGCTGCTGTAGTAGCTTTGGAAAAAGTGAGGACTGCAGATGTTGGAGTATCAGAGTCGAAAAGTGTGATGCTGGAAAAGCACAGCAGGGCAGGCAGCATCCAAGGAGGAGGAGAGTCGACATTTCGGGCATAAGGCCCTTCATCAGAAATGTCGGGGGGAAAGAAAGGGGCTGAGAGATAAATAGGAGGGTGGGGTGGGGTGGGGGGGGCGAAGGTAGTTGGGAAGGTGATAGGTAGATGCAGGTGCAGGGTGATAGTGATAGGTTGGAATGGAGAGTGGAGTGGATAAGTGGGAAGGAAGATGGACAGGTAGGACAGGTCAAGAGAGCGGTCCTGAGATGGAAGATTGGATCTGGGATGAGGTGGCGGGATGAGAGATAAGGAAACTGGTGAAGGTGGGAGGAAGGGGAGATAATGAAACATCCGGCAGAGGTTTTCTTGTACATCCAAACACTTCCCTTGTACATCCAACAGACACATTTACTGTGTCTGTTGCTCTCGATGTGGTCTCCTCGACATTGGAGAGACAGGACACCAACTCACAGAATGTTTCAGAGAACATTTCTGGGACACATGCACCAAACAACCCCACTGCCCTGTAGCCGACCACTTCAACCCCCCTTCCCACTCTGCCAAGGACATGCAGGACCTAGGCCTCCTCCACCGCCAAACCCAAGCCATTTGACGACTGGAGGAAGAACACTTCATCTTCTGCCACTACCTATCACCTTCCCAGCAACCTTCCCCCAATCCTCCCCCACCATCCTATTTATCTCTCAGACCCCTTTTCCTCCCCTTACATTCCTGATGAAGGGGCTTATGCCCAAAATGCCGTTTCTCCTGGTCCTCAGATGCTGCCTGACTTGTTGTGCTTTTCCAGTGTCACACTCTTCAATTCCTGTATTAACCTTGGTGAGTTGCTGCAATGCACAATGTAGAAAATGTAGTCTTAGAGGGGGTAGACTAATGCATTCAATCACAGAATCACTGATCAAGTCAACTATCCTCTAATTGATTGCATTGGACTACATCAATCCAGAGTCTTCTTTAACGTTGCAGATTTGTTGATGATTCACAATTACTTCTCATTTATTGTGAGACTTCAATAGGCTGACAACATTATCTAAATAAGTTATGATTGCTTTTTATGGAGGAGTCGTAGGTCATCACTTCCTGATGTAGAAGCTTCCTGCTGCATGCTCCTTCCTACAAAGCAAAATTTTTCAGAAAAGTGACAAATTCCTTCAAATTTCCATGCTTCATTCTGGAGACATTACCAGGATGTGTTTAGCTCACTTGCGAATTGGAGAGTAGACTCATAGAGTCATAGAGATGTACAACATGGAAACAGATACTTCGGTCCAACCTGTCCATGCCGACCAGATGTCCCTAACCAATCTAGTATCACCTGCCAGCACCTGGTCCATATCCCTCCCAACCCTTCTTATTCATATACCCATCCAAAATCCTTTTAAATGTTGCAATTGTACCAGCCTCCACCACTTCCTCCGGAACCTCATTCCATACACGTACCACCCTCTGAGTGAAAAGGTTGCTCCTTATGTCTCTTTTATATCTTTCCCCTCTCACCCTAAAGCTATGCCGTCCAGCTCTGGACTACCCGACCCCAGGGAAAAGACATTGCCTATTTACCCTATCCATGCCCCTTGTAATTTTCTAAACCTCTATAAGGACACCCCTCAGCCTCTGACACTCCAGGGAAAATAGCCCCAGCCTGTTGAGCCTCTCCCCATAGCTCAAATCCTCCAACCCTGGCAACATCCTTGTAAATCTTTTCTGAACCATTTCAAATTTCACAACACCTTTCCGATAGGAAGGAGACCAGAATTGCATGCAATACTCCAACAGTGTCTAACCAATGTCCTGTACAGCCGCAACATGATCTCTCAACTCCTGTACTCAATACTCTGACCAATAAAGGAAAGCATACCAAACGCCTTCCTCACTATCCTATCTAGCTGTGACTCCACTTTCAAGGAACTATGAACCTGCACTCCAAGGTGTCTTTGTTCAGCAACACTCTCTTGGACCTTACCATTAAATGTATAAGTCCTGCTATGATTTACTTTTTCAAAATGCAGCACCTCACATTTATTTGAATTAAACTCCATCTGCCACTTCTCAGCTCATTGGCCCATCTGATCAATATCCTGTTGTGATCTGAGGTAACCTTCTTCGCTTGTCATTACACCTCCAATTTTGGTGTCATCTGCAAACTTACTAACGATACCTGCTATGCTTGCATCCAAATCATTCATATAAATGATGAAACTCCCAGGCCTCCAGTCTGAAAACCAACCCTCCACCACCACCCTCTGTCTAGTACCTTTGAACCAGTTCTGTATCCAAATGGCTAGTTATCCCTGTATTCCATGAGATCTAACCTTGCTAATCAGTCTCCCATGGAGAACCTTGTCAAATGCCTTACTGAAATCCATATAGATCACATCTACCGCTCTGCCCTCATCAATCCTCTTTGTTACTTCTTCAAAAAACTCAATCAAGTTTGTGAGACATGATTTCCCACGCACAATTCCCACAGAGTTCTAAGGTACACCTGATCAGGTCCTTGGGATTTATCCACCTTTATGCGTTTCAAGACATCCAGCACTTCCTCCTCTGTAATATGGACATTTTTCAAGGTGTCTCCATCTATTTCCCTACATTCTATACCTTCCATGTCCTTTTCCACAGTAAATACTGATGCAAAATACTCACTTAGTATCTCCTCCATTTTCTGCAGCTCCACACAAAGGTATGCCTTGCTGATCTTTGAGGGGCCCTATTCTCTCCCTAGTATTTGTAAAAACCTTTTGTATTCTCCTTAATGCTATTTGCCAAAGCTATTTCATGTCCCCTTTTTTACCCTCCTGATTTCCCTCTTAAATATACTCCCAGTAGTTCATCAGATTCTTGACAAATCTTGGTGGGAATGGAAAGGGCTTTGAGGGGTCAGAGGTTGAGAGGTGCCTGGGTTCTAAGCTGTGATTGCAGCTATTAATGTATTATAGATCTGAAGGATCATGACCTTCTAAGATATTGATGTGAAGTCTTAGTGCTATTAAAGCTCAAGAGAAGAAAGCTGGACTTGCTTTGTCTTTAGATGATCATGATCTGGCATTTATGTGCCACTGTTGTGATCTGCTACTTGTCAATTAAAACTTGGTCATTATCATTATCCTGCCATCAACTCATGTGAGCTGCTCCATAGTGGAGAAGTTGTGAATAGAAGTATATACTGCAGGGTCATAATCAAACAACCACATTCATCTTGTGGATATGTAAATGTACAAAATTGATGAAGAGGACATAATGAGTTGATTCAGCAAGCCAACTTACCAGTTGTAGCTCCTTATGTATCATTCAACACCTTTGGTTTCTCTCCCACCAATCATGCAATCTCCTGTAAGATGTTTCTAAAAATCAAAATTAACAGAGTAATTGGGTGGAAATAATGCTTGTAAAATTCCTTGATAACCTCCTTAAATAGTTAATATTAATCAAGGATAAAACACGAAGTTATAGTCCAACAAGTTTATTTGGAAGCACTAGCTTTCAGAGCGCTGCACTTTCATCAGGTGGTTGTGGAGTATATGAAGGAGTAGTGCTCAGAAAGCTAGTGCTTCCAAATAAACCTGTTGGTCTATAACCTGGTGTTGTGTGATTGTTAACTTTGTATACCCCAGTCCAGCACCAGCAGCTCCAAATCATTAATCAAGGAGACCTCGTTCACCAAGATCTACTTGGCTTAGAATTTTGTATGACATCGGTTCTGCCCCAAATGGCCCACCTCCCTTTTGAGAATAATCAGTGAATTAGTGCTCATTGGATAAGTCTGTAGCTTGTCCCAAAGTTCTGCTAATCTCTGAGAAATGAGAAACCTCCTGACACTTAATCTTGTTTTGTCCTTAACATGTGTAAATGGCCCATGGCCCTAACTAACTTCTGATTACAATCATGTCAATATCCTTTCATTATTTAGAAACCGTTATAAGATCAGCCAGAGTCTGCACAACACTAAATAGGCCCAGCATTTAAAGCCTATTCAGAAAAATTGTGGTGTTTAAATGTAGTTTTTTTTTTGGCTTTCCTCTGAATTTTTCAAACTCTCTTTATCAATCATCACTTGAGTGGATCAAAACTGAAAATAGTATTTTGTAACCAAAGTCTTAAAAAGGATAGAAAAATGGTTTGTTTTATTTGTCATTGAATTGTGCTAGTGACATAACCTGATAATCTTTTTGCTTTGGCAATTGGGTCACTGCATTAGTTGTAGTCCTTGAGAGAATTGTATCCTATAACATCAACATCTTTGGCATCAGACCTGTAAGTATTGTTGGTGTCTTATAGTGCTACATTTATCTATAGTATGCTCTGTTCCTTGAATTGGGCCTAAATTCCCCAATTCATCAAAACCTTCTTAAAGTAATTACCACAATCCTGAAAATCATTATTGACCATCCTGTGTACATCTATATCCAGATCATTACTGAATAAATAAATAACAGGAAGAAATAATAATGACTGATGTCTATACGATATCATTAGTAATTGCTCTCCAAGCAGCTCCACTCAATAACTGCTTTCTATTTCTGTGAATGCAATAACTTGTAATGCACCACATCAATTTCCCATCAATACTATACAATTCCATATTTTGACATAATCTGTTGCGTGTTACTTTTCCAAAGGTTTTCTTAAAAATCCGAGTGAACAGTATTTATTGGTTAGGCCACTGTTGGAATATTACGTGCAATTCTGGTCTCCTTCCTATTGGAAAGATGTTGTGAAACTTGAAAGGGTTCAGAAAAGATTTACAAGGATATTGCCAGGGTTGGAGGAGTTGAGCTATAGGGAGAGGCTGAACAGGCTAGGGTTGTTTTCCCTGGAGCGTCGGAGGCTGAGGGGTGACCTTATAGAGGTTTACAAAATCATGAGGGGTATAGATAGGATAAATAGGCAAAGTCTTTTCCCTGGGATGGGGGAGTCCAGAACTAGAGGCCATAGGTTTAGAGTGAGCGGGGAAAGGTATAAAAGAGACCTAAGGGCAACTTTTTCATGCAGAGGGTGGTGCGTGTATGAAATGGAAATGTGTTGCTGGAAAAGCGCAGCAGGTCAGGCAGCATCTATGGAACAGGAGAATCGACGTTTCGGGCATTCCTGAAGAAGGGCTAATGCCCGAAACGTCGATTCTCCTGTTCCCTAGATGCTGCCTGACCTGCTGCGCTTTTCCAGCAACACATTTCCATCTCTGATCTCCAGCATCTGCAGACCTCACTTTCTCCTCGTGTATGAAATGAGCTGCCAGAGGAAGTAGTGGAGGCTGGTTACAATTGCAACATTGAAGAGGCATTTGGATGAGTATATGAATAGGAAGGGTTTGGAGGGATGTGGCCCAGGTGCTGGCAGGTGGGACTAGATTGGGTTGGGATATCTGGTCGGCATGGACAGGTTGGACCGAAGGGTCTGTTTCCATGCTGTACATCTCTATGACTCTATGACTCTACTGACCTCTTTGACTTGCCTTCAAAGAACTCAATGGAGTTAATCAGAAACAACCTTTTCTTTCACAAATCACATTGCACAATTCTAATAACTCATTCTTCATATAGTTAATGATGAGAAAACATTTCTTATGATCTTATTGAATTTCTTGCCGATGATTGAATGTATATGAATGGCTTTATAATTGAATTAAAAACAAAACATTTTCACATGGATTCAATCTGGCCCAGCAGCTCCATCTATTTTGAGGTTCCCAATTTATTTTAAGAGAATATTATTAGATATTTTATTCTTTCAGTATTTGCATCAAGTGAATAACTTAATGATTGTAAATGAACATCATCCACAGGAGTCAAGACTAATGCACACTCTGGAGTCAATTTGAATCTTTCCTGAGAAATCCTTCAACTGGCCTATTCATATTTAATATATCTCCAACTCCTGAGATCACCACAAAGGGTTTTCACCATTGCTGTTGTATTTTTCAAAGATCATCAAGTTGCCAATTTTAGTTAGCTGCTCCAACAGAAGCTTTTATTTCCTTTAATGATGTAGAACTCTTCCCTGTTATCCTCTAACCTATTCTCCTTTATTTTATGAAATGATTTTGTTTACTTTTGGTTTGTTCTTTGGCATGTAAATTTGAGCATTGATTTACCACATGAACATAATTGCTATCTGCTGTTTTATTAGATCAGAATGACTGTACTCCATGAACAAACAGCGGCCGTCTTTCATCATTTGCATAAGATGATACTGAAAGTTAGTGATCAAATTCCACTTCACTCTTCACAGGAAACCTGGGATCTGTGCTTACAAGGTAGACAAACATGTAGTGAATCAGTTTGACAGGATGTTAATAAACAATGCAAAATCAGAACCAGGATAAGTACATTAAAATAGCAAATCCAACATCATGTTAGGGAAGAAAAGTCAAATAAAAAAAGAAAAGAAAGATTGGACTAAGAGAGAGGGAAAAAAAACAGAGAGAAGGGACAAACATTACATACATTTTATAGCCCAAGAACAATTAAAGTTTAAAATAATGAGACTTTTCATTTAAAGTAATGAATTTTCAACACCAATGAGTTTATTTGATAGTAATTAAGACCGACTACAATGCTAAAGAGAATGTTTATACAGAAATAAACCAATTGTAATTTTCTACAGTGAATATAGTCCATATCTAGATATCAGTACATGCACTTCAAGGAGTCAGAACAAGGAGCCAGGCAACAAGGTACACACAGCTTGTGGAAGAGCACAATCTCTAAAAGTAACTTGAAGATTTTTGTGATTAACTGCACATTTGCATGTATTTAAATTTGCTGTCTGAGAGACACAAATATGATGGATGATATTACTCTCAAGGGGAGGAATGTGGAATGTACTTGATGGCAACTCCCATGGATTGGGATGGGAGGTGCAGCTGTCCATGGAAGATGTCCTGAGATTTTGCTGCCCAGGATGGAGGCCTGGAATAGGCGACCTGAATGGTGTGTGCATTGAAAACTCAGTTTGGAAAAATGGGTGAGTGCGGCAGAGATGAAATTCTTATGTTGAAAAAAATGAAGTCCAATTCTCCAACCATGCTTTCAACAGCAAGACATGAATCTCACTAGTGAGCAGTCAGCATTCAACTTGCATTCATTCACTTGCATAAACATTCTGTTGTTAACTAATCTTGCTTCACTGGGATGCAGTTTCATAGTCTCCCACCAGCTGTATAGAAACTAGATCATAACAATTCCCAGTGTGAAAAGCAGTCTGGATGCCCAGTGCTTGCAGCTCACTGCTGGCTCCTCTTAGCCTCCATTTTGGGCAGCGAACATCTCAGGGACAGCTACACCTCCCATCCCCATATATAGGATTTGCCATCAAAGACATTCCAGCCTCACAACATTATCATGGCATATTTCTCACCCAACCTGATGAGTTGTAGGTTGTTTAAGTAATTGTTGCATCCGAAGAAATTGCACATTATGACAAAATTGCAGCTTCCACAGATCCCCATCATTCATGCTGTAGCCTGGGTGTATTCCCAATTGTTTGGAGTAGAGATTATGAGAATTAGACAACACTCTCTCCAAATGAAACCAGTTGGAGGCTCCAGATATGAATTGCATAGAAACCTATTGTTAAGGAGCCATCCTATGTACTTCGATGGTCCTAACCGCAGGGGATGTGACAGTGCAGAAATGCTGGACAGTTGGACCTCCTGTGTATAACACAACCATATACTAAACCCTTCCCCATCTGCATGGTATTCCATAGAAAATGAACAACTCCCTTATTTTTTGAAGTAACCCAATGGCATCTAATACATCCATCTGGGTCTGGCAGTGTGTTCTCTTCTGCTGGTCCTGGTGACATTAAAATGCAGAGACAGACAGGTAAATCAAATCAGCCCTGTATTTGCAACACAAGAAAATTAAAATACTCAATAACCATCAAATCGACACCAATGGTTCCTAACCTGACTTTTTAAATAACCGGTACCAGGTTTACATGTTAAACAAAATATGTGACAAGATATTAATAATGCAGTAGTTTTAGCAAATCAAAGTTAACCAATAAGATAAATAGATAAAGTGAACAGCCAATGTCTTTTCCCTGGGCTGGCGGAGTTGAAAACTGGAAGGCATTAGTTTAAAGTAAGAGGGGAAAGATTTAAAAGTGCAGCATTTTCACACCAAGGATGGTGCATATATAGAATGAACTGCCTGAGAAACTGGTAGATGCCGGTACAATTACAACATTTAAAAGACATTTCAGCAGGTACATGAATAGGAAACGTTTCGAGGGAAATGGGCCAAACCTGAGCAAATAGGATTAGTTTTAGTTTGAGAAATTTGGTCAGCACGGTTGAGTCGGGCCAAAGGGTCTGCTTCATCACTCTAAGACTCTATTCATAACTGAAATTCTATTCTCTGAACTTTCGATAAGTTGATAATGGGAGAATAACCAGAAAGCAATCAAACATGCAGCTTTCGCAGACAAAATCCTTCTGACCTAAACACAATTTAAAAGCTAGTTTCAACTTGAGTTTCTTTTTTGTTCTCTCCCTGTAAAGCACCAGTTAACGTTCATCATCTGTCACTTGTTTAATGCATTTCTCAAATCGAAATGTCTAGTATTCTTTAAGCAAGAAATGATCTGCAATAATCTTACAGGCTTGGCCCAGTAAACAATTATCAGTTTATGTGTTCTCCTCTTTTTAAAAAAATAAATGGCAGCTCACAGTCCAAAGGTCACTTTCAGCTGCAGCTCATAGTTCACAGCTCTGAATCAAATGTCAAAAAAAATAAACTAATGAAGGTCTTGACAGTGAAAAGAAGATAGGCAGTCCTCTGCATCTTCCTGTCCGCCAGGACCTCTACATAATTATCGGGAAAACAATGAGCTAATTTCACTTTCTCAGCCATCTCCAGTTAATTATTGGGTAACAGGAATAGTGCATGCATCTCCAAACTGACACCACTTGACCTGATGAACAACAGCACTTTATAAATGGCACCAATGGCAGGAATCTCCAGGAAGTTGTGACAGTGGTTAGCATTTCCACTGTTGATGGTAGGGATGATGGGGGTATCATAGAAGCCTGATGCATAGCTAAACCAGAATGCAGACAATCGAATGGCAAAACCCTTTAGCATTCATGAACAGAAACCTGCTGAAATTGAGATTGAGCTGCTTTCTGGTAAAATTCAGTCCAATGTTAACTTTACAGTAAATCTTTGTTTATTACATTTTTAAAAATGTTGCATATCTTTTCAATATTAGTACATTACCACCACTTAGTATTTTTTTCAGTCTTTACAGGAATTTAAATTCTTGAGCTAATTTTTGATTCTTCGTGTTTTTAGTTCAAATGATTAAGAATAGATTGAAGGTAAATGCTAAGACTTGAAGATGGTCATATCAAGCAAATTATATAAATCTTCTCTAAATGTAACAGTGCTTCAGGAGAATCATACAGAGGAGGTATTGCTTTAAAAAAGTTGCCAAAATTCATGTCTTGATTGTGAATTCAATCATGATTCAAAATAAATTTTCCATAAAACCATCCAAGCAAGGAATCAGTGAATTGGAAATGTCTATCCCACGATATCTACAGATCTTTCTGTAAAGGTTGATGAAAAAATGCAACAGTGTGTATCAAAGCCTCAGCTAAATTGAAATCTGCCTTTGCAAATGTCATTGCAAATCAGAGTATGAATATCAAAAACTCTTTTTTGACTTTCAGAACATAAAAGATTATTTGGAACACACTCAATTAAAATTTGAGAAGCACTGATAATTGCACATGCATGTGGGGATGGGAAGTGTGTAAATTGGTGCTATCTCCTCACTTCTATGACTGTAGCATAGGGCCAAGATACTCTTGTGCTGCCATGACACTGTGTTGACAACCTCGGTGTGTTACAGAAAGCCTAAGAAATTTGAGCTGAGGTCATTGGTGCAGCCAGGTTTTTGTTCTGAAAGGCAGTCTGTCCCTCTCATAAGGAAGCTGCAATGAATCACAGGAAGCTTCTGCTGAAGCCTATTGTTGAAATTCTAAACAGGAAGACAAGATGTTAGGGCAAAAAACAAAAGTTCCAGGCTGATGATATTTGCTGGATGTCTTGGTAGTACAGGTCAACAGGAAGAGAATTGCCACGCCTCTCGGAATATTGAGGATCATGAGGCACTTGTACTGGGGTTATCCACAGCAGCTCCCTTCCAACCAGGATCCCCTGAATGAAAATGGAAATCTCAACTTCCAGGGCACTTTTCCTTGTTTTGGATTTTGCTGAGCTGATAACTGTTGTAACTGGGCTCCTGACCCAGGAAAATTCAGATGATTGTAATTGCAGCTCCCATACCTTTTCAGTTTTGTGTGAATATACTCCTTTGTCGACTCTTTAAGGAAATATTAATACACTGCATAGTGCACAAATCCAGGAACTGGACATATCACCTCCATCAACTCTTTGAAGCAGCAGAACTTCCTAAAAACGCCTTCCCTGTGAGGTGTGTCCCAGAAGTGTTAAATAATTTAAGTCCTGACTCATCTTGCACCTGATCTTTGACTGATATGTGAACTGATGAATGAATTTAAAACAATCAGATTTACTTACTGAATGTCAGAGCAGGCTCAAAGGGCCAAATAGCTGACTTTGAATTTTTATGGTCCAAGAAGTTCATAAAATAGCCTTGTAACTTCTAAATTTGGGCAATGGGAATCATCAGTAGGAATGGCCAAAACCAAAGCAGTTCCTGGTCCACTGCATCTAAGGGATGTACATGTAAGTGTCAATCCAAGTTGGGCAGCATGGACCACGCCTGAAGCAGCTGCCAATGTTGTGTGCACATTCAGAAAATAATCACTTCTCTTAGCTGTACCATTGCTACTTATCCATTTCACTGTTGAGACGGGATTTATACTGCATGATGCAACTTAGTTTTATTCCAATGCAGAGTTTACAAGCAACAAAACACCAACTTGATGATTCTAACTGTAAATATGTAAGCGTTGTGAAACATTACAACATCACCTGCATTGTTTGACATCAGGGCAAAAACAACGCTCTAGAAAACTGAACTTTGGAGCTGCCTTGTCCATGTAGGAAATGGACACAGGATTCAAACCTTAATGAAATTCAGACAGGATCTCCAGTTAAGACTGGGGGGGGGGGGGTTGAAAAATCACAGCAGGTCAGACAGCATCTGAGGAGCAGGAAAATTGACATTTCGGGCAGGAACCCTGCATCAGGAATGAGGCTGGAGCCTCCGGGGTGGAGAGGTAAATGGGAGGGGGGTGGGGCTGGGAAGAAGGTAGCTAAGAGTGCAATAGGTGGGTGGAGATGGGAAGGTAATAGGTCGGAGAGGAGGGTGGAGCGGATAGGTGAGAAGGAAGATTAGCAGGTAGGACAGGTCATGAGGATAGTGCTGAGCTGACAGGTTGGAACTGAGGTAAGGTGGGGGTAGGGGAAATGAGGAAACTGGTGAAGTCCACATTGATGCCCTGTGGTCTGCTCCCTACCAGCCCCTTCTTTACTCCATCACAGTGGGGACAGCTTACTGCTTTCAGTCCAACATTAAACCTTTCAAATTCACATACACTTTTTTAATGCACCTATCCTATTAGGTCTTTATATTATGAAGGACCTAGGGACAATTTACAGTGTGTTTGTTGGCAGAAATTGTACAAAACAAAACATATATTTTCACATGAATGTTGATAACATTTGTTGCTATATGGGTAACTATAGAGTTTAATAAATATGTAAAATGAGACCCTGAGGTGAGTTGTGGTGTTGCTGTAACCTCTGTAGTCTTGTGTTAGTCTAGCTGCTGCCAGATCTTCCCAAGAAGTGAAAACTGGGACTTGTTCTGTGGAGAAACAGCAACCTCCATGTCCCAGCAATCAATAAGAAGAATTATACATTGCTCTGCTACGTTTCCATTCCCCACCCCCAACTCTGAATTTATGGCTAACGTGTCACAACTTCTAACACTTGGTCAGGACGTGTTCTCGTTTTCATATGCTAGAAGTAGAAGCAATATGTCCACACTGGTCATCGTCAAGAGGGCCATCCCTTACGACATTCCCTCGTGGGTTTGTAAAAAATGTCGGTGTCAAGTCAGACGTCATTAATGGAGATGGAGAGGTCCAGGAAGGGAAGGGAGGTGTCAGAGATGGTCCAGGTAAATTTAAGGTCGGGGTGGAATGTGTTGGTAAAGTTGATAAATTGCTCAAACTCCTCGTGGGAGCACGAGGTGGCGCCGATGCAGTCATCAATGTAGCGGGGTAAGAGGTGTGGAGTGGTGCTGGTGTAACTACGGAGGGTGGACTGTTCTACGTAGCCAACAAAGAGACAGGCATAGCTGGGGCCCATACGGGTGCCCATGGCTACCTCTTTGGTCTGGAAGAAGTGGGAGGATTCGAAGGAGAAATTGTTAAGGATGAGGACAAGTTCAGCCAAACGAATCAGAGTGTCAGTGGAAGGATAATGTTGGGGACGTCGGGACAGGAAGAAACAGAAGGCTTGGAGGCCCTGGTCATGGCGGATGGAGGTGTAGAGGATTGGATGTCCATGGTGAAGATGAGGCATAGGGGACCAGGGAAACACACGTCTTGGAGGGGGTGGAGGGTGTGGGTGGTGACCTGAACATATGTGGGGAGTTCCTGGACTAGGGGTGATAGGGCAGTATCAAGGTAGGTGGAGATGAGTTTGGTGGGGCAGGAGCAGGCTGAGACAATGGGTCAGCCAGGGTGGTCCGGTTTGTGGATCTTGGGAAGGAGGTAAAATCAGGCAGAGCGGGGTTCCCAGACTATGAGCTTGGAAGCTGTGTGTGGGAGATTCCCTAAGGTGATGAGGTTGTGTATGGTCCAGGAGATGATGGTTTGGTGATGGGGGGAGTAAAGTCATGGTCAAGGGGGCGGTAGGAGGAGGTATCTTCGAGTTGGCGTCTGGCTTCAGTGGTGTAGAGGTCAATGAATCAAAGTACCACTGCACCCCCTTTATCCGCTGGTTTGATGGTGAGGTGGGAGTGGAGGGTTGCGTGTTGTGAGGGTGAGAGGTTGGAGTGGGTGAAGGAGTGGGCACATTGAGAGGTGGTTAATATCTCGGCGGCAGTTGGAAATGAAGTGATTGAAGGTGGGTAATAGGCCAGCACGGGATGTCCAGGTGAATGGAGTGCATTGGAGGCTTGTGAAGGGGTCCTCAGAAGGTGGGCGGGAGTCCTGGTTGAAAAAGTAAGCTCGGAAGCAGAAGTGGCAGAAGTGTTCGACAGCATGATGTGTATTGAATTTGTTGATGTGTGGCCGATTTTCCTGCTCCTCAGATACTGACTGACCTGCTGTGATTTTCCAGCACCATTCTAATCTTGACTCTGATCTCCAGCATGTGCAGTCCTCACTTTTGCCTGAGATCACCAGTTAGACCAGTGGAACAATTTAAGGGACAGTTAGATACAGTGTCAGTGAAATGTAAACTGAGCTCATTTCTGGATTATAGGAGGCTAAATTAAAATAGATTTGATACTATTTGCTACTGCTTAAGGGCTCAGCCATTCCCTCTTCTCCATACTTGATGTCTTAGTCTCCAGAAAAATCATCATTGTCTCTCATCTTTGGTATGGGCCCATTTTTTTCTCCAACATGTTCAAGAATCTACAGATAGGTTTATCTGATGCCTAATTGTTATCCTTCACAGATTTGGATTGATCTCATTGGGCTTCCATTGAGTTATTTTCTTAAAATTCCATCTAAAAATCTAGGATCATGCTAAACAACAAACATAAACCCTGGCTTGTTCTCTGTACAATCAAGCATCTCCTTAAAAATATCTACTATCCCCTTCAACTGACATGCCAGTGCAGCATTGAGGAGCAATGGATATAAAGCATTGGATATACAGTCATGAGATTATGTGTTAAATTGACAAATGACCAGATGGACGTGATAGATCTCTTGGGACTATTTCAAAGAATAAGAGAGATATCCTCAGTGGCTTTATCACCTCAAACAGTACAAAAATTGATGATGTATTCTGTGGAGTCCATAAGACCATAGGAAATAGGAACAGGAGTAGGTGGGTTGGCCCCTCCAATCTGCTCCATCATTCAAAAGGATCATGGCTGCTCTGACATTTGTCACATCCACATGCATTTTTTCCATAACCCTTGATTCCTGTATTGATCAAGAATCTCTCTATGTCAACCGTAAATATATGCAAAGATTCTGCTCCAACAGCTCTCTACAGGAAGGAGTACCAAATACTCATAACCTTCTGCAAGAATTTATTCCTCCTCATCTCAGGCTTAAATCAGTGCCCCTTAATTTTGAGATTATGCCTTCTGGTCCTAGACTCTCCCATGAGGGAAACATCCTCTCAGCATTTACCTGGTCAGGCCTCTTATTAATCCTATGTGTTTCAATGAAATCGCCTCTCATTTTGCTACACTCCAATGAGCAGAGTTGCTCATAAAATAATCCCTTCGTAGCAGGGATCATCCTATTGAATCTTCTTTGAGCCAACTTCAGTAAAATAATACAGTGGTGTACACTGCAGATTTCTTGAAAATTGCAAAATGGACACCCCACTGTTTTTGGATTATGGAGCAGCTTCCCAGTGGAGTTCAATGGATGCCTGTCCAGCCCATTACAGAAAGCACTCTGTAGGAGCTGTTCAGAAGCCATGAGGTCTCTGCATATCAATTATCTACTTGACACCTAATATCTGCTTTCATAAGTCTGAAAAATGACTAATCTAACTTGGGTCAAGCATCTTTAAGTATTTTTGAGAGCACAGGATGATTGTCTCCAAAATTATGTTATCTTTGCCCCTTTTATGCTCGTTAAACATGTCCACTAAAGTCCAGTTTTTGTCCCAATATCTTCAGCCTCCAGCATAAGCTCTTGTTATTGACTCCAACCCTCTCCTCAGATATTGTCTCTGGTTGAACCAAGCTTCAGAGTTGTGGAGTCTTTTTGTTTTGGAGTCATGTGCTACAGAAGAAATTCATCAGCCCATTCAGTCTGCATGGACAAAATACAAATTACCTGTCTGCACTAACCCCACTTTCCTGCACTTGGCCTATAATCTTGAATGTTATGACATTGCAAGAGCTCATCCAAGTACTTTTTAAAGGCTGTGAAAAGAAACAACCTGTTGGAACCCTCTCATCTGGTTTGACCTATAGGCACTGTAATTCATTCCATCTCTAAGACTACCTGCATCATACCTATTACATGCTTCTGTCTAATCCAGTTCCAGCTGATGGCTGCAGAAATCCTCAATCACAACATTGTCATCTCCAGACTTGGCTGTTTCATTGTCTTCAACCCTCTTTCCCATCCTTGTTCCTCTGTAAACTACCATTTAGCATAGTCATGAGATGTCCACTCCCCAGTTCTCATGAAGTCTTGCCCACCCATCAATTTCATCCTCATTAATTTATATTTCTCCCAGTCTTCCGTTGAGTCAAATCTTAAAATCCTGATTCAGTGCCTAAATCCCATTGATCCCTTTCTCCTTCCCTTAGCAACCTTCAGTAATTTTACAACATTTTTCCAAGTTATCCACAATTTGAATCTAGTCTCATCTGGAGTTGTTGTCTATACGAAAGGTGCTATATAAATGCACACATCTATGTATCATCTGATTTTATGTAACTAGAGAAATAAACTTGAACTCACTTACTTTTATTGGACAATGTGGATATTACGAGTTTAACTTTGTCTATTTGACTTATGACTATTCCAATTCCAGCCATTTTCTGTAGAAGCCCTTCATCACAACTTTGTCATCTCCAGATGTGATTATTTCAATGGTCTCATTGTCTCTTTTCCATCCTTCAATATCTGTAAACTACAATTTATCAAATTTATCAAAGTTTTAAAGAATGTTAACTCTGTTTCTTTCTCCACGGAAGCTGTTAAACCTTTTGAGTATCTCCAGGATTCGATGTAGTTGTTTTTGGTCTGAGGATATATTGATTTGAATATTCGATGTAGTTGTTTTTGGTCTGAGGATATATTGATTTGAATATTTGATGTAGTTGTTTTTGGTCTGAGGATATACTGATTTGATTATCTGAGAAACAATGCAAGTTATTTTACTCTTGACAAATCTGTATGATGGAATGTGCAAAATAAATCGAGAGATCTGGAATTTCTTTATGGATTTTCCAATCATTTGCCATAGGATTGGTGGATGCTCCAGAGAGATAGCTTAAACACAGATTTACATTGTTCTTCTCAGATTTCCAACAATCTTCAAAAAATTACGGTTGGACATTTAAAAAAATCCATGGAATCGTACATCACTTCATATCGAGTGTACACCACTGACATTTGACCAAACTGTTTCATGACCATATTTATCCTTCAAGCAAACCTCCTTTACCTAACACTATCAGCATATTATTTTACTTATTTCTCTCTGAACAGCTTAGCGAGCTTCCTTTTAAGTGCATCCTTCATTTTTGCCTTAAGCATTTCATGTAGTCACATGTTCTACATTCACACCATCCTTTGAATAAAGAAGTTGCTCCTGCATTATTTTTAAAAAAAATAATCAGTGGTAATCTTGCATTTGGAACCGCTGCACTTTGGGAAAGCAAATCTTAGCAGGACTTATACACTTAATGGTAAGCTCATAGGAAGTGTTGCTGAACAAAGAGACCTTGGAGTGCGGGTTCATAGCTCCTTGAAAGTGGAGTCACAGGTAGATAGGATAGTGAAGAAGGCGTTTGGTATGCTTTCCTTTATTGGTCAGGGTATTGAGTACAAACGTTGGGAGGTCATGTTGCAGCTGTACAGGACATTGGTTAGGCCACTGTTGGAATATTGCATGCAATTCTGGTCTCCTTCCTATTGGAAAGATGTTGTGAAACTTGAAAGGGTTCGGAAAAGGTTTACAAGGGTGTTGCCAAGGTTGGAGGATTTGGGCTATAGAGAAAGGTTGAATAGGTTGGGGCTGTTTTCCCTGGAGCGTCAGAGGCTGAGGAGTGACCTTATGGAGGATTACAAAATATTGAGGGGCATGGATAAGATAAATAGACACAGTCTTTTCCCTGGGGTCAGGGAGTCCAGAACTAGAGGGTATAGAGTGAGAGGGGAAAGATATAAAAGAGACGTAAGAGGCAACTTTTTCACGCAGAGGGTAGCATGTGTTTGGAATGAGCTTCCAGAGGAAGTGGTGGAGGCTGGTACAATTGCAACATTTAAGAGGCATTTGGATGGGTATATGAATAGGAAGGAAGTTTGTCCAGCAGGCTAAGATAAAAGGTAGGGAGGAGGGACTTGGGGGAGGGGCGTCGGAAATGTGATAGGTGGAAAGAGGTCAAGGTGAGGGTGATAGG
>NC_057712.1:83349259-83364461 GCF_004010195.1 Chiloscyllium plagiosum | reverse complement strand
CCTCATTTCCCCTCCCCCTACCTTGTCTCAGTCAAATCCATCGAATTCAGCACCGCCTTCCTAACCTGCAATCTTCTTCCCGCCCTCTCCGCCCCCACCCCAGTCTGACCTTTCACCCTCACCTTGACCTCTTTCCACCTATCACATTTCCGACGCCCCTCCCCCAAGTCCCTCCTCCCTACCTTTTATCTTAGCCTGCTGGACAAACTTACCTCATTCCTGAAGAAGGGCTTATGCCCGAAACGTCGATTCTCCTGTTCCCTGGATGCTGCCTGACCTGCTGCGCTTTTCCAGCAACACATTTTCAGCTCTGATCTCCAGCATCTGCAGACCTCACTTTCTCCCCATATGAATAGGAAGGGTTTGGAGGGATATGGACCAGGTGCTGGCAGGTGGGACTAGATTGGGTTGGGATAATCTGGTCGGCATGGATGTGTTGGACTGAAGGGTCTGTTTCCATGCTGCACATCTCTATGACTCTAGTTTCAGACTCTGATGTAAGTGAAAACAAATTCTGTATGTTTGCCCTATTAAACATTTACACTATCTTGAAGACTTACATCAAGTCATCTTTCAGTCTTTTCATTTTCTAAAAGAAAAGAACATGACACTGTTCAGCTTTAAGTATGTCCTGTTTGGATGTCAGCATTCTGCTGGTTACTTTGGAAAGCTGAGCTAATTTCTAATTCCAATAAAATGAAATCTGGGTCATTTTGCCTTCTCTCTAAGGATTACTCGAATATTTATTCTCATTTTCTGTAATGTTCTTCATATATTTATATTTGTTATGGCTTACCCACCCAAAAAAAAGGACAAGACTCAAGACTTAAATCTAAACATCTAGTCTCTCGAGCCCAGCAATCATAAAAGCCTATCTGTAGCTATGCTACTTTCAAGCCCCTTTTCCTGAGTTCATACATTTTATCTTGTTGGCTATATAACTGTAGCCTGATATTACAGAGCATGAATTGTTAAAAGCTGCAGTCATCAGAATCAAAACCCCACAGAGGTTCACAGCTAGAAGTCATTCAGTCTCTCAAAACTGCCGCACCATTCAAGAAGATCGTGATTGATCCATCTACTTGATTGTCTCCACACCATGACTCAATCTCCCAACCATATGAAAACAGCAGAATCCTGAGTATTGACAGCTGTACACTATTTCAGAATTATTAAAACTGATTGGATCTACAGAACTAGACAAAGCTTATTTACTAAAAGCCAAGCATCTCAAGAAAATGTGTGCACCGTGCCAACAGCATTTGCACAAGTGGAAGCTTACAGTTTATTTGCAGCAGAAGATGAGAAGAATTTCTCTGAGGTTTCTGTCAAAGTCCAAGGATGACATTTCTTCTGATCTTCCAGTAATTTTACATGAGAGATAAGGGGAATTCCTTCAAAATATTCCAGCTTAACACTCGGAATGCAGCATTGTAGATACCAAGAAATGTGGCAATGTGCTGTGAGGATTTGGAAGCTGTTGATTGTGAACGTTGGAGAATGCTACCATTGCCATGAAGGTTGGTATAAGGGGACATGCTGACCCACTGATATTATTGGCACATGATTTAATTCAGAGACCCAGGTAATGTTGAGGGCAGCCAGGTTCAAATCCTTCCATGCCAGGTGGTGGAATTTGAATTCAATGTGAAACACAAAATAAATGATTAGCCTTCTTAACTATTTGCCATCTCAGCATATTAATTTGTTGCAACTCATGCGCTGTCACATGTAGGTCCCTTTGCACCTGTGAATTATTGCTGAATTCACATTTAAATAATATTCTACTTTTAGTTTATCCTCTCAAATGAACAACATTTTCCCACATTATATTTCATTTGTTAGATTTTGCCCACTCATTGCCTATTTACACTGGTATATATCCCTTTTATGTAATTTTCACTTCAACTATCTTTGTGCCGTTTGCAAATATAGCAGCCATGCCTTTAATTCCCTTATCTAAGTCATTGATGTTAATTGTAGACCAAACATTTAGGGCCCAAGATAGACCTATGCAGCACCTACATGTCACATACTGTTTGAAAAAGACCTACTTTGCTTACTCTTTTTTTTTCTGTCAGGCAGACAACTTTCTATCCTTGCAAGTATATTTTCCCTAAACTATGAGCTGATACTTTGCATAACAACTTTCTATATGGAACCTTATCAAAAACCTTCTGGAAATACAAATACCCTACGTCAACTTTATGTACAGCATATTCTATTCTTCAAAGGCTTCCAATAAATTGGTTAATATGAATTACCCATCACAAAACCAGATTATCTTGATTATCTTGAGCTTTTTCAAGTGATGTGGTATACACTCCTTAATGATTGTTTTGAACACTTTCCAGATGAGAGACATTAAACTAAGCAGCCTATAGTTTCCCATTTTCTGTTTCATTCACTCCTGAATGGATGGATTATGTTTGCTGCTAACCAGCCTGTTAGAACTTTTCCTGATTCTAATGAAGATTAACATCAATGAATCAATAATCTCAATGGCCAATTCATTAAGATGGAGCAAAGTAAATTTTGAATTTCTGATCTTCTTCTTTGGTTCTTTCCATTCATTGTGGGATGTAGCCCTCCCTGAGCCTTTTCTGTGAGGAATATCCACTGTATATTGACTTCCTGGCGAGACAATTTGTCAGTAATGGCTAACCAACAATGTCACCCTCTCTTACTGCCTGCTGAGGGCATATTGAAGGGCTTAGCATGCTGCATCAGGAACAATCCTTCCATGACCAGCAAGTCCTGATGTGGTTCTGAAATCCAGAATTTATGTCTGAGAGTCTCGGGTGTTACCCACTGAGTCACCTGAATTCCAATATACTTCAACAAAAGCATTTTATTTCCAAAGTGTTTTGTTGTTTCAGGCATGGACTATAAGCTTCACAATGACTTGGACAATATTCAACTGCAGGCATTTGTTCAGTCGAAATGTCAGATGGTCCTAAGGCACTTTAATTAAAATGGATGTTGATTATTTCAGCAGAGCAGTTCATTTTGACACCTTTCTCTATCATGGCTGAGCTAATGACTCCAGCAATGACCTTGATGGTAACTGAAGCAACCCACTGCAGCTGTTACCTGAAGCTTGCATGTAATTATATGCACATCAGATCACAACAAACTGCATAACATCAAAATACCCATGCAATTAATGGATAATATCATGACTCCAAGAATTACCAGTTGATCAGAAAGTTGGCAGCTCTTCTGTCCCAAGAGCATCAATGAGAGCAGTATTCTCTGCTGCCTGGTTCAGTAAGAGTAGACAGGGTCACAGAATGTGCATCAGGCTTCCTAAGGTCTCTCAGGCAGACTTCAGTGGGATTGCAGTGGGTGTTGTGAGTTGAGGGAAGTGAAGGCTTTCCATACCCCTTGGAGGGTGAGACCTCCGCTTTTGCCAGGTATCTGATATTGGGCCTCCTTGCCACATGTGTTGGATTAGTTGGTAGCTTAACAGCTGCTGTTAAGAAGACAATACTTGACCTTCCCTGCTCAGGAGTGCATTGCAGAGAGTGAGAAAGGTGCTGCATTACCTTCCATTTCTACAGCCTCTTTCACCACATCTCAGTGCATCACCAAAAGTGATTTAATTCTACCCTCTACGTTTACATAATTCCTACAAAGTTGCAGCAATTAATCAATATCTTTCACAAATTTAGCCAGGTTGAGCCAAATTTATTTACTTAATCTATAAGAATGTAAGATTTATATAACATCTCTTAAAAATCTAGAAATATGCTATATATAACATTTTGCAGTGTGGTGATTATTATGTAAGTAAATATGGCAGCCATTTTAAAACTGTCAAGATCTCACAAAAAGCAAGGAATGAGATGAATGACGATCTAATCTCTTATTGTGATATTGACTGAGGATGAAATATTGTTCAGGCATTGGTGTAACTATTAATGTTGTTATCTATTTTATTGAACGAACTTGCTCACAAAAAAAATCAACAAATCAACTTTCCAAGTAATCATAAATCAAAAAATGTTGCCAAAGATTTCTGTTGCACTTCTAGCAGCCCTCCCAGACCTTCTCATAACTTCTTTTATCATGAATTTTTTATCAGGTCTGGAACATTTAGCCCCTTCCCTCTGTTTTTATTCACCAGTTTCATTTATTGTTTGTCCGATTTAGAAGTGTAGCAATCTGATCTTGATTTCAGCACACCAAGCAAAATAATAAGTAATGTGTTCTCTTATGCCTTAGTCAGATCACAGGTTCATTGTGTTATTACGATGCAAAAGGAGCACACTGTCTTTTGCTCTTTCTTAGGACTCATCAGCAGCATCACACATTTTTTCCTCAGAAATGCTAAAGACCTTTGGATATCTGCAAACTTGTTTAGAAGTTACAGTGGTTAGCATGACCTCAGTTCTTTTGTTCATCTCTGCACTCTGCAGTGATTATTCTTTACCTGTGTATCTGTATTTCATCTAATATTGTTAAGCAGATGTCTTTTCAAGTGACCATGACTTTTCCCACTGGAAATGTTTCTGCTTGGACAGCTTGTTCTAATTTGTGCTGCTCCTAAGAATAACAGGCTTGAAATTCCATTTTCCGATGAACTATCTGAATTCTTCAGAGACAACTGCTGATCCATTATCTGAAAATTAGATGGCATTTGAGTTATCTTTATAGTCTTTATGACAATATCATTCTAATGAATTTCCCAGTTGTCTGAATAATGACTCATGGTGATCAGATAATGGCCATGATAAACAAATTGATTCCAGTCTTTAACGATGTGTAAACAAATACTTTATGAGGAATTAGCTGCTCCTTCTCTGGCCACATTTACACTGTCTAACAAATTATGCTTATTTGTATATTTTTTAATATTATGTACATGAGCAGATGGTTGTGGTTGTTGGAGGTCGATTCACTCAAGCCTAGGACACTGCAACATGAGTTTCTCAGGTCTGCATGCTTGGTATATACATTTTCAGCTGCTTCATCAATGAATCAATGTATCCCTGTCTTAAGATCAGAAATGGTAGTGTTTTCTGTTGATTGCACAGAGTTTAGTTCCATTCGCAATACTTTAGATAATGAACATGACCGCAGAAGAATTAAGAGCATGAGTAGACTATTTGTTCCTGCATACCTGCTCCATTGCTTGATTAGATCATGGCTAATCTGACTTTTGCCTCAACTTCACTTTCTTGAGGATCGGCTGTATTTCTTGACTCCTCAGTCAATCAAAAATTTATCAAACTAAGGCTTGAACATGTTCGACAATACAGCTTTCACTGTTCTCTCGGAAAGGATTTCCATTGAATAAAGAACCCCTTCAAGAAAAAGAATTTTCCTGTCCCAGTTTTAACTGAACAACTCCTTAATTTGAAACACTGCCCCATTGCCCGAGATTCCTTGACAAAGGGGAACAGCCTTTCAGGAGCCTGACAAGTTCTTTCAGGATCATATTTCTTTCAGCATCATCACTTTACTTTTCTCTAAATCCCAATGGGTATGATCCTAACATGCTCAAACTTTCCTTGCAAGATGCCATCTCCATCCCAAGAGACAGTTTAGTAAACTTTCCCTGGACTAAACAGCAAAAAACTGTACACAGCAGTCCAGATGCAACCACAACTGTGGAGAGGCACATAAATACTGTGCCTGTTAGAATAAATCAGAGGCTGTAACTCACCTTCTGACTCACCAAAGCCTGATCACTATCCCTAAGACACATTTCCAGAGCATGTTGAAATATTCTCCACTTTCTTGGATGAGTGCAGGTGCAACTACACTCCAGCAACTTAACACCTTCCAGAAATACAATCCACTGAATCAGTGTTCCATCCATCACTAGAAACATTCAGAACCCCCATCACTGACACATAGCAGCAGCAGTGGGCATCATCAACACATTCATGAAGCAGCTTCCCTAAGCTCCTTTGGTTATACTCCCAACTCAAAGAACAAGGGAAGCAAGTGCACTGACTGTGTGAGTACTCCAAGAAACTTAATTGTCAATGACATTTAGAGCAGAACCTTATCAGAAATTGGCTCAATTGATGTCATTTTTGTTAAGTTTCCTGGAGTATTTCCATCCATGAGGCCAAGTGAGTTTTTTGTGCGATTGTTCAAACTCGTCCCATTAACTAACTAGAAGTTGTTCTGCTATAACACGCATTTTGTCAACACAAATTCTCTGTAATGCAATTGATAAATAGGGGACGCTGTTTCTAAAGTGCGAGCTTTTAAAACATGTGTTGGCTATAGCGCTATTGATTCACCAACACTTTACGTGTTATTTGTATTGCATGATTCTTGTATAGTATGGGGGTCTCACAGGAATTCGACTGTGTTATAGAAGAAATGACTTTACATACTCCAACAGTACAATGATTATATGATGCAAGCCTGATTTTCCCATTCACCTTAGGCAGAAGCACTCACCACTGATGGGACCCAATGCAAAGGCTGGAGTACTATGCACTGTGGTTCAGACCTTGCTACCTTTGACAAGTAAGCATCTGGCTTCCACCATGAACAGCTTATGGCTGCCACCAAGAGCCAGGCCCAGTTGACTTAGACTCTGCTAAATGTGCACACAGACTTGCATTCCATTTTTGAGCCCCAATGACAAGGTATCAGGGGATAGGGGACCTTGATCTCATGAGATGACAAGACATTGCCAGTCGATACCCAGTAAGAGGAGTGTGATGATGCCGTCACATTAACAAGGTTATTTTGTCCTTGGGTTTTTTTTAAGAGAGGTTGTAAAGGCAGAGGTACCGAAATGTCTAGATTAGCAATGGTAGGGAATGGCCAGTTCTCTCAGTTCAGATTTTTTCTAGTTTGGTTTAACTGCGGCAATCAGAAGACACTGCAGTCCAGAAAGGTTCCAAGCTTCAGTGCATGAATCATGCACTGAAGACCTTGATCTCATGAGATGACAAGACATTGCCAGTCGATACCCAGTAAGAGGAGTGTGATGATGCCGTCACATTAACAAGGTTATTTTGTCCATGGGTTTTTTTTTAAGAGAGGTTTTAAAGGCAGAGGTACCGAAATGTCTAGATTAACAATAGTAGGGAATGGCCAGTTCTCCCAGTTCAGATTTTTCTAGTTTAGTTTAGCTGCGGCAATCAGAAGACACTGCAGTCCAGAAAGGTTCCAAGCTTCAGTGCATGATTCCTGACTGACTTCCTTTCTGAAATCTCTTTGGAAGTTGTTCTCCGTGTTTCAATTTACCTTTTTGCCAAGGTGTGTGTTTATAGAATGTTACTGAATTTGAACAGCTCCTTAGTTATGTTGCTGTATCAGGTCAATTAAGTCTTCCAATAGTTAAATTATTCTAAATTCCTTTTTCTTTCATTTATGTTTCAACTTTAATGTTTAAAAAAATTCTGTTTTGCTTAAGGCCAAGTGGTTTGACATGCTGAATCACACCTGAAATATTCACCTCACACCTGTCTTTAAAATAAGAAACATTTGGATCTAGGCTACCTTCTTAAAATATTTTGGCCTGTGTATAACAGGAGGAATCACAGACCGGTCACGGAGAACTTTCCCATCAGGACACAGTGGAGGTGGTATCAGTGTCTCGGTATCTATGTAATTCTGTTGGTTTTTGAAGGGCCTCACTTTGCTCAAACTTGTAGCTCCTTCACTCACAGAACAAACCACTTATCCTGTCTACCTGGGCATGCCTGCAACCATATTCAACTTTGTTGTACACTTACTGTTTACAGCACTGAAGGAAACAGCAGTCGCTCCTCTAACAGTGAGTTTCAGACTCAGCCTCTTAACATTGTAGCAGCCTCAATGTCAACATATCCTTCTTGGTAGACCTCTCCATAAACTCCATAGGGTTTGAATTTCTCCAAATTCCCAACAAACTCATCCATTTAAATCTTTATTTCCACACTTTAACCCTCCATCTCTAGGCATATTGGCAAACTTGCCAGATCTAACATCATAGAATCCCGAAAGTGTGGAAACAGGCCATTGGCCCTACAAGTCCACACCAAACCTCTGAAGAGTAACCCACCCAGACCATTCCCCTATTACTCTACACTTACCCCAAACTAATGCACCTAACCTTCACATCCCTGAACACTATGGGCAGTTTTAACATGGCCAATTGACCTAACTTACACAACTTTGGATTATGGGAGGAAACCAGAGCACCCAGAGGAAACACATGCAGACATGGGAAGAATGTGCAAACTCCACACAGACAGTCATCCGCGGCTGGAATCGAACCTGGGCCCCTGGCGCTATGAGGCAGCAGTGCTAACCACTGAGCCACTGTGTCACCATCAAAGCCAGGTGACAGCTGATGACCTTTCCTGCCTACATTAACCGTTTTCAAGATTCTAACATCTTAGTTGGTCCCTTCACAACTTTAATCTCCTTTACATCCAAGTGTGCTATATCTAATCCCTCAGTTAAGTTC
The DNA here is from genome assembly GCF_004010195.1 of Chiloscyllium plagiosum. Classification (NCBI taxonomy): domain Eukaryota; kingdom Metazoa; phylum Chordata; class Chondrichthyes; order Orectolobiformes; family Hemiscylliidae; genus Chiloscyllium; species Chiloscyllium plagiosum. The sequence goes on along the minus strand of NC_057712.1, from coordinate 83,356,033 downwards.
CTCAGCTTCCCTCTCACAGCAGTGGCCCCTGATAAATAATTCCCCCTTATTTTTGACTTTTAATGGATCCCTCGGGCTGATGATGGCCCAGACCTTTGTGTGGTTTGGCTGTACAACCCCGAATGATGAGTGAAAAGACTCCCAAGCTGATATCCATAGTGTTCGCTGACTGTCTTCCTGCAATGTCATGGACTATATGAATTGGATCCATAGCGCTGACCATGACCAACACTCTACATAGACTATAGAGTTATGATCCCCTAATCCTGACTGCCCTGAGAGAATGACTGATGATACCCAAGACCCTGACTGATATTGGATACTGTCCTGGATTTCTGTGCTGGAATCCCCATGTTTCAAGGTCATTTTCCTGACTTAACTGGGGACTACTCTCCTTAAACTTTGCAAATTGCCATTTGTTTGAAGCACATGCATTGTCTTTGGTGTGTACAGGCCTGGTACATGGTGTATGTGTGAGTTTGATGTCACACAGTGACATATGGCAATATGTTTACCCTCTTTACAGATGACTCTTGGCAACCACAAAAATCTTTGTGGCTGTACTAAAAGACGGTTATCAAAGTACAATGAGACTTTAAGCTCTGGATAAGGGGGCAAAGTGCAAAAAGACAATGCAAAGTAAGGCAAAGCAAGGTACGACCGGGATGCTATGAAGTAGACACAACATGAACAACTGCTAAAGGATGCAAGCCCTGAGATGTATTCTAGTCCAAAGCATGAGCTGGATATCCATTAATACTTGCAGAGTGTCCTGTCAGCAACACTGCAATGAAAAGTGCTGGTGCACTTTAAAATGCAGTGTTGAAGTGCAGAAGCATACTGCAAATGATGATGTAATGAGACTGGTATGTGTTGGATGCCAATATCTATGGATGTGGGTTTGTGTAGGCGCTACCTGTGGAATGTGCCTGAGGTGTTAGTGTCCAAGATGAAAGTGCAAAGGCACAAGCAATGAGCTGGAGTGACCAGGTAACCATCAGGAACTCTCAACATCTAGTTTCTACTCAGCTGGTGGGAGGAAGGGAAACTGCATTTTAATAAGGCAAGATTGAATAGTAATGCGGGCAATATTAAGTGATATTAAGTGTAAGTCACCTGCTGCTCATGAATGTGAATCTCAGCTCGCCATCCAGAATGTGACTTTTTTGATCTCAATGTCAGGGAGGTCTTTATCTCAACAGAGTTTTCCCAAATCTTTTTAGCATGGCCAATGTCTCCCAGGGGTTGGGAAGATTCCAACCTTTATTTCCTGCTTTGTTACATTTGTACTTTCTATGGGCTGCATATTCAAAATTCAGTCACACACAGTGCATTGTTCATTTGATCATGCTTTGTGATATTGGAAGCAAAATCTCCCTACTCTCTTATAATCATGGTTCTGCAGTTGTTAAATTTTCAAATTGCTTTTACTCCCATTTAACATATTGTTGAATCATTGGATAACTGTACTCTGTTTTCCTCATTGTTAGGTAATCTAAACATCATATAGCTGATATTTGATCAGAATTGCAATAGGCTATTCAGCCCATCGATCTTGTTCTGCCATTTCTTACAGCCGTGGCTGATCAAACACTTCAACGCTCTTTTTCAACAATAACCCCATAACTTCACCATTGGCAACCTGAAATCTATCAATCTCTACTTTAACTGTACTCAAAGACGGAGCAGCATTGAGAATTAAAACAAAAACAGCTTCCTCTGAGTAAAACGAAAAAGTCCCGCATCTCAGTTCTAAATGGCATTCCTCTTATTTTTAATTGTCCCCTTGGTTCTAAACTCCACCAACTATCTTACCAGCATCTATCTGACTATCCCTTTAAGTATTTTGTAGATTCCAATGAGATCACCGCTCATTCATCAAAAGTTTTGTGAGTGCATGCCTGGTTTGGCAAATTGCTCTTCATAGGACAGTCCTGCCTTCCCGGGGACACTCCAGTGCAATGTATAGCACTTGCTCTATAGCAGTAATATATTTCATGAGATAAGGAGACCAAAATTGCACACAGTACTCCAGGTGCAGTTTAACCAAGCTCTGACAATTATTAACATCACATTAGTTATTCCTAATAGTTTACTGCACCTGCATCTTAGCCTCCAGTGACTTATCAACAAGTATACCCAAGTCTCTTTGCATATCCACACTTTCCAACCTCTTACCACTTAAGAAATACTCTTCACATCTGCTCCTCTTACCAAAGTGAATAACCTGACATTTGTCCACATTGTATTTCATCTGCCACATTCTTGCCCACTCACCAAGCCTGGCAAAATCCTTCTGAAAATGGTTTACATCTTCCTAACAACACACATTCCTGCACAGCTTTGGGTCATCTGCAGGTTTGGAAACATTACATTTGGTCCCCCTTTTCCAAACCATTGATCTATATTGTGAACAGCTGGGGTCCAAGCATTGATACTTGTGATAGTCTGTCAACATAGGAATTCCATTTTTTTTCTGACCCTGTTTATTGGTTGTGAGCTAATCCTTAATTCATGTCAATACATTACCTCTTATCCCATGTTCTTTAATCCTTTTGGTATATGTTGATATATTTTAAAGGTTATAAAGTATTAGATTGTTTTCTTCAGCATATCACTTTTAGGTAGTGAGCTGGTCTATAATTCACTGATCTTATCTTCAGCATAAGTATTGGTGCTCAACCCTCTTTCCATCTGGGTATACTTAACTTCAATATCTGTAGGTGTGTTTATTTTCTTTCACTTTTTAAGATGATCTAGAATTATTTCTGAGCCAACTGCACATGAATTCTGTTGCATGATCAATCCTCATCACTAGCCTGTTGGATGAAGTTGTCTGAAATAGTTCTCACCATAGGGTAGGCTTGAGCTATCACTGTCTATTAGGATAGGAGTCTACAGGGCCTGCATGGTCTGGTGGTAGAGGAAAACCACTGAGTGGTCCAACAAGAAGAGTGTCTTGTTCTTCAAAAGGTGTAGTTTGTTAGATGATAGCGATTAAATACAAGTTACCCGTATACATAATGTACATTGTTAGAGTCTGCGAAGAGGATCTGGATGATGGGTCTTACGCCTTCAATTTCCTTAGCTGTTCTCCCACCAAATCAGTGTGACCTCATTAGGGTGGGTTTATATTCATTGTAGAGCTTAGGAAAATGAACAATAACAATAAATCAATATATTCAACGTGATCTTGTTAAACTTAACATGATCTTTCTTGAGTCTTAGACACTACTCAACAGCACTTTTCTTCATGAGCAACTAAAACAGTTGTCAATGGCTTGTTCAGTTGGCAAGGTGATGGCCTAGTGGTATTAATGCAAAGCATTAATCCAGAAACTCAGCGGAGGTTCTGGGGACCCACATTCAAATGGTGAAATTTGAATTCAATAAAAAAAAGCCTGGGATTAAGAAATCCACTGATGACCATGAAACCATTCTCAATTGTCAGGAAAAACTCATTTGGTTCACAAATGTTCTTCAAGAAAGGAAATTTTCCATCCTCACTTCATCTGGTCTACATGTAACTCCAGACTCACAGCAATGTGGTTGCCTCTCAATTGCACTCTTAAACGGCTGAGCAAGCCACTTAAGTTATACCAATTGTTATGAAGTTTCAACTAAGAAATTAAATCAGATGGGACCACCTTGGATCAACCTCAGCAATGGATAAGACAATGGCAGAAACAGTCCTGTCGATGCTGCAAAGTCCTCCTTACTAACATCTGGGGGCAAGTGCCAAAATTGGGAGAGTTATCTCACAAGCTAGTCAAGCAACAGCCTGCATAATTATACTCACTGAATCATACCTTGCAGGCAATGTCCCAGACACCACCATCATCATTCCGGGATATGTCATGTCCCACCATCAAGCCAGGTGTTCAACCCTTGTTCAGTGGAGAATGTAGGAGGGTATGCCAGGAGCAGCACTGGGCATACCTGAAAATGAGGTGTCAACCTGGTGAAGCCAGCAAACTGGACTACCTGCACATAAAACTGCAGAAGCAGCAAGTGATAGACAGAGCTATGTGACCCCACAACTAACAGTTCAGATCTAAGCTCAGCAGTCCTGCCACATTCAGTCATGAATGGTGGTGGAAAATTCAACAGCCCCATAACTATCCCCACTCCAAATCATTGAAGAGCCCAGGGCATCAGTGCAAACAATGAGGCTGAGGCATTCACAACAATCTACAGCCAGAAATGTGGAGTGGATGATCCATTTTGGCTTCCTCCACTGCTCCCTAAATCACAAATACCAGTCTTCAGCCAATTCAATCACTCCATATGATATCAAGAAATACTTGAAGGCACTGGATACGGCAAAGGTTATGGGTCCTGACAACATTCTGGCATTAGTACTGATGACTTGTGCTCCAGAATCTGCTACTGCTCTAGCCAAGCTGTTCTGGTACAGGTACTACACTGGCATCTACCCGACAATGTGGAAAATTACTCAGATATGTCCTGGTACACAAAACACAGGACAGATCTAATTACTGTCCAATCAGGCTATTCTCAATCCTCAATAACGTGATGGAAGGTATCATCTACAGTGCTACCAAACAGTTCCTGCTCAGGAATAACTTGCTCCAAGAAGCCCAGTTGGATTCATCTAGGTCCATCTAGCTCCTGACCTTATTATAGCCTTAGTTCAAAATTGGACAAATGTGCTGAATTCCTGAGGTGAGTTGAGAGTGACAGCCCTTGACATCTTGGCTGCATTTGACCAAGTATATCATCAAGGAGGCAAAGCAAATTTGGAATCAGTGAGTGACAGGCGGCAAACTCTCTGCTGTTTGGAGTCGTACCTGGCACATAAGAAGCGGTTGTGGTTGTTCAGAGGTCAGTCATCTTAGCTCCAGGATATCTCAGCAGGGGTTCCTCAGGGTAGTATCCTCGGCCCAACATCTTCAGCTGCATCAACAATGACTTTCCTTCCATCACAATGTCAGAAGTGGGAATGTTCGCCTTTGATCGCACAATGTTCAGGACCATTCATGACTCCTCAGATACTGAAGCAGTCCATGTTCAAATGTAACAAAATTTGGACAATATTTAGACTTGGGCTGAGAAGTGACAAGAAACATTCACACCAATTACACAAATGCCAGGCAATGACTATTTGAATAAGCAACAACCTAATCACTACCACCCCTTGACGGTCAATGATGTTCCTCACCCTGAACCCTCCAATGTCAACATCATTGTGGTTACCATTGATCAGTATTTTAACTGGATTCACCATATAAACCATATAAAGTGGCTAAAAGAGCAGATGAGAAGCTCAGAATACTGTGGCAAGCAACTCAGCCCCTGATTCCCCAAAACTGATCCACCACCCACAACTTACAAATCAGAAGTATGATAGAATACTCCCCATTTCCCTTTGAAAGATGAAGCACTATCAAAAAATTTGACACCATCCAGGACAAAGTTAAAAATTACATGACACCAGGCTATCGTCCAACAGGTTTATTTGGAATTACAAGCTTTTGGAGCACTGCTCCTTTGTCAGGTAGCTGTAGAGTAGGATTATAGGACGTAGAAATTATAGCAAAAGATCATAGTGTCATACAACTGATGCAATATATTGAACAAACCTAGATTGTTGTTATGTCTTTCATCTTTTAGAATGGGTTGCAGGTTTCAAATCATTAATATGTAAACCCCAGAACTTCTTTCAAGTCACAGGACAAAGTAGCTTGCCTAATTGTCAGTGCATCAACAGTCATCCACTCCCTGTATCAGCAATGTTCAGTAGCAGCACTGTGTACTATCTGCAAGATGTGCTGCAGAAATTCATCAAGGCTCCTTAGGTAGCACCTTCCAACCCACAACTACCTTCACCTAGAAGGACAAGGGCAGTAGATACCCTTGAACACCACCACCTGCATGTTTCTTTCATCATCCTGATTTCAAAATATATTGTCATTTCTTCAAAATCCTAAAATTTCCTCCTAAAGGAAATTGTGGGTTAACCTACAGCATATAGACTGCAGTGGTTCAAGAAGGCAGCTCACCATCACTATCTCTAGGGCAACAAGTGTTGGGAAATAAATGGTGCCAGCCAATAATGTCCATGTGCCATGAGTGAATAAAACAATAAATCAAAAATATCACCGTTAGCATATATAGCAGCCTAATATCTATGATAGCTTTCATTTGTATTTCTCAATTACAATTACAGCTGGGTATACAAAAGGAGATGGTGACTCTAGCTATCTGCCAAAGAATGTGTTAAGTATGTTTGGATAGGATTAGTTGTGTGGAAAAAAATGTGAAAATGTAAGGAGTATAACAGTCCTACTGAGTTTAAAGACAGGGTCTCGAAACACATGTCTATATTTGCTGATCTGAGCAGTGGTGAACATTTAAATGTTCACTGCTATTTAGCATCAGTAGCTGAAAATGTGTCACTGGAAAAGCGCAGCAGGTCAGGCAGCATCCAAGGAGCAGGAGAATCAACCTTTTCGGACATGAGCCCTTCTTCAGGAATGAGGAAAGTGTGTCCAGCAGTCTAAGATAAAAGGTAGGGCGGAGGGACTTGGGGGAGGGGTGTTGGAAATGTGATTAGTTCCGAGGAGCAGGAGAATCGACGTTTCGGGCATGAGCCCTGCTGCACTTTTCCAGCAACACATTTTCAGCTCTGATCTCCAGCATCTGCAGTCCTCACTTTCTCCTCAAAGATTTTAACTTACTGCGAATCTTCTTGCAAGGATGCCTTCCTTGAAGAAGCTCTCTTCCTCCCTCTACAAGGATTTCAGTGAGTCC
>NC_057712.1:83336437-83349054 GCF_004010195.1 Chiloscyllium plagiosum | reverse complement strand
TGACAAGGGAGTCATGGAGGGAGTGGTCTTTTCAGAACGCTGATAGGGGAGGGAAATATATCCCTGTGGTGGGGTCCGTTTGGAGGTGGCGGAAATTACGACGGATGATACGATATATATGGAGGTTGGTGGGGTGGTAGGTGAGGACCAGTGGGGTTCTGTCCTGGTGGCGATTGGAGGGGCGGGGCTCAAGGGCGGAGGAGCGGGAAGTGGAGGAGATGTCGTGGAGAGCATTGTCGATCACGTCTGGGGGGAAATTGCGGTCTTTGAAGAAGGAGGCCTTCTGGGTTGTACGGTATTGGAACTGGTCCTCCTGGGAGCAGATGCGGCGGAGACGAAGGAATTGGGAGTATGGGATTGCGTTTTTACAGGGGGCAGGGTGGGAGGAGGTGTAGTCTAGGTAGCTGTGGGAGTCGGTCGGTTTATAGTAAATGTCAGTGTTGATTTGGTCGCCCGATATAGAAATTGAGAGGTCTAGGAAGGGGAGGGAGGAGTCTGAGATGGTCCAGGTAAATTTGAGGTTGGGTGGAAGGTGTTGGTAAAGTGGATGAACTGTTCAACCTCCTTGTGGGAGCACGAGGCAGCGCCGATACAGTCATCGATGTAACGGAGGAAAAGGTGGGGGGTGGTGCCAGTGTAGCTGCGGAAGATGGACTGTTCCACATATCCTATAAAGAGGCAGGCATAGCTGGGGCCCATGCGGGTGCCCATGGCTACTCCTTTGGTTTGGAAGAAGAGGGAGGATTGGAAAGAGAAGTTGTTCAGGGTGAGGACCAGTTCAGTCAGTCGAAGGAGGGTGTCAGTGAAAGGGTACTGGTTGGTACGGTGGGAAAGCCGTATTTAGCATCAGTACCCAGAGAAAGCCCCAGCCAGAAGGCACATATGACCTGTACTTTCACACGAATGTTCAATGTAGGCTGTGCAGAGATATGCTGCCCCAATATTTCCATGTAGACTTCTGACACAACATGGAATTGGCCCAGCCATCAGGGACTTGTGCTAGATGCACTGAATATATGTTGAAATTGATTTCCGGATATTTTTATCAGATGTACGAACTGGACTGGGAGAGATCTACTGCAAAAGCCAAGTTGGAAATGGCTATTTTATACATAAAATGTATTTAAAAGCAAACTTGCAGAATAATATCCTACGTACCTCACTCCTGTAACCTTGCTTCCAGTCGATCGCCAATGTCTGCATCTTAGCCTTTAAAGTCTCGATATAAATGTCTTTTGCAGCCAGGTTACCACTGTGCTGTGGTTGCCAACTAAAAATCTTAGTATTTCAAAGAAAGTCCTCTTCTCCTAATGATGAGAGGTATGTAAACGTATATGTAGTGCCTGTATAATCTGAACAAATACCTGAAACAATAATGGCTGGTGCAAAGGAAATTATCTCATCTTTACATTTGTTGTTGCACATTTGAAGTCAAGGTGGTAGAAACCTCCAAGTTTTTGATTTCATTAAATGGTTAATGGAATTGACATTGCTATCCAAACCATTTTGTAGTTATATCTTTACAGTTTTAATGTAGAAATGGCATTTGGAAAGCTCTGAGAATAATTCATCCTTTGTTTCCTGCTTTTCATTGATAACTGAAAATTTTGATTACCATTATACTAATTAGACATTGAGAAGGAAGCTTTCTTTAAAAAAATTAAGTATTAATTTTAAAATTTTCCTCATTGTAAGTGATTTCATATTTCTTATAAGAAACAGTGCAAATAAAATTCATTGTTGCATTTGTGCTGAAGTTGCTCCAACATCAGGATCATTGCTTGATTTGGTAGTAAAAGCAAAATGCTGCAAATCTGGAAATTTGAAACAAAAATGGAAATGCTGGCAAAACTCAGATGGCAACATGTGTGAAGAGAAAAACAGAGTCACGCTTTTTCGGAACTGAATAATAATCACATTGCCCGACCTGTTTGAGTTTCTCAACTTTGCAATATCTGCCAGCTTTCTACAGATGAGTCAAAAATGTAATATAGTCCAGTGTGCTTTTTCTCATTTAATTAACATAAAGTTGCTTAGGTTGCCCTTCATTGTCATTGGAATTCTCAGATGCCTCTTATTTTACAGATAGAATTTTGTCTAACAATACCGGCTGCAACAATTTCACTTTTTTTTGTTTTTGCTTGGCTTTTGAACTTAGATTTTATGTTTTATCACTCATAAGCATCTGTTGACATAGGAACAAGACCAAACTGCCAAATCTTTCAATGAAACATTTCACAGTTCCAAGTATGGGTCGAAAGTATGATGCTGGAAAAGCACAGCAGGTTAGGCAGCATCTGAGGAGTAGGAGAATTGATGTTTCGGGCATAAGCACTTCATCTGGAATGTAGCAATTGAACTAAGCAAAGGAATTCAAATCTTAGGCATTTAATGGATTTTAATTTGGCTTTCTGATGTTAAAAGGAGACATTGCACTTTTACATTGAAGAACCCGTCGATAGCGAAAGTTTAAAATTCCCTCTGTCAATCTGACTTAGATGTTGATTCAGTAAATTAATTTTATAATAGTTGTTTTACGATACACTGCTCTTTGAAAACACTAGGTGATCTGGGTCAACTATTAAATCAAGCCAGTGTATTAATAGAACTGCATTTCATTCTCTCAATTAGTTATTCAGGTTGATTTGAAGACAGCATTTTACTCTGCACAGCATGTGTACAAGTTGATGTCCTTTCCTGCTTATATTAGTAATCTGGCAGAATGCCTCAGGGACTAGATTTTTTTTTTTAGGAATTCTAATTTTGGTAACTACAGTATTCAAATAATTAAAACTCTGCAGCCTAATATAAAAGGAAAATTTTGCAGATTTTGGAAAACTAGAAATAAAAACAGTGAATACTGGAAAAACTCAACAGATCCAACAGCCTGTGTCGAGCAAAAAAGTTTACAATTCAGGGTTTTTGCTGAACATCCAATTGTTTCTTAAATAATTCTAGGATTCTTGCTTCTGTCACTTTATTGGGAACTGTTTTCCATATATTGAGAAATGTCACTAGGTTTCCAAATATTCATCTGTTTGAAATATACATTTATATGTATTTCCTCCAAAGTTGCACAGCATCAAGTGAGTGAATATGCTGCAGATGCTTCCATCTGCTATGCAAACTTTTTGTTGTTCATGCCAATTGAAGTCACTGGAAAGTAAAATTCGGCAAGATGTAGTGAATGATCAATTCCTGCTGATTCCTGTGTGATGTAAACTGCATGACTTATAAATATATATAATAATATATGTTTTAACTTTGAGTTCCTGGATTCTGAGTTTGCAAAAAGCATGGGTTTTCTGTGAGGCTGAAGGTAATAATGAATTTATAAGCATTTCTGCAATCAAAGTGATTTCTTTTAGAACAGTTTTTGAGGCTTAGTTTTAGAACTAGTAGTTTTTAAAATTCCCTTTGTGGGATATCGGTGTTGCTGGCTGTTCCAGCATTTATTGCCCATCCCTCATTGCCCTGAAGAAGGTGGTGAGCTGCCTTTTTGAACTACTGCAGGACACCTGATGTGAGTTGACCCACAATGCCATGATGGAGGGAATTCCAGGATTTTAAACCAGCAACAGTGAAGGAATGGTGATATATTTCCAAGTCAAAATGGTGAGTGACTTGGAGGGAACTTGAAGGTGATCGTGTTCCCATATATCTACTGTCCTAGTCTTCTAGATCGAAGTGGTCACGGGTTTGGAAGGTGCTGTCTGGGTAAATTTTACAAATTAACATGATAAATGAGCTCCAGTTTAGATCAGTAGAGTTTTTTGTTAAGTTTAAGGGAAGCACCCATAGCTTAGAAAGAGACATTTTCCTTTAGTTCTACTTAGAATTTAGTGCAACTGTGATGTTCTTGGAATATGTTGTCCATACAGAGCAGTTCTCCTGAGAAGAGGAGGACATGCAGTGAAATAGATTATCTTAAATGAAGAGTTAGTGCAAGTTCCAAACCAGGACTGTTACAATAAAACCTCGAAAAATTTACTTGAAGCTGAGTAGATATAAGCAGGTGAATGATATATCAAGGAAGAAGCTTTCTGCAGTTTTAGTCAAAAAATTGATGTCAGAAATGACTTAATCTTACTGAGGTGTCAAGTTTTTTAAAAAAGAAAACTCTTTCAGCGAATATGAGTTTTGCTGCTAGAGCCAGCTTTGATTGCCCATCCCTAACTGCCTTTGAGAAGGTGGTAGTGAGCTACTTTCTACAACTAGGCGAAAGTGAGGACTGCAGATGCTGGAGATTAGAGCCAAGAGTGTAGAACTGGTCAGGTAGCATCCAAGGAGCGGAAAAATCGACGTTTTGGGCAAAAGTCCTTCATCAAGAAGGCCCTTCATTCAGCTTTTGCCTGAAAGGTCGATTTTTTCTGCACTTCGGATGCTGCCTGACCTGCTGTGCTTTTCCAGCACTACACTCTTAGTTACCTTCTACAACTGTTGCAGTCCATTTGGTGTAGGTAGATCTACAGTGCTGATAGCAAGAGAATTCCAGCATTTTAGCTCATGTAGAGGGATATGGGCCAAGTGCTGGCAAATGTGACTAGATTAATCAAGGCTATCTGGTCAGCATGGACGAGTTGGAGTAAAGGGTCTGTTTCCATGTTGTGTATCACTGTGACTCTATGACAGTGAAAGAATATTTCCAAGTCAGGATAGTGAGTGCGTTGGAGAGAATTCAGACTATGATATTCTCTCATATCTGCAACCTTTGTCCTTCCAGGTGTAGTGGTTTTGGGTTTAGAAGGCGCTGTCAAAGGTCCCTTGCAGTGTTATTGCAGTGCAACGTATAGATAGCATACGCTGCTGGCATCATGCACTGGTGGTGGATGAAATAGTTGTTTGTGGATATGGTGTCAATCATGTAGGCTACTCTGTCCTAGATGGTGGCAACTTCTTAAGTGTTGTTGGAGCTGCACTTAACCAGCCAAGTGAGGAATATATGTCACAGTCCTTAAATGCTATGTCAGAGATAGATGTTTGCATTTATGTAACATTTATAACATCACAGAAGAATCTCCTGGTGCTTTCATGTAGTCGAATATACCATTAAATGCAGCAATTGCTAAAATATAGAAGAAAGAAACACTGTTAAAAACAGGAAATCTCTGCTTTAATATCTTGTATAAAGCATGCCATCAGCAGTACTGTAGCCATCATTCAATAATGGTCTGGAGTTCAGCTTCAGTTATATCTCCATACTTCTGATGTCGATTTGAACCTACAGTTTTCTCTCAAGTGTAATCCAACCCAGAGTTCAGATGTTAGAGGTAGTGTCAAATGAGATATGTGCTTCATATTAAAATCTATGCACAGGAGATTTTGATGAGCATTGATGAGATGGCCATCTGTCTGACACAGTGAGACATTAGCTAGATTGCCTGTTCAAACTGAGAAGGATAGAGCATGTGTGAACTGAGGGCCATGGATACTGACAAAACAAACCTTACCCCATTTTGAGATGATAGATCTGGTTGAACAGATAACAGTGTTCTATGACTACTCCTTGGTGAACCCTAGTTTAGGTGAATGGAGGAGAAGTGCTCCTGAGTGGTCTAATTTCAATGAATAGCTGAGCCCGTCTTCCCACTACATCCTCCCTTTCCTTCCTCCACAAGTGAAAGCAGATTTTCTTTAATGCCTCTGCTTCATCTTGTCCCAATGGACATTAAAATTACAGCCTCCATGATTGGGAGCAGGTGACCACCAGCTGATTGCCAGGCAGCTCTATACTCCCAGGAGCATCAGAAACTGCAGTAGAGAGGACTGGAATTGCAAGCAGTACCCAGAGTCTAAGACTCAGGGGGACCAGATCAGTATGAACATCTGAGTAGGGGGCAATGAGGTAAGATGGGGACAACAGGGTTAGGGGGTTTTGATGGATAAGTCAAGAGGGGTAATGACAGGTGGTCATGCAACTAAGGGAGATGGATAGTAGACTTCAGATTTTGTTAGAGTGTGCACAATGTTGAATGGAAGCCAATGATATAAGTACTTTCCCCCCATTCCCCACCCGACATGAAGCCTGACAGGAATTATTTCAGGGTTTCTTCCCAAAGCAACACCAGCCTCCAACCTGAAAATGGAATCTAGGCAGGGGATGGTCTTTAAATAGTCATTAGTTGGCTATTTTGGGACTACAGACATGTCAAGGGTGGGTGGGCCAGCCTAGGCCTCACCCATCCCTCTCTTAAAATTATCATGAGGCTGAGTGGATGGGAGGCCAGTGGAGAGTTCAACCTCAGAATTTTACTGAGTATACCTGAATGGGAATTTAAAACTCGGCCCATTTACCATATATACTCGAGTAATAATCGATTTCATGTAAAGCCGACCCCGTATTTTTGTCCAAAAAAATCTGGAATTTTCCATACGTTTTGTGTAAAATTGGACCCTAGCTCTTCACAGATAACGGATCCACATTTATGAGTCATTGTGCCTGTTGTTGCGCTCAGCTCTAGATTTCCAATCTGAGGCGTCACCCTGTTCTGTTCTGAGTCTCCAGGTCCACCAGCTATTGTGCTTTGTTCTGGGTTTTCAGAACGACCATTATTCATCATGTTTTTTCTTTATTTGTTTAGAGATAAATTGGGCTTCTGGTAATGATACAGTATGAATTTTGACGGGCATGAAGTTTAGCCACTCAAAAGTAGTATCCATGTAATAATCGACCCCATAAATTTAGCCTTAAAAAGTAGTCAAAAAATTCAATTATTACTCAAGTATATACGGTAATTAGGTGGCTGGGTCTAATTTTGTATTGCTGTATATTTATATTAATGATATTCAATTTAATAAGATGGCTGAGAAAAATGACCCCTTTTCTCTCAACTAAATTGAATAATGTGAACTGGTTAGGTCTTATTTTGATGTAAAAGTACTGCAATAATCATCAAATGATTGACACCTACACTCAAAATAAAAGCTAGAATAAATTACCTTCTCTAAATAATATTTATATTTTGCAGCTAGTCAATAAAGTAATTACTGGATAATTGTAAATGTTTTCTTTTTCCTGCAGTTCCATCAGCCTCATGAATATACCTATCATTCTATGAAAAGCTCTTATCTAGACGTTCTACAAATGTTAAAAGATGGCAATATTAATTATTCAAAAGATATTAATTATTAAAACTTGGTTGTAATTGCTCATGTTTTTACACCAAGTATTAACAGTACTTGAAATGTTACATGAACTGCGTGGTGTATGCCTGTACAGGGCTGCATTTTTTTGAAAGAAATACCTCTAATACAAGTTTATTTAATGTTTATCAAGGAGCTTAACATGTTCTTGTGTAATTCTTTGGTAAAGTGTATCATAAGCATGCTGAAGTCAAAAACCTTTACCCTGTCAGGATTATTTTCCATACAGGCTTCAACACACAAATATCTATTTAAATTGAAACAAGGACATTTTAAAAAAATATATATTTTGCATAGTTAACATTCTTTCCATTCCTAATACCAGCTGCTCAGCCCTCAGCAGGATATCTACATGCTGACACCATGTCCTTGGATTTTACAATGGGTTGGGAAGGGGAGGTGGGTTGTAGAAGCATGGGGAGGCAGTAGCAGAGTGTGCAGGAGACTGGTAAAGTAAGAAGTGTGCCTGGTGAAGCCAAGGTTGCAGAGAGAAATTTTTTTGAATAAGTGTTATTATAATCCTGCCCTACATCTCACCAGATGATCTACTTGACTGACTGTTTGAAGTAGGAATCCAGCACCAATGTGGGGATATGTGGAAATGCTCTCTGGCAGTTAGGTTGAGGAAGGGTGTTGGGGACTGCAAGTGTGATCAGAGAAAGGGGAAGGCTCTGGGCAAAGTAGGATGGCAAAACCTCTAGGATCAAGAAACCATTTGGAGACAATGATTGAGGTGATGTGAGAGGTGGTTTCATTGATGATCAGGAGAGAGGGCTGTTTAGGAAAGAGAAGTTAGAGAAGTTATTACATGAAGGAATGGAAGTTTTAGGGGATGAGCGTTAATGGTCATTATGGGAATGTTCAATGAAATATTGGTGGGAACTGAGTTTCTAGGAATGGGAGATGTTCTAGGCACTTTTCCAGAGTGGGAGATAGTATGGTTTTTTTGGGTGGTGTGTGGAGGATTTGCTTCCTTTGAATATGTGTTGCTGAAAGCTCACATCTCTCTCTCTTATTCTCATATAAATCTCAGTTAAATAATAATAAAGTTATTATTATTTACATATAATCTACTTCAACTGCAATAAGTACTCTGCTCCTCCTTCACTCAGCTGTTTTTCCATTTTGACCAAATTCACTTGTCAAAGTATTATTTACAATTCACTCCCTAGCATGTTTATCACTCAAAAGGTATAAAAGACTATCAAAGAAACTGAATGATGAAAACATCAAGTCATGTCCCTTGACATATGTTCAGTGTTTGGAAAGGAGAGTTCCCAAGTAATTCCCTAAACCAAGGAATTAAATGAAGAACTTGTAAACTGAGTCAAAAGTCACACAACACCAGGTTATAGTCCAACAGGTTCATTTGAAAAGACTAGCTTTTGGAGTTTTGCTGCTTCACATGATGAAGGAACAGCTCTCCAAAAGCTTGTGTCTTCAAATGAACTTGTTGGACTATAACTTGATGTCTTCTGACTTTGTCCATCACAGTCCAACACCGGCGCCTTCACAACTTATAAACTGCTATCAGAGAAACAATACTATCTTCAAAGACTTGGAACGATTTCAGCATAAAATGATTTGAGCATGAATGGGTGAGTCATGCAATATTGATTGCAAAAACATTATGACAGCCTGTGAAAACCAGTTAAACTAAAAAAGAGAAGTGGCATAAGGGAGGGAAGAGCAATAAGCAGATAGTACATGAAAGATGTCATAGGGTGGAAAGTAGTCAACATGTGGGAAGATGTATCTTGCAAGATTTATGTACACAGGAGTTTGAGAAAAATCTAAGGCTGAAAGGCATGAAAGAAGACAAATCTACATTAAGTTTTCTTATGTATGAACATTAATATGATTAGAGACAAGATTCAGGATCTGAAGGTTGAGGTAGCTTTTAGAAATGATAAATGTGGTGTCAGTATCTTCAGCTTAACCCAGATGATAGCAATGAGCTTTATACTTAGAAGTGTTTGGAAAGGATAGAAAAGAATGCAGACCAGCCATATTTGTTACAGACAGCTTGGGACTAAGCAGAATTGATTCAGTGAGAAGGGACAAACAACTGAAGGAACTATTCTGTATAGGAATCTCTTAAATGGAAAAGGAAAACATAGTTTACTTTTACACAAGTGTTTTTCTTATTTACTGAAAATCTCAAAAATCTGTTACAGCAAATGAAGTATAATTCCTGTTTAAACATTAGAACGTTGGTATTCAATGCTTACAGCAAACTTATAGCAATGTAATAAGGACCAGCTAATTTGATTTATATGATGTTGATTGAAAGCTAAATATTGGTACGGACATCTGAAATAACTCTCCAAACACTATTTCAAGATAATTCGATGGAACATTTAAAAACCACCCTTCATTTAAGATGTCATCTGGAAGACAACTCCACCCTACATCTGTTTTGATCTTTGTACAGAGGCCCTGTGGTGAAATTTGAATCCAGAACCTTATGATTTTGAAAAAAAGAGTGTCACAGAGTCATGAAAGTTTAGAGGACAGAAGAAGGTCCTTCGGTCCATCAAGTTTACACCAGTCAAAATCAAGCACCTACCTATTCTAATCCCAAGTCTGATTCAACTAACTTATGAGTTGAAATTATAAGGTACTTTTTACATGAAAAAAGACAGTCAGGCTTATAACGACAAAGCACTCAATCCAAGGTGATCAAGGATGTAAGCAACATGTTGTAGAAAAGCCATACTTCATTAGAGGTTAAATTGATCACCTTTATTCCAAGAATGTCAGATATGCAGCACGAGAGAGTCCAATTGGACTAATAAGTTAAAACGCGAATTAAATTAAAAGTTAAACAGTGAGAAAGAATGGCAAACTTAATTCTGCAAGTGGGAAGAAGAACATTTCCAAAGTAGAGCCACTGCGTTTGAAGCATTTCTCTCTCCATAGATGCTGTCAGACCTGCTGAGCTTCTCCACAAATTTCAGTTTTTATTTCAGCGCATTTTGCTTGCATTGGAAGAAAGGTTAACTAGGACAGTTATCACATCAAGCAGAAGCAGTCATTCAATGCAAAGAAAAGCTGAAAATAAGAGCATAGTTCCAGAAAGAAAAACAGTTTTACAAATTACAAAAATATCAAAACAGCGAGAGATGGTCATAGTTGTAGTGATAGCATTAAACAGAAGTTGAACACAATTTAGTAAATATACTGAATGATGCCTTCCTCAAAGTACTCACAAAAGAAGACACAAGCGGAAACCAACCGATAAGAGAGTGATTAGCAAACAAAGTTTAAGACTTTGGTATAAATGAGAATGAAGTTCTAGATAAGGGGAAGGACTGAAGATAAATCATTCTCGAAAGATAGATAATACTTACGTCCAGACTTGTTGGGCTGAAGGGCTTATTTCCACACTGTAGGAATTCTATGATTAACAGACAAGTGAGGACATTTGTGAAATTTCTTAAACATTGGACATGAAGATACCACAAGATTTGAAACAGATGATTATGGTACTCATATTTATTCCATTTAAAATAATAGAATCAATTGTCATGAATAGAATTGGAAATACAGTAATACAATTCTATAACAAAACAATCTAACAAATGTGAGTCAACACAGCTTGGGATGGTAAGATTCTGTCTGCCAACATCTTTTATTTGATTAGGGAAGAGACAATCAAAATTAATTTTGCAGAAATCCGAAATGTTGGTGTATAAGTGTGGCCTCAAACTGTGAACATTTAAGATTACAGGTGATACTCAGATTATGGGGATTTTGGCTTAAAGTTAGATGTAAATTTCTTAAAAAGCTAAAAGGTAGAAAATAAGGAGTTATGGTGATGGTTGGGATCTCTAGACACAGGTGTCTGAATGACTTGCCCCAGAGTTTATTTTTGGAGGCACTATTGTTTCAAATTTATATCAATTGTTTAGATACAAAAATGGCTAAATCCTCAGATGTTACCCAAATCTGAGAGGCAGTTGGTTCAGAGGAGGTAGCTAAGATATGACAGAGGAGTTAACCAAAACCATACAATGTCTGGGTGTTAGGGTGAGTGTTTTAATCACAATCATCATGGCTTTGGATGTAGTGTTCAATGAAGCTTGCAGAGTGTCACAGATGACCAGCAATCCAATAGGTTACTTACAGAGTGGCTGGCCTAGGAAAGTAGCAGCAGCTCATGGAACACAAGCTGGCTTCCTCTTGAGATGATACCATTTGTCCACCAACCATTGCCACTTTGCCAGTACTCTTGCATCTGCTTGCATGTTGGCCAGCTCAGATTGCTGCTGCCCATGCTGAGCTGGTGCAATATGGAATGGGATCATGTAAGATGCTCAAAGTTGTCCTCCAAGAACATTTGCAGGCTTCCTTACTAAAAATCAGCAACTTTTCACTATCCATGCTGCAATCACTGGAGTAGCAATATGTAGGAGCACTAGCACATTGCTGAAGAAATTAGTAAGTGTGATACTTTCATGTAATATGTAGTTCAAAACAAGTTTCCAACTATCACATATTGAGTTATAAAGTCAGTTGAGATTTTTTAAATTTTGCACTGGCTTTTACTTTGAATTCAGGTGAGGCAGAAATGGCACTGAAGAGTGACAGAGGGAAGATAAGGAGTGAGTGTGTTGATGACCGAGGAATTGGGGTTGAGTTCACTGGTCTTGCAGTCAGATGAGTTGTTTACAGAGAGCCTGACCAGACAATTCCTTCTTCTCCACTTCTTAACTAAGATTTATAGATTTGGAGATAAGGGCAGTGACCTTACAATACAGCGAGCAGGAACACAAATCTTAATACTTGTCCTATTGAATACTGCAGGGTTCGAGCAGAGCGATCCTGTTTGGAAATGAATTGTTTCAAAAACAGTGTGCTCCAACATATTTCACTGGCTGAATGGTTTTCAGTTTATGCATGCTGTCCAGTGTGGGTTGTGCACAGAGTCAGGAAGCATATGGTGAGCAGATAGCCCTTGTTGTGCAGTAGCCAACGTTTCAAATAAAGATGAGACAGAGTTAAAACATGAGATGGTGACATCTTGCAAAATGTCTATATTACAGAGGAGGAAGAACTGGATGTCTTGAAACGGGTACAGGTGGATAAATCCCCAGGACCTGATCAGGTGTACCTGAGAACTCAGTGGGAAGCTAGGGAAGTGATTGCAGGGCCTTTTGCTGAGTTATTTGTCTCATCGATAGTCACAGGTGAGGTGCCGGAAGACTGGAGGTTGGCAAACGTGGTGCCACTGTATAAGAAGGGTGGTAAGAACAAGCCAGGGAACTATAGACCAGTGAGCCTGACGTCGGTGTTGGGCAAGTTGTTGGAGGGAATCCTGAGGGACAGGATGTACATGTATTTGGAAAGGCAAGGACTGATTAGGGATAGTCAACATGGCTTTGTGCGTGGGAAATCATGTCTCACAAACTTGATTGAGTATTTTGAGGAAATAACAAAGAGGATTGATGAGGGCAGTGTGGTAGATGTGA
>NC_057712.1:83164740-83335664 GCF_004010195.1 Chiloscyllium plagiosum | reverse complement strand
GAGGCATTTGGATGGGTATATGAATAGGAAGGGTTTGGAGGGATATGGACCGGGTGCTGGCAGGTGGGACTAGATTGGGTTGGGATATCTGGTCGGCATGGACGGGTTGGACCGAAGGGTCTGTTTCCATGCTGTACATCTCTATGACTCTATGAGTACCCCAGAAATCCTGCAAGAGGAAATGCATTGTAGTGAGCTTTTTTGGAATAAAAAGCTTCAGTAACCTCCCTCATTTCATGACAGTGAATGGCAAACTACAAGATCCTGTGTGCCTGAGATCTGAAGTCAACAAAAAAAAACTCTTTTAACACCATTATGTGTTGTTCTTTGGGAAATTTAAAAGACTTCAGAAAGCACCATTTATGTTTTATCACAAAAGCCAACAGAAATCAATTAGGAACTAACCTGCTAGAATTGAGGATCCATTTATATCGCAGTGATGGGGATGACCTCTTGGTGTCACTGAATATACATTCGGCCATAAACACTTAGGAATGGATCTTAGTTGAAGTATTGAGGTGTAAGATAGTAGCACGTATTCTGGTTTAACTCAAGTCAAGAGTGTACACACATGCATTTGAACCTCAGCACATCTGAATTTAGTCCCTTGTCATTTTTATTCAGTGCTTTGTTCAGTCCCACAATGCTTGTGGTCAACCTTGACAGAATGGTTGTTTCATTTTCTGCATAAAAACTGGACATTGCTGATGTCCCTCCTAAGTTCCAAATTTCTAATCTAGAATTTATGACTGTGGGGCTTTCTTTTGTTTGCAACTCATTGGATCAGTTAGCCAGTCATGAAAAAGTGCAAATATTGGTTGGTTTAGTCGATTGCAATGGAATAAAACATGAACAGGTTCTACGAAGATGAAATATTGCCACAATCACATTAATACTTGTGTGGCAAGGACAAAAGCATACAACTAGCTGTCTAACTTCTGGTGGAAGGATATCTACACAATGCACTTGAGTGGGTTCTCGAACATTTGGTCTGTATTTGAATATAGTTACAGAGATAGACTTTATATATGTGATTCAGCATGTACAGATTTGTAGTTCAGTGCAAGTTTCTAACTATCATGTAAACTGGTATCTAATTATCTTAACAATCACGTAATTGCTATTTTTATACATGATTATTTAAAAAATTATGAAATCAAGATTTAATTAGGTCAAGTCAATTTTGAGAAAGAAACAACAAGGTTCCTATCAGAAATTGTACTTCAAATATCTGAAAAGCAAAATCAGGAAGGAAGTGATCTTATCAGCAATAATCTCTAATGGTATTTGTAAAGAATTACGACATTGAAGTAATTCTTGTATCACCATAAGCACAATTACTTCCTGCATGTGTTGACAAATACAAGGCAACTAGATCTCTAGTTTGTTCATAAAATTAACCATTTATATTTAAAAATATATGGCAGAACTTAAAATCAGCTTTGTGTTGTGTGTCATTAAGGCTTAAGGAGCTGTTATCTCACCCTGGAGAGCACAATGTTCCTACCTTGCTTCTGTATGCTAGATAAAGAAGGACAGTAATGATCTCTGGAATAGATTTGTTAGTCAGAATGAGCCATCGTCTCAACAATCAATAACCATCTGAAGGAAGCATTGAGATTAAACAACATTATTTTTCATTTCATTAATGTTGTGCTTCTTGTTATCATGATTTAGAGTCACTCAGGGAGAAATAAAGAGAAAGTAAACAGAATCAATGGCGGCCTTTAATAAATTATCAGTCCAGGAACATCATTTTATTGGTTTCATCAAGATTTTAACTTGTGATGAAAGACATATTTTTCACCTTGCACTCATTAGGTGATCACACAAAAATGGATCCAATTTTAATTTCTAATTCATTTCAGTCAGGGCTAGGTATAACAATTTTGTTCAGAATTTTACCAAATTAGACCAAAAACTAATATTGTTATGCACTAGCATTTTAGAAGCAGTTCAAAATAGATCTCCCCCTATGTGTGTGTAAGGATAAGCCCAGCAACAGTGGTTTATCAGCTAATCTCAGTGGAGCGACAGTTTTTGGATGCTATAATCAGTCACTTGGAGAAATTTGGATTAGTTAAAAGAAGCCAGCATTTACTTGCAAAAAGCAAATTGTACTTAACTCATTTATTTTACTTTTTTGCTCAGGTGATAGAAAGAGTTGGCAAGAGTAATGTAGTTGATGTGGCGCATGTGGGTTCAAAATTTATTTGATAAATGTCACATAACAGGCTTGTCAGCAAACTTTAGGCTCATGGATAAAAGGGATCGTGGCAGCATAGATAAGTGCTGGCTGGTAAACAGCAAACAGAGAATAGAAGCGAATAGTTGTTTTGTGTCTGGAGGAAAATATTAAGTAAAGTTCTCCAAGGGTCAGTATTAGCATATATTAGGATCTATATTAATGACCTCAACTTGGGTTCACTGAGAACAATTCCGAAATATGCAGATGACACAAAGCTTGGAAATATTGTGATATGTGAGTGCAATAGTAATAAATTCAAGAGGACATTGACTGGTACAATAGATGGGCTTGTGACAGATGGAATTTAACATCAGCAAGTATGAATTTAACATAGGCAAGGTGTCAGGGTGTGGTTAAGTCTGAAAAGCTATAACCCCTTCCCTCCCCCTTCACCTCCTCTAACCAAAAAAAGGGCACTTTAAAGAGGACAGGAAAGAGTTTCATCTTGGGAGTGACCGTGCTGAGAAGTAGTGCCGTGTGAGGAAAAGTGCCGAGGCTTTATGTTGGGAGACTTTGGTGAGAAGGTGCTATGGGGATGCTCAGGCAAGGTTATTTTTGCTCTTCTTTTGCAGCAGTGGGGATGGAGGCTAGAGAAGTTGCATGCTTCTCTTGTAGGGTGTGGGAGGTTAGGATGACTACCAGTGACCCTGCTGACCTTACCCGAGATAAGTGCACCCAGCTTCAGCTCCTCACAGGCCACATTAGGGAACTGGAACTGGAGTCTGGATCATTCAGGAGGCTGAGGGGTTGATAGTTATAGGAAGGTAGTCACACCTAGGTTACAAGATGAAGGTAGCTGTGTGACTGTCAGGAGAGGGAAGGGAATAGACAGTCAGTGCAGGGATCCCCTTTGGCCTTTTCCCTCAATAACAAGTATACTGTTTTGGGTAGTGTTTAGGAGGGGTACGACCTATTGGAGAAAGCCACAGCGGCCAGGCCTCTGTCACTGATCCAAGCCTTGTGGCTCAGAAGGGAAGGGGGGAGAAGAGGAGAGTGATAGTGATAGGGGATTCATCGGTTAGGGGAACAGACAGGAGATTCTTTGGACGAGAATGAGACTCCCAGATGGTATGTTGCCTCCCGGGTGCCAGGGTCAGGGATATCTCAGATTAAGTGTACGGCATTCTTAAAGGGGACGATGAGCAGCCAAAAGTCATAGCACACATTGGTACCGATGGCATAGCTAGGAAAAGGGATGAGGTCATGAAAAGTTAATTTAGGGTTTAGAAAGGAAGCTAAAAAGAAGGACCTCAAGGGCAGAAATCTCTGGGTTTCTGCTGTACGACACGCTAGTGAGGGCAAGAATAAGAAGATATGGCAGACAAATGATTGGCTGAAGAGTTGATGCAAGGAGCATAGTTTCAGATTTGTGAATCATTGAGTTCTTTTCTGGGGAAGGTATGGCCTGTACAAAAGGGATGGGTTACACCTGAACATGAGGGGGATCCATATCCTTGCGGACAGACTTGCTAGAGATGTTGGGGAAGCTTTAAACTAGAGCTGAAAATGTGTTGCTGGAAAAGCGCAGCAGGTCAGGCAGCATCCAAGGAACAGGAGAATCGACGTTTCGTGCATAAGCCCTTCTTCAGGAATGAGGAAAGTGTGTCCAGCAGGCTAAGGTAAAAGGTAGGGAGGAGGGACTTGGGGGAGGGGCTTTGGAAATGCGATAGGTGGAGGGAGGTCAAGGTGAGGGTGATAGGCCGGAGTGGGGTGGGGGCAGAGAGGTCTGGAAGATGATTGCAAGTTAGGAAGGCGGTGCTGAGTTCGAGGGATTTGACTGAGACAAGGTGGGGGGAGGGGAAATGAGGAAACTGGAAAAATCCGTGTTCATCCCTTGTGGTTGGAGGGTTCCCAGGCAGAAGATGAGGCGCTCTTCCTCCAACCGTCGTGTTGCCATGGTCTGGTGATGGAGAAGCTTTAAACTAAGTTGGTTGGGGTGGGAGGGGGGTGTTGGGAACCAGAGTGTCAGGTCAGAAGATGCAGCAGTTGGTGTAAAGGTCAATGCAAAAAGCAATGAGACTGTGAGGAAGGGTAGACTAAAATGGCAAGGGGTTGGGAGTCCAAGCGGGAAGGCAGAAGGAAGCAATGCAGAGAGCAGAGCAAAAGTTAGAAAAGAAAAAAGTTAAATTGGATGACAGAATCATATGCAAAAGACAGGGAGATTGCTAGATTCTAAAGGGACAATGAGTATAAGGGCACTTTATCTGAATGCCTTAGTATTCGAAACAAAGCTGACGAACTAGTTGTGCAAATCAGTATTACGGGATATGATTTAGTTGCCATTACAGAGATGTGGTTGCAGGATGTTGGTGACTGGGAATTAGATATCTGAGGGCATTAGGAAATTAGGAAGGATAGGCAGGAAGGTAAGGGAGGTGGGGTTTCACTCTTAATTAGTGATGAGATTAGCGTGATACAAAATAGGATCCAAGGAGTAAAATTTTGAATCCATTTGGGTGGAGATCAGGAAAAGTAAGGGGAAGAAGTCACTGGTGGGAGTAGACTATGGGTCACCTAAAAATAATGCTACAGTGGCACAGGCAATCAATCAAGAAATATCTGACACATGTAAGAATGGAATGGCAGTCGTCATGGGGGACTTTAACAAGCACATTGATTGGCCGAATCAAGTCGGTAGAGGCAGTTTTGAAGAATAGTTCATAGAACTCACTCATGATAACTTTCTTGACCGGCATGTTACCAAACCTACAAGGGGTGTGCAATCTTAGATTTGGTCCTGTGTAATGAGACAGGTAAAATTAATTATCTTGTAGTTAAGGATCCTCTCAGAAAGAATGATTACAGTAATATTGAATTTTGGATACAAATGGAGGGTGAAATAGTATCTAAAACCAGGGTGTTATGCTTAACCAAGGAAGACTATAATAGAATGAGGAAGGAATTAGCTAACTTAGACTGGGAACACAGGTTGCATGGTGGAACAACTGAGGAACATTGGAGGACTTCCAAAGAGATTTTTCACAGTGCTTAAGGTAAGTGTATTCTGGTCAAAAACAAGGATAGCAAGGGTAGGAAGAGCCAGTCTTGGATAACGAAGGAAATAAAGGAAAGGATCAATTTAAAAGCTCAGGCTTAAAAAGTAGCCAAGAGTAGTGGGAAGCAGGAAGTTTGGGAAAACTTTAAAAAGCAACAAAGTACCACAAAGCAAGCAATAAAGCAAGGAAAGATAGATTATGAATGCAAATTAGCACAGAATATAAAAATAGGTTGGAAATGTTTCTCTTAATATGTAAAATGGAAAAGGGTGGCTAAAGTAGATGTAGGTCCCTTGCAGGATGAGAGAGGGGAATTAATATTGGGTAATGCTGAAACAGCTGAGGCCTTGAATAATTATTTTGTGTAGTGTTCACAGTGGAAGATGTGTCAAACATGCCAAAGAATGATGTTAAGGGTACAATGGGAAGTGAGGAGCTCAATTCAATTGTTATCACTAAAGGGTAGTGTTGAGCAAATTTGAAGGTCTAATGGTAGATAAGTTCCCTGGTCCTGATGGAATGCTTCCCAGGGTGCTGAAAGAAATGGTGAAAGTTATAATAGATGCATTAGTGCTAATTTACCAAAATTCACTGGACTCTGGGTACGTACTGGCGGACAGGAAGACAGTGAATGTCACGCCCTGTTTAAAAAGGGGTATAGGCAAAAGGCAGGTAACCAGAGGCCAGTTAGCTTAATATCTCTAGTTGGGAAAATGCTGGAGGCTATCTTTAAAAAAGAAATAGTGGATAAAAAGGGTTCCATCAAGCAGATAGCATGGATTCAGGAAGGGAAGGTTGTGTATGACAAACTTGCTAGAGTTCTTTAAAGATGTAACAGGTGCGGAGATGGAGGGGAACTGGCAGTTGTTGTATACTTGGATTTCCACGAGGTGTTTGATAAGGTGCCGCATAAAATACTTATCCACAAGATAAGAATGCATGGAGTTGTGGGGAATGTATTATCATCGACAGAGGACTAGTTAACCAATGGAAAGCAGGGAATTAGGAAAAATGGGGGTTTCTCTGGTTGGAGATCAATGGTGAGCGGGGAGCTGCAGAGGTCTACATCTGTTCATGATATATATAAATGATTTGGAAGAGGACACCAAGTGTAATGTATCCAAGTTTTTCAAGGATAACGCAGGAGATATTATTAGAGATGTTGGAAGTCATGAGGGTCTGAAAACTAGCATAAGGGCACTTTACTTGAATGTTCGTAGCATTCGATGAGTTAGTGGCACAAATCATCCAATGAATATGATTTAGTGGCCATTATAGAGACATGGTTACAGGATGGTCACAACTGAGTGTTAAATATCCAGGGTATCAGACTATTCGGAAGGACAGACAGGAAGGTAAGGGAGGTGGTGTAGCTCTGATATTCAAGGCCAACATCAGAGAGGTGCTGAGAGATGATATAGGTTCTACAGACAATAAGATTGAATCCATTTGGGTGGAAATGAGAAATTCTAAGAAGAAAAAGTCACTAATAGGCGTAGTCTATAGACCACCAATTAATAACATCACATTTGGGTGGACAATGACCAAAGAAATAACTAATATCTGTAAAAATGGTATGGCAATCATCATAGCGGATTTTAATTTATTTGTCAAAGGTCGAACCAACTTGGTCAGGGTAACCTTAAGGAGGGGTTTATTGAGTGAATCTGCAATAGTTTACTCGCACAGTATGTAATGGAACCAATGAGGGAGCAAGCTATCCTAGATTTGGTCCTGTGTAATGAGACAGGAATAATTAATGACCTCATAGTTAAGGATCCTCTTGAAAGGAGCAATCAATGTATGGTTGAATTTAGAACACAGATGGAGAGTGTGAAGATAAAACTCAATATCAGGGTCCTGTGCTTAGACAAGAGATATGACAAAAGGATGAGGGAGGAGTTGGCTAAAGTAGACTGGAAACAAAGATTTTATGGTGGGACAGCTGACGAGCAGTGGAGGACTTTCAAAGCAATTTTTCAAAGTGCTCAGCAAAAGTATATTCCAGTGAAAAGAAAGGACTGTGAGAAAAGTGGTAATTTGCTATGGGTGTCTAAGGAAATAAGCGAGGTTATCAAATTGAAAGAGAAGGCTTACAAAGTGGCCAAGATCAGTGGGAAAGTAGAAGATTGGGAAATCTTTAAAGGTCAAAAGAAAGCCACAAAAAGAGCTATAGAAGAAAGGAACGTGAGAAAAAAAAACTAGCACAGAACATAAACTCAGATAGCAAAAGTTTCTATAAATATATAAAACAAAAAAAGCGTGGCTAAAGTAAACATTGGTCCTTGAGAGGATGAGGGGCATTTAGTCATGGGATGTGATGAAATGGCTGAGGCATCAAACAGGTATTTTGTATCAGTCTTCACAGTGGAGGACACTAACAACATGCCAGTAATTGACAAAGAGACAAAGGTAGGTGTGGACCTGGAAACAATCATTATTATGGAAGGGGTAATGTCGGGCAAGCTGATGGAGCTAAGGATAGACAAGTCTCCTGGCCCTGATGGATTGCATCCCAGGGTTCTAAAAGAGATGGCAGGAGAAACAGCAAGTGCACTTGTGGGAATTTTTCAAAATTCACTGGATTCTGGGGCAGTTCCAGCAGATTGGAAAACAGCAAATGTGACACCACTGTTTAAAGAGGGAGGTAGACAAAAGATGGGAAATTACAGACCAATTATCTTAACTTCTGTAGTGGGGAAGATGCTTGAGTCTATTATCAAGAAAGAAATAGCAAGGCATCTAGATAGAAATTGTCCCATTGGGCAGATGCAGCATGGGTTCATGAAGGGCAGGTCATACTTAACATTACTTTTGGAATTCTATGAAGACATTACTAGCAAGGTGGACAATGAAGACTCAGAAGATGTGGTATATCTAGATTTCAAAAAGGTCTTTGACAAGGTGCTGCACAAGAGGCTGCTGCATAACATAAAGATGCATGGCATAATGGGTAAAATATTAGCATGGATAGAAGATTGGTTGACTAACAGGAAGCAAGGAGTGGAGATAAATGAGTGTGATTCTGGTTGACAATCAGTAACTAGCTGTGTGCCTCAGGGATCAGTGTTGGGACCACAATTATTCATAATTTATATGGATGATTTGGAGTTGAGGACTATGTGTAGCATGTCAAAGTTTGCAGGTGACACTAAGACTAAAATTGGGCCCTTGAAGACAGAAACAGGGTATATATTACGGGGAACAAAGAAATGGCAGAAGAATTGAATTGTTGCTTCAGATCTGTGTTCACTGGGGAAGACAAAAGCAATCTCCCTGAGGTAACAGTGGCTGAAGGACCTGCACTTTATATTTGCCAGGAATTGATGTTGGAGAGACTGTTAGGTCTCAAGGTTGATAAGTCCCCGGGGCCTGATGGTCTACATCCCAGGGTACTGAAGGAGATAGCTCGAGAAATCATGGCTGCATTGGTGATTATTTTCCAGAGTTCGATAGATTCGGGATCAGTTCCTGCGGATTGGAGGGTGGCTAATGTTGTACCACTTTTTAAGAAAGGTGGGAGAGAGAAAACAGGAAATTAAAGACCAGTTAGTCTGACCTCAGTGGTGGGAAAGATGCTGGAGTCTATTATAAAGGATGAAATTACGAAACATCTGGATAGTAGTAACAGGATTGGTCAGAGTCAGCATGGATTTATGAAGAGGAAATCATGCTTGACTAATCTGGAATTTTTTGAGGATGTAACTCTGAATGTGGACAAGGAAGATCCATTAGATGTAGTGTATCTGGACTTTCAGAAAGCTTCTGATAAAGTCTCACATAGGAGGTTAGTCAGCAAAATTAGGGTGCATGGTATTGGGGGCAAAGTACTAACTTGGATTGAAAGTTGGTTGGCTGATAGGAAACAAAGAGGAGTGATAAACGGCTCCATTTCAGAATGGCAGGCAGTGACCAGTGGGGTACCGCAGGGATCAGTACTGGGACTGCAGCTTTTTATAATATATGTTAATGATATAGAAGATGGTATTAGCAATAACATTAGCAAATTTACTGATGATACTAAGTTGGGTGGCATGGTGAAATGTGATGAGGATGGTAGGAGATTACAGGGTGACCTGGACAAGTTAGGTGAGCGGTCAGATGCATGGCAGATGCAGTTTAATGTGGATAAATGTATGGTTATCCACTTTGGTGGCAAGGACAGGAAGGCAGATTACTACCTAAATGGAATCAATTTAGGTAAAGGGGCAGTTCAAAGAGATCTGGGTATTCTTGTACACCAGTCAATGAAGGTAAGCATGCAGGTACAGCAGGTAGTGAAGAAGGCTAATAGCATACTGGTCTTCATAACAAGAGGGATTGACTATAGAAGCAAAGAGGTTCTTCTGCAGCTGTACAGGGCCCTGGTGAGACCACACCTGGAGTACTGTGTGCAGTTCTGGTCTCCAAATTTGAGGAAAGACATTCTGGCTATTGAGGGAGTGCAACATAGGTTCACGAGGTCAATTCCTGGAATGGCGGGACTACCTTACACTGAAAGACTGGAGCGACTGGGCTTGTATACCCTTGAGTTTAGAAGACTGAGAGGGTATCTGATTGAGACATATAAGATTATTAAAGGATTGGACACTCTGGATGCAGGAAACATGTTTCCCCTGATGGGTGAGTGCCGAACCAGAGGACACAGCTTAAAAATACGGGGTAGACCATTTAGGACAGAGATGAGGAGAAACTTCTTCACCCAGAGAGTGGAATGCTGAGTCCCAGAGGGCAGTGGAGGCCCAGTCTCTGGATTCATTTAAGAAAGAGTTGGATAGAGCTCTCAAGGATAGTGGAATCAAGGGTAATGGAGACAAGGCAGGAACAGGATACTGATTAAGGATGATCAGCCATGATCATATTGAATGGTGGTGCAGGCTCGAAGGGCAGAATAGCCTACTCCTGCACCTATTATCTATAAGATGAGTGGCACAGCAAATTGTGCAGAGGACTGTGAAACTTTGCAAAGGAACATAGATACTTTAAGTGAATAGGCAAAGGTCTAAGAAGATGGAATACAATGTGATATCATCCATTTTGTAGAAGCAATAGTAGCAAGGACTATTACTTGAATGGTAAAAAGTTGCAGCACACTACTGTGCAAAGGGATATGTGTGTCACAGAAGGTTGGTCTGCAGGTACAAGTAATTAGGAAGGCAAAGTGAATTTTGTCCTTCATTGCTAAAGGGATTGAGTTTAAAAGCAGGGAGGTTATGTTGCAGCTGTACAGGGTGCTGGTGAGGCCATACCTGGAGTACTGTGTGCAGTTTTGATCTCCTTGCTCGAGAATGGGTGTACTGGCACTAGAGGGGATGCAGAGGAGGTTCGTTAGGTTGATTCCAGAGTTGAGGGGGTTGGCTTGTGAGGAGAGGCTGAGTAGACTGGGATTATTTTTCATTGGAATTTAGAAGAATGAGAGGGGATCTTATGGAAACATATAAAATTTTGAACGGAATAGATAAAAATAGAAGTCGAGTTGATGTTTCCACTGGCAGGTGAAACTAGGACAAGAGTGCATAGCCTCAAAATAGGGGGAGCAGATTTAAGACTGAATTGAGAAGAAACTTCTTCAGCCAGAGGGTTGTGAATCAATGGAATTCCCTGCCCATTGAAGTGGTTGACGCTACTTCAGTAAATATTTTTTAAGCTAAGATAGATTTTTTTTGGTCAGTGAAGGAATTAAGGGTTTTGGTCAGAGGGCGGGAAAGTGGAGCCGGGTCCATGAAAAGATCAGCCATGACCTTATTGAATGGTAGATCAGGCTCGAAGGGCCAAATGGCCTATTCCTGCTCCTAGTTTTTATGTTTTTATGTAAATTTGTGAGACATTAAATTGAGTGGAAAGGCAAACTGTGCAGAGGATGTGGAGGGTTTGCTGAGAGACTTAGATAGGTTAAGTGATTGGGCAACGGTTTTCCAGAAGGAGTATAGTGTTACTAAATGTGAGGTTATCATTTTGGAAGTAATAATAATAGATCAGAGTATTATTTAAATGGGGAAAGATTATGCAGAGGGACTTAGGAGTGCTCGGATGTGAATTGCTAAATGAATTGAATTGAATTGATCTGCAGGTGTAACAGGTATCAGGAAGGCAAACGGAATATTGACTTTCATTGCTAGAGGGATTGAATTTAAGAGGGAGGTTCTGCTGCAATTGTACAAGGTGTTGGTGAGGCCACACCTGGAGTTCAGTTCTGGTCTCCTTACTAGAGGAAGGATAGACTGGCTTTGGAGGTGGTGCAGAGGAGGTTCACCAGGTTGATTCCAGAGATGAGGGGGCTACCCTATAAGGAAGGGTTGAGTCACCTGGGACTGTACTCGCTAGAATTTAGAAGAATGAGACAGGATCTTATAGAAGCATATAAAATTATGAAAGGGATTGATAAGATGGAGGAAAGAAAGTTGTTTCTGCTGGTAGGTGAGACTAGAACTAGGAGTCATGGCCTCAAGATTAGGAGAATAGATTTAGGACAGAGATGAGGATGAACTGCTTTTCTCAGAGAGAGGTGAATTCCCTGCCCAAGGAAGTAATAGAGGCAGCTTCATTAAAAATGATCAAGGTACAATTGGATGGGTTTTTGCATGGTAGGGGAATTAAGGGTCACGGGATAATGCAGGTAGGAGTGGCGGAGATGACGGATAGATCAGACATGATCTTAATGAATGGCGGAATAGGTTTGACGGGCCAAGTGGCCTATTCCTGCTTCTATTAATATATTGTGTAATGAAGAATAGAAAAATAAGGTATAGAGCAAAGATAAAATTCCACAAAGGATGTGGGAACATACAAACTAAGGGTTATGTGTGCATAATTTGCTGTTGGTGGCAGGGAAAGGTTGAGAAAGTGGTTAAAAGGGCAATCAGGACCTGGGCTTTATATAAGGAGACATAGAGCACAATTTTTCAAATGATGGGGTTTTCCACTCAACCACAAACAATTGATGGGGTGCAGTTCCTTATCAATTCTGGCAAAATACAAGATTGATTGTTAATATCATTTATTTTAGAGTTTAGGTTTAAATAATGTCTTTTGGAGATTGGTCTATTTGTTGTGGGGGGCTAAAAATTACATAGGTCAGTCTTTCTGGAAACTGTATGTGGCTTCTGGAGTATTTATGGAAGATTGTTTATATCCTGGGGTTTTATAACAGGAGCGGAAAAATGTTGAAAGGCATTAGCTTACTTTTGATTTTAGCTTTAAAAAATGCTGAGACTGGAAAGATATAGACAGTTCAAAGGAGACCTGATCAAAGTTAGATGTGAGTACAGTTTCTCACAGCAAAAAGGAAATTGATCTGAACAGTTAAGGAAAGAGTTTAAGCTATTGAAACCTCCAGACCAGGAGTGTTTTGACAGAAACCTGCTTTGGTTATTCATAGCGGAGGAAGTTTAATATCTCAGTTGTGAGTGTTGGAAAGGAAAAGATTTTGCAGCTCACATAGGGAGGAAGTGTGATGGCCTAGTGGTGTTGTCACTGTGCCTCTAATCCAGGTAATGTTCAAGGGACCAGGGTTCGCATCATAGAGATTGAACTTTTAGGGGGAAAAACAATCTGGGATTAAGACTGTAATGATGAGCATGAAAATGTTGCCAATTATCAAGAAACACCCACCTGGTTCACTAATCTCCTTTCGGGAAGGAAGACAGCCAGCTTTACCTAGTCTAGCCAACATGTGACTCCAGACCCACAGACTCTTAACTGCCCTCTGGGCAAAATTAGGGACAGGCAAGAAATGCTGGCCTGAGATGTCCACATCTGTGAATAATTTCTTTAAAAAGCTAGAGTTGAGAGGAAACAGTTAAGTCAAATATAGATTTAATAGAGAAGAGAATTTCTGTGGATTGTCATTAACTGAAAGCAACGGTATTGGGGAATAGATGGAATTCCTTGTTACTCTGTATTTTGAAATTCTTCATAATATTTTTGGATAGATTTAGTTAAATTATTTTATATTGTTTTCTTTTATAAAATGAACTCTGTCTTATTGTTAAAACCACATCTGCAAGTATATCTGTGCATGTTTCAGTAAAAGGCAGACATAATAAATTAAGAGAGAAGAAAAGAAATATTTCAAAGCAGATCTCATTCTGGGATCTGACTTCCCCAGACTCTGTGACTTGTGCTACATCAGCTGGGATCATAATAGTCTCCACATAGCCTTATTTGCCTGAGATTAATACTTTTTCCCCAGAAGAAGAAAACCCACCTTAGATAGCTACGTCAAATTACTCGGCAGCTATCTAGTTTCAGTAGCACCAGGTTTGACCGTCGTCATTCCAGGGACTACAGAGGAGGTTATAGGTCCAGGTATTGCATGGCCTGGTTGACAGGCCCCAGCAATGGGTTCATAAATTGTGCAGAAGCACACGCCAGATGCAGCACCAGGCATACTTATAAAAATGAGGAGTTAACCTAATGAAGCCACAACTCAGCCGACTTGCATGCCAAGCAGCATAAGCATCAAGTGTTGGACAGAACAAAGAGATCCCACAACCTATGGAACAGATCTAAATTCTGCAGTCCTGCCATATCTAGTCATGAATTGTGGTATAAATTAAACAACTTACCGGAGTAGGATTATAAAGATATCCCCATCCCCAATGATAGGGGAGCCCAGCACAGCAGTGAAAATCTTAAGATTGAAGCACTTACTACAGTTGATAATCAGAAATATTGAATGGGTGATCAATGCTAGCCTCCTCTGGAGGTCCCTAGCATTACAAATGCCTGTATTCAGCCAATTTGATTCACTCCACATACTATCAATAAATGGGTAGAGGTATGGAATACTGCAAAGGTTATGGTACCTGACAACATTCCTTCAATCGTTCTGATGGCTTCTGTGTCAGAATTTGGCACACCCTTAGCCAAGCTATTCCAGTACACTACAAAACTGGCATCTATCTGATAATGCAGAAAATTGCCCAGGTATGTGCTGTACATGAAAAGTATGACAAATCAACCTGGCCAGTTACTGCACCCTCAGTCTACTCTTGATCATATGTAAAGTGGTGTCGTCATGGTGTCATCAACAGTGCTACCAAACAGCAACTGCTCAGTAATAATTTCCTTATTTACATGTGGTTTAAGTTCTCTAGGGCCAATCAGTTCCTGATCTCATTACAGCCTTGATTCAAATATAGGTAAAAGAGCTCAAATCCAAAGGTAAGATACGAGTGACTACCTTGACATCAAGGTTGTCTTTGACTGAGTGTGGCATTAAGGAGCTCTTGCAAAACTGGAATCAATGGCTACTGGGGAAACTGTCTGCTGTTTGGACTTATACCAAGCACAGTATTGCTTGTGACTTCTAGAGGTCAATTATCTCAGCTCCAGGGCATAACTGCAAGACTTCCTCATGTTAATGATCTAGGTCCACCCATCTTCAGCTGCTTCAATAATGACCTTCCCTTCATTATAATGTAAAAAGTGGGGATATTCACTGATGTTTGTAAATTGTTCAGTCCCATTCACAACTCCTTAGATACTGAAGCAAACCATGCTCAAATGCAATAAGAGCTGAACAATATCCAGGTTTGAGCTGAGACATTTTAAGTAACATTGCCTTCACAATAGTGTCAGACAACAACTGTATCCAACGAGAAAGAATTTAATCATTACCCCTTGACATTTAGTGGCATCACAGTTGCCATATTCCCTAGTATCCAACATCTTGGGGGCTATCATTGTCCAGAAATTGAATTGGACAGTTATTTAATATAGTAGCTACAAGAACAGGTCAGAAGCTAGGAATTCTGTGGCAAGTAACTAACTCCCTAAAGCCTGTCCTCTGGTTATAAGGCACAAGTCAGGAGTATGATGGAATACTCCCCACTTGCCTAGATATGTGCAGCTCCCACAACACTCTTACTTGACACCATCCAAAACAAAGCAACCCACTTGATTGGTATAACACCCACAATGGAGACCATGACATAAGACCATGCCAGCCTGATCCAACATTGCCATCAAAATCATGTAGAAATATCCTTCCAGGCCTGCCATAGTTGGATGACCTCTAACATGAGGGAGACATATTGAGGGCAGCCACCTTAGTGGCTTTTCAATACAGACACCATTCTGACCAGACCTCTGATTTGTGAATATTGAAATAAAAAAAGCTGACAGGATTAGGTACATTAATTGATCACAATAAACCTCAGTGTCAGCAGGCTACCTGACACATACATAGATACCCCAGAAATACAGAAAGCATGCTGGGGTGAGGGTACAAAAGGCAAGATGTTATGATGAACATTTATAAAACATTAGTTCATCCTCAGCTGGAGTACTGAGCTGAATTTTATGTTCGGGAACGTAGAATACGGCCAATATATAAAATCTGGCCTGAGGCCATTTCCGGTTTAGGGTTTGCAATCATTATATGACTATTAGTCAACAAGTTATGATTTGGACATGCCCAGCTACGAAAATTATTTTGATTTGAAGGCATCTGCACTTCAACACGTTAGCTGTCTCCATGAACCATGGATGTGCAAAGTCTATTCCAGCCCTAGTCCATCTGATGTGGATGCCTGGTATAGGGAATCTCAACTCTTCAATCAGACCCCCTGCACCATTTTGGCTAAGCGGGAGACACTCTATGAAATTTCAGACGATAACCTATTTCCCATCTTCAAAATACACAACATTTTCTATTTTTTTGAATTTAGCCCTGTCAGCTATGCTTTCTTCAGACCTATTATTGTTGCCTGGAAGTAGTTTATTTCTTCAAAATGTGTAGTTGATCCACTTCATCTTCTATAGATTTTTTTTTAAGACTCCATAATTATATCATATTAAGATGTTTAGCTTGTGCATATTAAACTTGGTGATAATTGCATCTACTTGTAATCATGGCTGGTATTTGCATTCCATAATGTTACTCAAGGAGAAAAATGTCTTATTTTCAAATGTCTTTTCCTCCTCTGAAATGTTTCCATAATTTATTAGCTTAGTTACAAATTACAAATGAAGTGGAAAAACTTGATGAGGTACCTCATAAAATAATCTTCACTCATCTGCTTCTGTTTTTAACCCCTTGCATGAGTTTCTAAAAATAGCAAAATAATAATGTTAGATTATTTTTGGGGAAAGCAATACAAAAGAATATTGAAGTATCATAGATATTTTGCATTTCAGATGTTGTTTGGTGGCTAGAAAATGACATCGCTGATTTAAGTAATGAAAATTATATCACTGTTAGATTCAAAGGACCAAATCTGAAAGAGTCCTATGGCAATAGAATTGATCTTTCACTGAAAGAATTGCCTATTCTAATGGAAAGCAATCTGAAATGATGTTTAAAATAATTGTTCTAAATTAAATGTGGAAATAAATGTATTGTATAATTTTGAAAAATATATGGCATAATATTACACTGTAAAACTGAATCCATATGTTCCTTTTCTCCTGTTTGATTGCCTCCAGACATTCTAACCTGATAGCTTTAAGTTTTCTGTGCAGAGGGATATAGGCCAGGAACAGGCAGGTAGGCCTAGTTTAGTTTGGGATTATGTTCTGCATGGACTGGTTGGACCAAGGAGTCTGTTTCCATGCTGTACCACTCTATGACAAAGGCAGTAGAAGCATGAGAATACTGCGACTTGCAAGTTCCAGCCACACACCATCTGACTTAGAAATATATCATTGTTCCTTCTGGTTAAAAATACTGGAACTTCCTCCAAAACAGCACACTAGCTGCTCCTGTACACCTAGGACTACAACAACGTAAAAAGGCAGCTCACCACCTACTTCTCAAGGGCAAATAGGTATGGGAAATAGCTAGTGATGTTCACATCCAGTCATTGAATAGGAAAATATCTGTAATTACCCATGCTCACATTCAATGACTTAATGTTCTACATTAAAGGCAACACTCTATTCACATTTTATTCACAAAAAAAAACCCACTTCAGGATACTTATTGACAGATCAAAACATCTTGACACTTCTTAAAAGGTTGTCATTTATTGAAACCCATTGACAGATCTTGACAAATTACATAGTTTCAAGGGGTCTGTGCATCATTTATGCATTTTCTTCTCCGGACTTAACAATTGAAAAGGGCAATTGAAAAGGGTGGTCTCCATTAACCCTCAAAGGTTAATGGAGACCACCGACAAAGGATCCATAGCCCCAAACTCTGAAAGGTGTTTGATCACCACTTTAAAGTGTCCTGGGGCCATATCGATGGAGGTAGCTCTGTCTGTTTCTTGTGTTATAGGCCTGTTCAGTACAAGACAAACAGTTTCAATTTCTTGTCCCTTTCTTAATACCTCAGTTCTTCAAAGAGATGTACCCAGGCTATCCAAAAGAATACACTGAGAGTAGGCCTGCTATTACCTGGTCATGTCTCTGCACTTCAACTTCTAGAACCGAGGGCAGCAGAATGAGATTGCAGCTGGTCAGTTGAATAGTCAGCTGACTCCAGGAACCAGACATGTGTAAACTATGACCAGCTCCTGATTCTACCCCATAAAACAGGTGGGGCTTGTGATTCCCAGCAACTTCTGACATTTTCATCATCGTGGAGAATGCTTTTTGTCCTGATATAAATTTAGGACCAAACACCAGGGAGAGTGGGGGTAACTAGCTAAC
This sequence comes from Chiloscyllium plagiosum, assembly GCF_004010195.1. Classification (NCBI taxonomy): domain Eukaryota; kingdom Metazoa; phylum Chordata; class Chondrichthyes; order Orectolobiformes; family Hemiscylliidae; genus Chiloscyllium; species Chiloscyllium plagiosum. Next base: position 83,317,820 of record NC_057712.1, on the reverse strand, counting down.
TATTGACCCTGTTGATAAGGAACTTCATCAATAATGATCAGATAATGAGGGACAGATTCTGAAGGAAGGAGCAAAAGCTCATCCCTCATGCTTAGCTATAATGCATACAGTTACTACAATGTAAATAAAAGATTACTTTAGAAATTCCACAAATGTTAGCCATGTCTCTTTCATTCAGTAGTACACCATAAACATTCTTATAAGACACAACATCAAAAAATCATTATGCTGTTTCCTAGGCCTGCTCCTATCTCTCTCTCCATTGTGTGATAAAGGATGTTGAATTTCAAAAGAAACAGAAAATAAAGAATTAGCTGTAAAAAAAAGCTATTCCAGTGCATGCAAGGTATTTATTCTGAACCCGTCTTACATTTCATCCAATGAAAATACTGAATAATTTGTTTTATGATTCGTCACTGTAAACACAAATCGTTTGCCTTACATTTCTCGAAACTACCATTTGATGGAAATACATGACTATGGATAGGGCTGATTTGTGAATCCTGCAAAACCCACTGTAACAGAAATATTGAAATTCAGTGGCAAAGTTTCATCTTCATTGCCTGCCTGATATCCTGGTGAAATATATCATTTTCTCACAATAGAATTTGTTTGCTTTTCACCCCATTGACTTCAATGGATGGGTTCTAAAACAAACAGGCAAGTCTCACTCCACTAGATTACCAATCAGACAGTAAAGATGAGAATTCCCTTCAGTGTCGATCACTCAGCTATATTACTGTACTCTGCCTTTAATATTCCTCAGGCTAAATCTGAGCTGGTTAAATAGCCAAAGTTATATTATCCATAAAAGTAATGGAGCTATACTTAATGTTCTTCACTTTCTATCTTTTCTTTCCAATTGGAAAGAGGATATTTTCAGATATCTGTCCTTGACAGTCTGTAACTATCTTCTGGATGATGTCCACCTGCAGCCTGTGTCATGAGTCCAGCCAAATTACCTGGTCTGTCTTTGGGAAAACATCTGATTTTCATTTGTAACTGACTTTAATGGCAAACCACACATGCCAACTAGGGAATCATTGATGCAACGTCACATCTTATCCAAAAGTAACACAGCATGTCGTTTCAATTTGTTACATATGGCATATACTAAAAAAAGTTCTGATATTCACAGGAATGTGGGCGGGAATGGGTTAATGGGAGTTGAAATCTGTGGGAGCGTGTGGGTGGCACGGTGGCACAGTGGTTAGCACTGCTGCCTCACAGCGCCAGAGACCCGGGTTCAATTCCCGCCTCAGGCGACTGACTGTGTGGAGTTTGCACATTCTCCCCGTGTCTGCGTGGGTATCCTCCGGGTGCTCCGGTTTCCTCCCACAGTCCAAAGATGTGCAGGTCAGGTGAATTGGCCATGCTAAATTGCCCGTAGTGTTATGTACGGGGTAAATGTAGGGGTATGGGTGGGTTACGCTTCGGCGGGTCGGTGTGGACTTGTTGGGCCGAAGGGCCTGTTTCCACACTGTAATGTAATCTAATCTTGGAGAGGGATATGTCAGAGATTTATTGACTGAAAATCCTGAAAGAAGTTTACCTAGCAGTGTCATCAAGCTGAACAGCAGAGTGCCTTTTTTTATTTTGGACACTGCTTCCCATTCACAAACAACTAGACTGAAATGTTTCATTTTAGCTATCTGTCTGTCTGTCAGGTAGGTAGGTAGGTCAGTAGGACCAGGGCACGTTCCGCTGCATTGAAGAGAGAGGAATGGAAAGACTGCAGATCAGACATTTCTTGCAGGGTGTCAGAGAGTTTGTGGTGTAGTCTATGGGAGTGGGAAGGAAATCAGGTTTATTTGGTGAGGAAGTGTTTGGGGAACATACTCTTGGCCTGCAGTGTCATTCAACCTGGACCTTTCACCTTCACTCAGCTGGTGGGTTTCCCAAGGCCAGCCAGAATTATACCTGAAATATTAATAAACCTGAGACATATAGCTCCAATAAAGTATTGAAATAAGGTAAATGCTTGGTTTTGAATCAGATTTTCTCACTAGGAGTCACAGAGTCATATAACACAGAAACAGACTCTTCGGCGTAATTTGTCCATGCCAAACAAGTTTCCCAAACTAAAATAGTCCTACTGCATTTGGCCTATATTCCCCGAAACCTTTCCTCTTCATGTACCTGTCCAAATGTCACATGTTGAAATCCTTTCACCTACTCATTGGTTTTAGATTGTCATGCCACTCTGTAATGTGAATGCTCCTTTTCCTTCCCTGTTCTGCATCATTTTAAATACATGTATTTCATAATCAGATTGACAAATCAACCGTCTGCCCCAGTCCCCAATCTTTTAGGAAGCATTTGGAGGCTATTTGGGATCCTCATTTATTTAATCTCATTATTTTCAAACTCCACAAAACATTATTGAGTAAGTTAAGACTTGCCCCAATTTTAACTATTGTTTTCCTGCATGTGATACTTTTATAGCTTACAGTGGTGAAATAACATGTAACAATCTATATGGCAACCATTGTCATAGGAACATTGCCAACTGGCTTAAACACAGAAAATGCTGGAGAAACTCAGCAGGTCTTGCAGCATTTGTGGAGAGTGAAACAGAGTTAACATGTAGAGTCCAGTATAACTTTTTCTGGACTGAAATGACTTAGGAGACTTTTTTTGTACACTTTTGACAGAGGTGGAGGCTGATGAAGGAACAGATAGTGTAGCAGCAAAAGATGAGGGCTTTTTAAAGGTTGTGAAAGAAAAATATTTAAATTGGGTGTAAAGTGAAGAGTAAAAGGGAGAAAGTGGGTCATCTAAACTGAGAGCAAAGTAAACAAGACACAAGCAAGACAGCTGGTGGGGCCTGGGGAGGTTAGGGGTGGTGAAATGTAAGAAACAAATGGAGAAAAATGAATAAATACAGGCAGGCTCTGAAGATGTGGAAAAACATTTTGTGTCCTAGTGCATAAGTGGAAAATGAGATATGTTCCTTGAGCTTGTGTTGTACTTTGTTGGAACATTGCAGCAGGTCCAGGAATGAAATATCAGCATCATAGCAAAGTGGTTTATTGAAATTGAAAACAACTGGGGGGTCAGGGTCATTCCTACATACAGAATGAAGATGTTCCGCAAACTGTTCACCCAGTCTGCGGTTGGCCTCGTCAATGTAAAAGGGATTGCATACTGAGCACTAGGTGCAGTTGACTAGATTGAAAGAAGCCCAGGTAAGACATTGCTTGACCAGATGGGTCCTTGGAAAGTGAGGAGGTGAATGGACAAGTGTTATACATTCTTTAATGGCATGGGAAGGCACTGAGAGGGAGTGGGTAAGTGCTAGGAGCGATAGAGGAGTGGAGCAGGGTGTCACTGAGGGAACAATCCCTGCAGAATGCTGCCAATGGACAAGAGGGGAAGTTATGTTCAATGGTGGCATGCTGCTGGAAGTGGCAGAAATGGTGGAGGAAAACTATTTGGCTCCAGTGTTCAACATAACAGTCATAGTTTTCAAAGAGAAAAGCAAACAGAATTGAAAGTATTTGCAACTGTATTTTTGTTTTTAAATTGGATTTGTGTGAATGCATAAGGCTCCATTTCACTTTGGAATACATATTTGGTCTTATAAGAGACAGTCTCAGTGTTCAGTATTTTTACTCATCATTGTAATTCAAAGGCCACTAATGGAAGTGCAATAGTGTGCGGAAATAGAGTAATGACAAGATCAGGCACAACCATACTTCCCTGAACAATGGTCACTGATATTAATGCATGGCCAAAAGCAGATACCATCTTCATGAAAGATGATGAGAAAGAAGTGGCAATAGTGCTGGAGAAATTCAGCAGGTCTAGCAGTATTCGCAGAAGGAGAAACAGAGTGATGAGATTAGATTTCCTACAGCATGGAAACTGGCCCTTCGGCCCAACAAGAGCAACCCACCCAGACGTATTCCCCTACATTTACTCCTGACTAATGTACTTAATACTATGGGCAATTTAGCATGGCCAATTCACCTAACCTGCACATCTTTTGGATTGTGGGAGGAAACCAGAGCACCCGGAGGAAACCCACACAGACACGGGGAGAATGTGCAAACTCCGCACAGACAGTTGCCTGAGGTGGGAATTGAACCCGGGTCCCTGATGCAGAGGCAGCTCTGCTAACCATTGAGCCACCGTGCCATGGTAAGAAATGTTTTGAGTTCAGTATGACTTCCTTTAGAAATAACACATTGAAGTTTTTATTATTTCCAATCCAGACTAATTAAACCTGGTTAAGACTTCAGCGCAGGACTGAGGGAATATGGTTTTGTGAGAACTGTTGTCCTTCAGATTAGATATTAAACTGAGGTACAATATTACTTCTTCGGAGTGTAGCTTTGAGCCCAGTCAGTGTTCTGGCCAGTATCATAAAGAACAGGCTCCCTGAACACACTTTTCACTGCTATTTAGAGAATCTTGCCACAAACTCATTCCTTATTTTCTCCATAAAGCAGCAGCGTATATATTTCAAAAGTTATTTATGGCTGTGAGGCACTGAGAGGGGCTGGAACTCCTCTTCTTTCCTAAAGGTGCTGTGGGACTTTGGCATTTCAATCCCAGCCAAAATGTTCCCTTAGGATTGCACTTCCATCATACCCTGGATTAAGGATTCAAACCTGAGGATGTGATATCAAGGTAGCTCTTCCTTTGTTGTTGATTAGATTAGTATCTTATTATTCAGCCCAGGCTAAATGCCCACTCCAATACAAATTCAGCAGTAATAACATACAGTCTTAATAAGTTGATAAACTGAATCATAGTATGTCTTCTTAATTAACTTGTAAATCTGCATGGGGGACTACAAAAAATTGCTTTTGTACCTTACACTCAATCACGTGATACTATTATTCTTTAACGATAATGTCCCAATAATCTTTCAATATTCAGTTCATGTCAATGTAGTTTACCTTCAACTACCATTAGCATTCTTAAATTTACTCCTACTGTGCTTTCATTGCCATGCTTTTCTGGATTGTAAAAAGGAACTATATAGATATAATTTAATTGAGAACTTCAGATGATGCTCGTAATCACTCAGAATTTGCTTTTATTGCTTTTGATGTCATCTGGAGCTCTTGATTAAGTTGAAAGCTTATTACTTGCTTCTCATCATCTATAATTTCCTTTCTACCACTTGTGAGGAAAGCGATTAGTGGAAATAAAGATATGTTTTCCTAGCATGACATCAAACTGACAAGGTTTCAGATGAGAAAATAGCAAGAATACCCTTTAACTTTTTCTGATTTGCAATATTTTTGATGCAATTCCGCCACTGGCAGTGTAAAAGAGATAAGCTTAATGGTAAGAAATTGCATTAAATGTTGTCAATCTTTGTCAATTTTCAGATATCTGGTCTTCATTTGGCTGAAAACATCTTTGGAGTCAGTTTTCAGCTGATCGCAAGTCAACCTTTTTATTGCAGGTCTTACCTTCAAAAGGCATAGTGAAAAGGTAAGTAAAAAATATATTTTAAGTAAACATATAGAATAGGATTCATTAAAAATAATGTCACAGTTTACCAGCAATAAAGTGGTGAAATCAATCTTAGTAAGATTGCTATAAGGAAGCTTTGAGTATATCAGCTCCTCTCAAACAGAAGGTAGAGATATTTGAAGGAAATATTAGACTATTTCTGTGTACTTTTGGAAGTCAATTAGATAAGCATAACATAAATAAAGATACCATAACTGAGTAATTATTTAGAACATATTAAAATTGATAGAATAGATGGTGTGTCACAGCTGGAGCATTGAGGGACCCCGTCGATAAGCGTTTTATCCAGGGTAAACACAGCTGCAGCAATCGTTTAACATTTGAACAGTTTCACAATTTGGAGGCTGAACTATGGACATTACAACACATCATGAACTGGATTCTTTGGACCAAGATACAGTCATACCTTATAAAATAGGATCTTCTGATTTGGTCAGTGTTCAGAGAGTGTAAATTCCAGTGAAACTAGAAAGAGAACTCATGGAAACACAGGGTCTGCAGCCTTTCCAATTGTTAATTAAAACAATTAAGTCTTTTTCGCCTTGTTTGGATGAAATGGCGGCAGCAAAGCGATGAACTAACAGAAAGCAATTCAAGTGGAGAAGCAAAAGCGATTGCAATTCTGGTTGAGAAGGTACAGTCTTGGAGTCATAGAGATGAACAGCAGGGAAACAGACCCTTCGGTCTAACCTGTCCATGCAGACCAGATATCCCAATCCAATCTAGTCCCACCTACCAGCACCCAGCCCATATCCCTCCAAACCCTTCCTATTAATATACCCATCCAAAATCTTCTTAAATGTTGCAATTGTACCAGCCTCCACCACATCCTCTGGCAGCTCATTCCATACACGTACCATTCTCTGTGTGAAAGAGTTGCCCCCTAGGTCTGTTTTATATCTTTCCCCTCTCACCCTAAACCTATGCCCTCTAGTTCTGGATTCCCTGACCCCTGGGAAAAAACTTTGCCTATTTACCTTATCCATGCCCCTCACAATTTTGTAAACCTCTATAAGGCGTCAGCCTTCGACGCTGGAGGGAAAACAGCCCCAGCCTGTTCAGCCTCTCCCTCTAGCTCAAATCCTCCAACCCTGGCCACATCCTTGTAAATCTTTTCTGAACCCTTTCAAGTTTCGCAACATCTTTCCGATAGGAAGGAGATCAAAATTGCACGCAATATTCCAATAGTGGCCGAACCAATGTCCTGTACAGCTGCAACATGACCTCCCAACTCCTGTACTCAATACTCTGACCAGTAAAGGAAAGCATACCAAACACCTTCTTCACTATCCTATCTAACTGCGACTCCACTTTCAAGGATCAATGAACCTGCACTCTAAGGTCTCTTTGTTCAGCAACACTCCCTAGGACCTTACCATTAAGTGTATAAGTCCTGCCAAGATTTGCTTTCCCAAAATGCAGCACCTCGCATTTATCTGAAGTAAACTCCTTCTGCCACTTCTCAGCCCATTGGCCCATCTAGCCAAGATCCTGTTTTAATCTGAAGTAACCCTCTTCGCTGTCCACTACACCTCCAATTTTGGTGTCATCTGCAAACTTACTAACTGTACCTCTTATGCTCGCATCCAAATCATTTATGTAAATGACAAAAAGTAGAGGACCCAGCACCGATCCTTGTGGCACTCCACTGGTCACACGCCTCCAGTCTGAAAAACAACCCTCCACCACCACCCTCTGTCTTCTACCTTTGAGCCAGTTCTGTATCCAAATGGCTAGTTCTCCCTGTATTCTGTGAGATCTAACCTTGCTAATCAGTCTCCCATGGAGAACCTTGATCCTCTTTGTTATTTCTTCAAAAACTCAATCAAGTTTGTGAGACATGATTTCCCAATCTCAAAACCATGTTGACTATCCATAATCAGTCCTTGCCTTTCCAAGTACATATACATACTGTCCCTCAGCATTCCCTCCAACAACTTGCCCACCATGACATTGTTCTCTGTTGCAAACAATATGAATCCAGACAGTGATGTTACCCCTGTAATACCAGGGTTCAGGGCATGTGCTTAGAGCTGGAAATGAACTTAGATTAGGCAGGGGAGGATCTAGTTGTTGTGGTCTATGCAGGTACTAACAACATTGGCAGGACAAAGTTGGTGTTTCTGCATAATGAGTATGAAGACAGAGGCACCAAATTAAAAGGCGGAACTTCTAAGGCCATAGTCTTTGGATCATTACCTGGATCTTGTACAAAATGGCATAGGACAAATCAGACGAGAGAGATGAATACATGGCTCAAAGAAGTAGGTTCTAGTCCCAAGAAAGGATCACTCGTCCTGATATGTTAACTCTGATTTCTCGCCCCAGATACTGCCAGACCTGTTGAGCTTTTCTAGCAATTTCTGTTTTTGTTTCTTAATCTGTTTTTGTTTTTGATTTTTCTTTAGTACAGTCTTGTCTGTTGGGTACTGGCACCAGAATTAGGCAAAGTGGGATCTGAACCAGTGGGATGGCTTTCAGTTGAATTGCAATGGAATCTGTTTCCCTGCAAGCCATGCAAATAAAGAAGTAGACTGGATTCTACACTAAATAATGAGAGCAAGTGATTAAATTTGGGAAGATGTGGTAAGTCAAAGTTTAGATACAAGAAACTGAAAGGTCTTGATAAGAAAACAAAGTTAAACAGATCATAAAAGAAGGGGGTGGAGTGTAAAGGTCTAAACATAATTCAACAGAAAAGTTTAAATTTACAAGAATAAATAAATAAACCTTAAGACTCTATAACTAAATGTGCATTACTTTTTGAACAAAATGGCTGACCCAAGAACACAAATAACAATAAATAAGTACAATCTGGCAGTCATTAACAGATATGTCTGCAAGATTACCTCAACCGATATTTTGTTTTATTCGGTTATGGAATGTGGGCATTGATGGCTGGGCCAACGTTTATTGCCCATCCCGAGATCCTTTGAGAAGGTGTTGGTGAGTTTCCTTCTTGAACCGTTGCAGACTATTTCATGAAGGTAGACCCATGGTGCCAGAAGGGAGGCAGCTCCAGGATACTGAATGTTGAACAGTTGGGAAAATTTAAGAGAGACAGGAAACTAGGAAAAAAGTGAGGGTTGGCTCTGTTAGTTATTGAGGAGAAAGTGAGGACTGCAGATGCTGGAGATCAGAGCTAAAAATGTGTTGCTGGAAAAGCGCAGCAGGTCAGGCAGCATCCAGGGAACAGGAGAATCGACGTAAGGTCTTATGCCTGACCTGCTGCGCTTTTCCAGCAACACATTTTCAGCTCTGTTAGTTATTGATTGTATTAGCACAAATGAAAGGAATGGCCTAAGTCAGGAATTAAAATGTGGGAATTATTTGGGAAGAGATGAGAAATTATAAAGGAAAGAAGTCGTTTATGTGAGTGGCGTACAGGCCCGTAACAGCAGCCACAAGATCATAAATGAAGTAATACTGGAAACTTATCAAAAAGACAAGGTAACAATCATGAGAGATTTTAATCTATAAAAAGATGGGAAAATTCAGATCAACAAAGGCAACCGTGGAGAGGAGTTCATAGAATATTTTCAGGGTAGTTTCTTAAAGCAGTGAATTATTCTTATATAGCAGCAACATAACAACATTTGAATTTTACATTCAGTTTGAGGGAGGAAGAACATGTCTTAAGACCAAACTTTAAAACCAAAATATGGGCAATTATGAGGCAGAAAAATAGAGCTGGCTAAAGTGAATTGCCAACCTAGGTTATAGGTTAAGTCAATACAGACATCATGGCTATTAGATATTTCAGAATACACAGAACAAATGTAGAGGGGAACCTCAATTATCCAAACGAAATGGGCGGGCACTATTTCATTTGGATAACTGATTATTCGGTTAATTAATTTAATGCCTCTCCTCTGGGGCTCGGAGTTTTCTGAAGTTTCCTTTTTCCTTGCTCTGCCTGCCTTGTTCCCTCTCTCTGTCTCAGGGTTTGTTTCTGAGCAGACACACACTTGTGTGTAAGGGACTTGCAGCATTGCTCGCAAGCACTTGCTAATTCCGCTCCCCGTTCAGGAGGTTAGGCAGCAGCACATCACATGTGAGCCTCCGCCCCATCCGACCCCCAACCCCGTCCAATTCCATCTCCTGCCCGCTCCCTAAACCTGTGGAACCATGTCCCTGGTCCGCCCCTACCCCCACCCCTGCCCCCACCCACATTTCGCCCCTCCCGTCCACATCCCCCTCATCCGTCCCATCTGCCGCGCCCAATTGTGCCCATACCCCCGTGTCCTCCCTCCCTCCAGAGCAGCCAGACTGGACACCAACAGTAACACTGCTGCTGCCATGGGGGCGGGGGTGGGGGTGGGGGGGGGGGGGGGGGGGGGGGGTCTCCAAATACCATGCGCACACACACACATAACTTTTTCCAGCAACTTTATGACAAGTTCCATCTTTGCTCTGTACAGGACAAAGATTATCTGGGGAAGGGGAGGGTGTTCAGGACACACACCTGTGTAGAATTCCAGGGAAAGTGTGGGGAGAGAGAGGAGGAGGGCAGGACATTAGTCATTTAGAGATGGTGCCTTGGCTGCCATCATTGCCAAGGATTGTTCTCGGCAGCATTTCAGTAAGTGGAGTTCATTTTTAATCATTGTAAACAAAAGACATGATCAGTGTTGGCAACACCTCTTTGATGTAATGTTTCTATCGGGACCTTGCGATCTCATTCAGATAATCTGAAATTTGGATAATCGGGGTTCCTTTGTACTCCAAAAAGTAAGAAGAATTCCACCCATCATCCATGGTCAACTAGGAAATTTAAAGATAGCATCAAGCTTAAATTAAAAACATTTAATTGTGAAAAGACAAGTGGTGGATCAGAAAGTTGGACAGAATATAATGCAAAAAATGAATCAAAAGTTAGGAAGGAGAAAATAATTTAGAGCGCAAGTGCAACCTGGCCAGAAATATAAGCACAGTTAGTATGAGTTTCTGTAGATATTTTCAAATGAAAAGTGTTAACAAAGTGTGCATTGGTCTGATAGAAAGTAAGTCTGAAAATGGAAAGTAAAGAGATGATAGATGAATTTATCCTGTAAAGTGCCTCTATCTTCATGATAGAGGATACAATTAACTTCCTAGAAATAACGATAAATCAAGAATTGCCAGGGAGAGAGGGATTCTGGAAAATGACAGTCACCAACCTTGGGTGCCTCAGTGGTTAGCACTGCTGCCTCATAGTGCCAGGGACCGGAGTTTGATTTCACCCTCACGTGACTGTTCTTTTGGAATTTGCACATTGTCCCTGTGTTTGTGTGGGCTTCCTCCAGACACGCTAGTTTCCTCCGACAGTCCTAAAATGTGTGGGTCAGATAGATTGGCCATGGGACATGCAGGTTTACAGGGATAGGGAAGCAGGTAGATCTGAGTGGGATACTCTTCAGAGGGTCAGTGTGGACCTGATGGGCCCAATGGCCTCCTTCCACATTGTAGGAATTCTGTGAAGTTGTACTGAGAAAATTGTTGGAACAGCAGCTTACAGGTGCTTGTGCCCTAATAGATTTCATCCTCAGTCGTCAAATAAATAATTTGGACATGCTTCTCCTCAATTAGGTGATAGCAAAATGCAACTCATTTCTTCAAAAAGTGAGAGAGACTGAAAGAAGGAAACTACAGGCCAGTTGGCTTAACATCTGTCATCCCGAAAATGTTTGAAGTTTTTATTAAAGAAGTTATAGCAGGAAAATTTCATGAGATAAAATAATCAGGCAGAGTCAATTTGAGTTTTTGGGAGATAAATCATGTTTAACCAATCTGAGGGAGTTATTTAAGGACGTAACATGTGTTATGCATAAAGGGTAAAAGGTGAATTTATTATACTTTGATTTTCAGAAGGCATTTGATAAGGCATCACATCAAAGTCATTGCAGAAAATAAAAGTTTATAATGTAGGTGGTAGCATATTCTCACCAATAGAAAATCAGTTGCCATTGGGAAGCAGAGACTAGGCATAAATGGGTCAATTCTGCTTGGAATATGTAACAATGGTGTGCCATTACTGATCATTGCTGAGATCTCAACTGACTTAAATAAAACAACTGAAGGCAATGCTTGTCAAATTTTCTGATGACACAAAGATATATGGGAAAATAAGTGGAGAAGAGGACATACAATGCTACAAAGAGGACATATATTGATAAGTTGTGTGAGAAGGTTAATATCTAAAGTATAATGTGAGAGAATATGAAATTGTCAATTTCTGCAAGAAGAATAAAAAAAAATGCTTACTATTTAAATTATGGCAGATAGCAGAGCTCTGAGAGAGCAACATGTTCCAGTGCCTGAATCACAAGAGGTTAGTGGGCATGTACAGCAAGTAATTAATAGAACGTATTCACTTATTACAAAGGGAAATTCCGTTCAAAAATAGGGAGGTCATGCTTCAGTTATACAGGGCACTGGCAAGTAATGTACACATTACTGGTCAACTTATCCAGGGAAGGTTGTAAATGTATTGGAAACAGTTCTGAGAAGGATTGTCTTATGAAGAACGAATTAACACTCATGGCTTTTTGCACTCGATTTGGGAAAAGTAAGAGATTACTTGAGAAACCATATAAAATTCTCAGTTGTCCTGACAGAGTAAGTATGGCGAGGATGGTCTTCAGGGAGAAACTAGAACTATGGCTCCGAGTTTAAAAATCAAGGGTAGCCCAATTAAAACAGATATGTCAATCTTTTTACAGAGACAGTCTGAGATTTTCTTTTAATAACTTCTTGAAAGGACGGTTGCAGCAGTCTGTGAATATTTTTAGAGATGGACAAATTTCTGGTAAGCAAGGGGATAAAGTTTGGGCGGCACGGTGCTTAGCACTTGTGCCTCACAGTGCAGATACAAAGGCAGGAAACTTGCCATGGTTGTCAGCAAGCCTCCATCGAGTCAATGGAGATAGCCTTCAGTCAGGGGGTCCTGGAACAATCAGTCAAGGGCATTTTCCAATTCCAATCTAATGTCTAAGAAATTGCCAGTCAAACATGTGGAGTGTCAGTCAGGTTGCTCATCTACAGGATGAGGAGTTGAGTATTGACAGGCCACCATCCATCTTGACTCTTTCTGCCCTGTTGGGACTTGTATCTTCCCGGAATGAGAGAGAGGCAATTATTAATGGGAATGAAAGTGGGTGGAACAGCTGTTATTTCTGATGCAGGTGTGGATGTGCCCTGAGCAAGAGAGTAGGCAACACAGAGGGCATGTAGGTTTGGTGGTTTTGGGATGAGGGTGGGTGACAGCGAGTGAGGGAAGATTTGGTAAAGCATGATGCTTGGTGAGAGGTGGGTACAATGTCAGAAATAAAGTGAGAATGAGGTATCAGAGAGAAGATGGTGGCACTTACATTGGCAATGTAGAGAGGTGCTGTGCTTTCCCCCAAATGATTGAGACTGCTTTAACTCAGGTGGTAACCTTGGACCAGGCTGTCGTGGTTTAGTGCTTTGGGCTCCTCTGCTGGTCCTTGGGGAGGAGCAAGTCCCAAGTCTACATCATCCAATCCAACAAGAGCTTCAAATTCTCACTGATATCCACTGTCTGCCATATCCAGGGCAAATCTGCAGAACCATGCAGGGAAGCTCCATTCTGACAGTGCCTGCCTGGGTACACAATGATCTTTTAAAGATTGAGTGAGTGCAAGGAGTGCCAACAAATTCCATGATATCCACTGAGTGGCAAGTTGTTCTGGGAAAAGCATGTAGTAAGATGAGGGGCCCTAATCAGACATGAGGGATTCGTCAGCTAAGTAATGGCGTGAGTTTGGTAAGATACAGTGAGGAAACCCATTATGTCTTATGGTGGATGTCCTCAAGAAAAGTTGGCATAACTCAGTGACTTTGGCCTGAAACTTCATGTTTTTGGCTATTTTCTGATTTTTGCTCACCACACATTGAAAGTTGCTAAAGTAAAACTCCAGAAGAGATTGTTTTCAATGAAGAGGTTTGAGAGGAATACTCTTCTTTGGCCTGAGAGTCATATAAAATTGTAAAATTACATCTTTTGGTTAATATATAGCTTTTTCCTTTAATAAATTACTTTTTATTGCACCTTGGGTTTTGCCTAATGATGAAGACCTGCCTGAACTAAAATAGTCTAATGCATCACTTTTGAATCAAGGATAAATTGATTAATTAAGGTACGAATTGGATAATTAAACCAGTCAAAAATGTACACTTTGTAACAGAAAAAAGAAAATAGCATTGACAGATGCCTAGAAGCAGACTGCCCCCCCACCTGCCCTCTTGGTCACAAGAGATGCAAACACCAGCAAGATTCAACAAAGCAAATGAGATGGAAAGCCTACAGGGTAATGTAGGAACCAAAAAAAAAATGCTGTCAAGGCTACAAAGCATTGGAAATTAGAAGCAGTGGAAATATTTTGAAAATAACTGCTTGAAATCAATGACAAACACAAAAGAGTAAATCAGCATTACAATGAGAAAACAATAGACAAACTGAACCAAGTGCTTGTGAAATAGCTGAAGATAGTTTAGTCACATCCCAAGAAAGCAGCTCAGTAATAAATCAAGTATAATGCTGAAGGCAGAATGAACGAGATATGCAAGGAAGACATCAGGGCTGAGGAGTATGAAAGTGCAAGTGCATTCAGAATATTAGAACTTCAGGCAACAGAACTGATGACAGACTGTGAAAGAACTTTACTCAACAGGCTTTGAAGAAAGAACGTGAGCTGCTTGTATTCATGAGACATCCCATCTGATATTTATACTTGGGAGAAAAAAAGATAACCTTTTCTGTTTTTTTTCCCAAGTACCTTGCCCACATATTCTCTTCAGAACTTCTTCTCCATTGGTAGAAGATTTTGACACAATCTAGATCTAGTTCATGGATGGTGAGCACTTTCAGGTGACACATTCAAGTTGCTATCCTTCAGACTTGAGCATACAACGTAATGTCAGTGGGCTAATTGACTGAGGACAATATGAAAAACTGTGATCCATCCTGTTCTCTTTCAGCTTTCACAAAGGACATGCACACTTTTGGAAAATCACTGGGAAATTGTCAACAGCATGGTTCTTCCTTCCCTATTTCGGTAGTGTATAAAACTAAAATCCTCCAACTCAATAAAAGCCATATAGGTTAGGACTGGCTTTCACAGACACTAGAAAAGCACCTACTGACATATGCACAAGAACAGTAGTTTGAAGTTGAAATAGATATCTGGATAGAAATACATGCTGCTGCCCAAAGACACAAAGGGTTGAATTTTACTGACCCCACTGGGCATATGTTAACTGGGGTGGGTTGTGCACATTAAATTTGTCAGATGGTTAGTCCAATGCTGACTCACTAATCCCCATTGGACGGTGGGTCAGTCATGCCTATCCTTGGGACTATATTAGGGAGTATGTTATCACTTAAGGGAGTGTCACTGCCCACTGCCATAAAATGATGGGCAGTACCAAGTGGTTGAGAATGAAAGGACATATTTTTTCTAACAATTTGAAAAGGCAGAAAGAAGGAGGCACATTTTGCAGAGTGTGCCCAATGCAAAATGAGGACAACACCTCCTAAGTTCTTGTATCCCTTTTTTTCATACCTGGCCACCAAAAGCAATTCCCCAAAGCTGAAATGTCCTGCTCTAGGGTGCTGGATATCTTCCTGCTCTAGAAGTTTGGGACGTTCCTCGGACCATATGCCATTTTTGTGGAACTCCTTGCACAGCTGCCCAAGTATTTCCCACAACAGAGATTTGGCATTGCTGGGAATGCTGGAATTGCTAGCCAATCAAATCATCAAGCAATACTTGAGGGTGGGAGTTATCCATCCATTGAGGGATAGCAGTCCAACTCTCAATTTGTTTAGGCCAACCCCTGTGTGTTATCACCACAGGACAGGCTTTTCAAAATTGATTGACTTAATCAACTTTCTTTCCAGGGATGACAGCAGTAGTGACAAACTATTGCCCTATGCCCCATCTACCACCCCCTAGCAACCCTCCCACTCCTGCATCCCCAAATACATTGCCACGTCCATGTCACTAACGTGATTGCACAGTTTTCTATCATCCAGAGCAACTACCTAAACCAGGCGCTGGGCCCATTCCCCATGCTGATAGGAAACTAGTTCCTGTTTTAGAATCCTTTGAGCTAATCTGAGTGGTGTACTGGACTCAGAGCTCTATTTTGATTTTTCAGGCAGGAACCAAGTCAAGCAAACAGCTGCCATGAAAAAGGCTACAATTTTTTTTAAGTCCAAGTTAAGCCAGAAGGAGCAAGAGTGATGCTCCTCGTTCTACAAAATTACTAACAGCTGACTCACCTTTTTATGACTTCATGTGTCCTTCCAGAGCACTTATGTCAAGCTTGTCTAATCTCTTTATAGAGAGTAATCAGGCTTCAATACCTTGTATCTTGTTTAGAGGAGGGTTGAGGCTAATGTTTTGATTGGATTTGAGTTTTCCATTTCGAGGAGTCCTCTGATCTGGAACCTGAAAACTAAAAACTTACTGTACTTTTCATATTCAATTCATAGGGGGTTTCCTTGTTACATTGTTAGTTTGATTCATAACTAGATATGGTGCAGCATGGACACTGCAATCAAGTGACCACAGACCCAAAATTGGATATAGTAGAGCTGGAGAAATTGGGCCTGACAAAAATTGGTCGAACTAAATTAAACAGCAGCTGGTAGTATTCAGCGACAGAGAACAGTGGAAACCAAGGTCAAACAGATTACAAAGGTTTGGGGGAATCAGTTACAAGCTGCCCATTGTTGTGTATTGGAGAAGTATTGATCAGACTTTCTGGCATCTTAATTTCCAAGTGCCTGAAGTTGTGCACTTTACACTTCACTGGCATGGCAACAGAGAAGAGTATAGATATGGCCCCATTGGATGCTTTGACCCCAATGATCCCAAGTCTCTTTACATTCATCAAGTATTCCCTATGTAGAAATGTTGTGCTTTACAACCAGCACTTAAAAGTCGAAATATTGCCTTGGAAACTCAGGCAAAATAGCCATGATCAGATTTACCATTTGTTCTACAAAAAGTCTAATAGTTGTTTCTTTTGACTGTCCATTTTGTACCACTGCTAAATACTGAAACTGCAAGATTCTAAAAGCTTTATATTCTTATTAAATAATTTAAGAATCACTCCTCTCAGTAGTTTATGTCCTATTCACTTAGACAAGCAATGGGATTTTGTATCAATCAGGTTTTATCATGATATAGATCCAAACTAAGGAAGACTGGATTCATGTGCTTAGTAGTTATAATTATTCTGCTTAGTTTGCACAGGCAAATGTAATGGCAAATGGAAATCAGCTGAATCTGAAATGCAATTATTTTAGGTGTAGAACAGTCAAAAGAAGTGTATGATTATACAGGGAATCTTTCTATCCACATTACTGTCAACTGACAATTTGCCACATGGAAAACAAGTGGCAAAAGAACTAGAAGGGAAATGATAATTTTTCATGCTGAAATTTCTTAATGTTAACTCTGTTTTCTCTCCACAGATCATCAGCATTTGTAGATCTTTGCTTTATTTTATGTATGCTAAGCTGAACTGGCAATTAATATGATTTTGTAATTTGCGGAATAAACCGCCCCATATCACATCTGGTTGCCATTTCGATGAGTAAGATCAGACGAGAAGTATTCAGTCATAGAATCACAGAGTCATATAGCATGGTCGAACAAGTCCATGCTGAACATGTTCCAAAACAAAACTAGTCCCACCTGCCTGCATTTAGCGCCTATTCCTCCAAATCTTTCCTATTCATGGACATATCCAAATTTTAAATGTTGCAATTGTACCTGCACCCACCACTTCCTCTAGCAGTTCATTCCACATACTAACCATGCTATGTGTAAAAATATTGCCCCTCATGTCCTTTTAAAATCTTTCTCCTATAATCTAGTCTTGAACTACCTTAGGGAAATGATGTTTGGTATTCACTTTATCCATGCCTCACATGATTTATACACTTGTATAAAGTCACCCCTCAACCTCATACACTCCATGGAAAATATCCCAGCCTACCTAGCCTATTTTTATAACTTAAAACCTCCATTCCCAGTAACATCCTGGCAAATCTTTTCTGAACCCTCTCCGGTTTAATAATATCCTTCATTTAACACGCCAACCAAACTTGCACATAATTTTCCAGAACAGGCCTCACCAATGTTCTCTACTCAAAGGTCTGAGCAATGAAAGCAATGATGTTAAACATCTTCGTAACCACTCTGTTTACCTGTACCACAAATTTCAAAGACTTATGTACCTGAACCTGAACCCCAGCTCTCTCTACAAACCTATATCTATTTAGATCATATATCTCTATATATATCTTAACTATACATGCTTACTAAAACTGAAGTTCTCAACTGCAATGCAATAGCTATTGCTATGACAACTCCTAAAGGATTACAGAAAATTCATATCAATTGATCTTGAATGGATTACAGAAGTATTTTGTTTAAGAGAGGAAAAATAACAACAAAAAGTGGAGACTACCAGAAAGACTCAGAGTCATAGTGTCATACAGCACAGAAACAGATCCTTTAGTCCAACCAGTTCATGCTGAACATAATCCCAATCTAAACTCGTCCCACCTGCCTGTTCCAAGCCCATATCCCACCAAACCTTTCCTATTCATGTATCTATCCAAATGTTTTCTTAACTTTGTAATTGTATCCGCATCCACCACTTTCTCAGGAAGTTCATTCCACACACGAACCACTCTGTATGTAAAAAAATTGCCTCTTATATCTCTTTTAAACCTCTCTTCTTTCAACTTAAAAATGTGCCCCCTAGTCTTGAAATCTGCCATCCTAGAGAAAAGAAAGAGAGAAACAACATTTTACAATGGAAACAAGCCTATTATTCAAGGAGGAACGAGCCATATTTGGTTTTACTTCTGCATGTGAGAAAATGCAATTGGTGACCTGCTAGTTCAAAGAAAATAGCTGTTTATTACATTGGAGATCTTTATCTTCAGAAATTATTTCCCATGGGCAGGATGTAGTGCTACAAGAAAAAATCAATGATGAATAATGGAAAATTCTTTTTGAATATCATCCATTGGAATATCCAAAAGACAAATGATTGAACAATCTGTGCCACTATCCTACCATTGTCCAAATTTAGGTCGATAAAGGACCTTAACCTGATTTCAATGGAGGGCCGAGCAATTTACAAAGAGTTAGATGAGCTTTATTTATGCTCTAAATGTAGAGACGTTGTGAAGGCAATGTAATGGAGGGTTCCAAATAAGGAGTTACATGGGATTATTAGCTGAAAGGAATGACTCTGGAAAAAGTGCAAGGCCTCAGAGAAAATAAAAGCTTTCTCCAGCCTTCAGAGATTTGTCCCCGGTTCTACTTGTGGTTTCCGCAGGATGAGAATTACAACTTTGCTTTTGAGAAAATTTGTCAATATTCAATGTCAAACGGGGAGGTTTTAACCTGTCAAACAGAGTTAATGTAAAAGTTTTAGAAATCTCCAACTTACACCCCACCTACTTCACCAGCATCTATTTCTGGTTTTAGTCAAGTATGAGAAACAAGTTCATTCGGAGGGAGGGTATTCCTAATATAAATATTTTATTGTACACCTCTGATTTTGTCATTTTTCCAAGTTTAGCCTTGGATAACCAGTTTTCTAAGACATCAGGAAACTTAGCAGTTAAGGAGAGAAATAAAATGCTGCATGCAAGCGTTAAGTGCCTTCAGAATATGACATGTTAGTCAGAAGAAGTAAAAGGACTTGCTAATGGATTCCCAAGCTGCTTTGCTTTCTTCCCCACTGTCAGATTTTCCCCATGACTCTATTAAACCCTTACATTTCTCATACCTTTATATGACCACCACAGTCTCTCCAAACCATGAACCACATAGTGGTTAATCAATCCCAACAAAATATCACTGATCTCTCTATACAATCACTGACTCCATCCCATTCAAAGATGGTTTGGCAAAAATAAGGATAGTGTTATCATTGCCCTACTTTCTCATGAGAGCAAGAGGCACCTGGTAGTGGCTTTACCTGAGGGACATCATATTACAGGCAAGGGGAACTGTTGAGAAGGAGATCTTTGTCTTAAGCTCAGCCAGTGCAGGAATTGAACCCACATTATACAATATCATTCTGCTTTTGAGATAGAGAATTCCAAAGAATTCCCATTCTCTAAATAAAGAGGTTCTTCCTTATGTCAGTGTGAAATGGCTTTCCTTTTATTCTGAGACTGTTTCTAGACCCTACAACAGAGGAAACAGACTTCCTATTTCTTAAAGAATTTTGCTAATTTCTATGAAATTACCTCTCATTTTTCTAAACTCCAGAAACAAATGCAGTGTCCATGGCCCATTGACTCTGCACTGACCTTCCAAAGAGTATCCCACCCAGACCCAATCCCCAACCTATCCCCTTAGCCCCACATTTACCAGGCTAATCCACCTAAATCCACACATCCCTGAACACCACAGGATATTTAACAAGGCCAATCCACCTAATATACACTTTATCGGACTGTGGGAGGAAACCGAAGCACCCAAAGGAAACCCATGCAGACACAGGGAATACGTGCAAATTCTACACAATCACTGAGAGTTGGAATCAAACCTGGGTCTCTGCTACTGTGAGGTAGTGGTGCTAACTACTGAGTCACTGTGCTAACCCAGTATTTAGACACCACGCCCACTAAGTTGTGCTAATCACTCTGCTAGTAAAAACATATTTCAGGCTCGTCAGACATAATTTCCCATTCAGAAATTAATGTTAACTTTACCAAATCAGACTAAATATACAGTAATCATGCTGTTTATAATAGTTTCTAGTATTTTCCCAACAAGTGTTGTGAGGCTAATAGATTGGTAATATCTTGTTTTCTCTCACAATCATTTTATAAATAGTGGAATTACATTTTCAACCTTCTAACGTACAAGCACCATTCAGAATTAATAGAATTTTGAAAGATGATCACCAATAGAGTCATTATTTCAAAAGCCATCTATTTCAATACTCTAGAGTGAAGGTCATCGAGTGCTGGAAATTTGTCAACTTTCAGTTTCATTAAATTCTGCAAAAATACTTTGTATTTATACTAGTATATCACAGTCAAACACACTTACAGGACAATTGAATCTTAATTATTTGAAGGACACCTTTGTGTCTTCCTCTGTAAGACAGACACAAGGGACTGAATCTTTCATTTTGTTGGCTCATCAGCTTTGTTGAATTTCTGGAGGGTTTCTTGCCATGAGTTCGAGAGAGATCACCTGCTGTGCCTTACCAAACTCACCTCATTAGCTGCCTACCCTATGATATGATATCCCCTTGCCTCTATAGAAGCACATTTTACCATAAGCCATTCCCACAGAACTCATCATTCACCAGATATCTGCCACTGTGGACCAGGATGAGTACTGTAATGTGAAGCTGCTGCACTTGGTGATGGACATTGATCCAGAATAAGTCAGAAAAGAGGTAACCGACACAGTGTTTCTCCAGCAGAAACCTGGTGGACCTGGTGGACAGAGTGGTGCAAAGTAGAAGTATCCTCTTTCCAGAGAACTGGCAGAAAAGGTCATGCCACCTCCATGCAGTCAGTAAGCTGTGGAAACTCAATTAATAAGTATGTTAGGCCAGATTTTGACAGATTTTAAGTTGCAAATGGAATCTAGGCATATGAAAATCGTGCAGGAATTTAACATTGAGATAGATGATCAGCCATAATCTAGAATGCAAAGCAGGCTCAAGGGGTAGATGAAGAAGGGCTTATGCCCGAAACGTCGATTCTCCTGTTCCCTGGATGCTGCCTGACCTGCTGCGCTTTTCCAGCAACACATTTCCAGCTCAAGGGGTAGATTGGCCTATTCTTGTTCCTAAGTTCTTATATTGTCATGTCTACAGATTGTATTCTTGCTATGGATGAGAGTCAATAATATATCAACTGTGACCTCAGGTTTAACATCTAACAACTCAAAGACTCCAAAAATGTCTAATCTGTATAGTCTTATTTCTGGAGAATCTCAGTAGGTCTGGCAGCATTTGTGGAGAGAGAAATAAAAAAGATGCTGCCAGACCTGCTGTGTTCCTCCAACAATTCCCCTTTGCTTTATTTCAGATTGTTGGCATCTGCAGTGTTTTGCTTTTATTTTACCCTTATTTCATGCTGCCTAGACCAGATATGCTCTCCTTTACATTTATTATCTATGTTTGTGCTGTTATATTTTTATTGTATTTTCTTGGGGTTACTTGGTTATAAAATTTCTCTTCTTTTACTCAAGAAAATTTTGGTTGTTATTTCCTTCAATTTTCTGATGAACTGCATTTTAATTGAAGTATGACAGATGCATGCTAAAAAGAAATAAAAAATATTTGTTTTCACCAACCAAGAAGGGGTTAATAAGAGAACCATTTTCCTCTTCCACACTTGGCTGTAGCAAATTTACAAAAAAAAAACTTAATGATTTTCAGGTAACAATCGTGATGAAGTTAATTGTAGCAACAAGAAGCAAAGATGTGATGGCCAAGAGAATCTTTGATCTGACAGGTCAATCATAGACCAATGAACGTCAAAAAAACTTGTTTGAAGATGGACACATTCTGTTCATTGCTTCAGTTTTATCCCAGAAGGCATAAACAAATGTGTCTATCATACTGAGAAAGGCGAAGGGGATGATTACCAAAATCCCTTTGCGAAAAACTTCCCGCAAGATAATTACATGGGGTCTATTCTATATGAAGATTCAGAAGAGACACTCCATGCTATTAGGAGTATTGAGTAAGGCAACATTGAAAAGGGAATTACCAGTGAAGATTAGAAGCTAAGATTAGAATTGATTATAGCATTACAGAAATCTGGGACAGCCACCCTCTGGAGTGTGGAATTTATCAGCCCATCAATACACTTTATATGATCCAGTTGAAGTCTTAACAAGAATACTGAAATAGGCACTGGCAGGCCAGACTTGCTCTCTGTAAACAGTTTATTATGAATAATGTGACAACTTGTGTTTGCTGTTTTGGAATCTAGGAACTTTTTTCATAGTTATATGGCTTGATACCATGAAAGTTTATGGGGTTTGAAAGTTTTGTTGAGATTATTTTTCAATTTTGTTGTACGCGATATTGTAGCTACCAAACAACTGGGCTCGCCATGTCACCTGTACTTACAGCATATTTCTTACTAATTGCATCTTTTCATTGTTAAATCTAAAATGGGGATGAAGTAACAAGCAATGATAATGCATGTCAATGCCAGAATGAACTAAAGTTAGCAAAATCTGTTCACCTTGTGTGCAAATCACTTCACCAGCACATTAAAACACAACATCCCTTTTTTTAAATCACTTGTGAACATTCTGCAGAAGCCCTCAATGTTTGGATGACAGTACTTGTCATTGAGTGATACCTCAGTTCCATATTGACTTTCTCCAGTTTTGACCTTGGCTCATCAGTAGCATTCTTCTCTCTGAATCAAAACATTTAAGTTTCACTCTGGAGATGCTGTTTAACTTTTAACTTTGTTACTTCATTTTTCTCCTTTGTATCTAAGATTTTGTACCTAGATACCTTTGTACCTAAGATGTTGCCTGGAGTTGTGACATTGTACATTTTTCAATGTACTCGTACTTCTGTACTTGAGTGCACATGACAATAAAATGTAGTTTTAATTCTAATAATTCATCTCCGCTAAGATCTCAAGGTAGCACTGCACAATGGGAATGCTACCCTTTAGAAAAAAGACATGTAAATTGAGCTCCTCACCTGTTCTCTCAGAGCAGGAGAATTCTCTTTGTGTCTTAATAACAATATTTTATCAATTAAAGTATACATATCTAAAAATACGGAATATATCATTAATTATCACATTGACACATATGGGATCTTGCTATCTGCTAATTGCATGTTGTATTTCCAATTCATTATCAAGCACTTTGAGATATCTTGAGATCACAAAAACAATTTTTTTATTTTCCTCTCTCCTGCAATATAATGCCTTTGATTGTAGTCTGGTTTTCATTTTCATTGTAACAATTTGCCACAACGTCTTAATTTTTTTTTGAACAAATTCTGTGTATTTCAAATAACATCTTTGATATTTTCTACCTGTTCATACTTCGAGTCTCAACGACATATTCTTTCGATTATCAGTATTACATCACAGCCTCAGATACAAGAATTTATTGTACCCTCTCAGTTAACACTGTACTTTCAATCTCCATAACACATCACTACAGTACTGATTACTAGATACTGAGACTAATACATAAAAGATATTTTACTACTATCAACTAATCTTATATGAGACACTGATAAAAAAATTACATCCATCGCATCAGAGGTCCAGAGAAAATAATATGCTGAATATATGGAAAAACAATTGGATAATCATTGGATCAGTAGATAATTTCAAAGTAAAATGACATTGGAAAAGTAACATTGGTCCAAATGTCAACAACAAGAAATACAGTGGAGAGTTTCTGATCCTTGTGCCAAGGTAACAGTCTGGATACAGACATTATGCAAAAGTGAAGACTGCAGATGCTGGAAATCAGAGTCTAGATTAGAGTGGTGCTGGAAAAGCACAGCCAGTCAGGCAGCATCCGAGGAGCAGGAAAATCGACCTGATGAGTCCTGAAAAAGGGCCTTTGCCTGAAACTTCGATTTTCCTGCTTCTCGGATGCTGCCTGACCGGCTATGCTTTTCCAGCACCACTCTAATCAGGATTCAGACATTGCCTTCCTACCTTCTCCAATGTTGCATAATATCTCAACAGTTAGTTAAAATTGCACACTACAGTGGACGTTTGCAACCAAGTTGGTTATGTGAGTCCCCTGAGTCATCCAACACATGAGGCATACAGTACTCAACCTGTTCAACAATGTTATCATACAACTCCACAGCATGTGGGACTTGAGCCTAAGTGTCTTAACTCAGAGGTAGGAACACTACCATTGCACAACAAGAGTTCCCCCACAGTATCCTTTTTGTGTCCCTACCATCTAATCACCCATGGTAGTTTTTCCTGTATTAATCACCCCCACAGTACTCTAGATATTTATAATCAATCTATTCAGCAATTTATTATACACTTCTGGAGCAGGTGGGGCATGAAACCAGGACTCCTGGCTCAGAGGTAGGGACACGACCACTGTACCACAAGAGGCGCCCTCACAGAACTCTATGTAGGAGCAAATTACTGCAGATTCTGGAATCTATACTGGAAACAAAAACCAATGGAGATCACAGTGCGTTGGCCAGAATCCATGGATGGAGAGCAAGCTAAGGTTTTGAATCTAGATGACTCTTCATTGGAGCTGACATGAAGTGTGGAGGGAGTAGCATTAATGCAATAGTTTGGGGGTGTGGTGGTGGTTAGAATGCAGGGGGTTGGGGAAGGATGTTGATAGTTTAAGTGATCAAGGTGGTGAGAGAATCCACCTTAAAAAAGACAGGCAGAGAGATGCTTAAGGATGCATTGATCTGCAGCTAACCAGTTGGGAGTGGCTCAAATGGACAACATCCCAGCAAGTGTATAATAGTAGCACCATATGATAAGTACCTATTGCCTCCCAAGATACAGCCAGATCTGTCATTATGGCTGAAACAGAAACCCATTGACTAATGAATTGTGCATATGTGGGCCTGAGTCTGAGTGTCAGGTAAGGAGGACCAGAGAACAGACCTCTCTATTGTTGAAGTAATTATTGGAACCCCAGATAATGAATAATATGACTTTGCCCTTCTATAATAGATGTTTGGGGACATATCTAACTTCATTGTAATTAACTGATCCAACTTTATGCCGAGTGCGACTAACACATTCCCTTGGGTGTAGGGTGTAGTGCAGATGTATGAACAGATGAGGTGTAGTCTTGTTGGCATTAGTTTTGTTTAATGGTTAATTCATACATTACATTTGATTATTGTGTTACTTTGAATGTTGTTGAGATTGATTTAGTTGGTTTAATAAATAAAGCAACAAATGATGGTATGCATCAAATGATGGTCATGGTGAACGACCTGGAACAGTGTCTAGTTCAATTCCTTCTGAACTATTAACATCCTTTATCCCCAGGCATTCCAACCTCCCCTGTCCTCCAAACTATTGCATAAATACTTCTCCCTCTACTTCAGCTCTGATGGCGAGTCATCTAGACTCAAGATGTTAGCTTGCTTCCCTTCACGGATGCTGCCTGACCAACTGTGATCTCCAGCACTTTTTGTTTCCCTACAGAACTCCAATTCTTTTTAATTTAAAAAAAATCTTATTTTTGCTAATCAGCCTGCTTAGAGATACTATTACACATCTGTGGAGCATAATGGGACTTGAACCCAGGTTTATCTAGTCCTGTGTTACCACGGTGCCATAGAGGGCCTTGCATGTAGCTGCTGATCATCACTCCACTACTTCTTTTCACCTCTATTGCATTATTTCCTTGTGCCTCTCTCTCAGCTGCTGTGCTTCTGAAAACTTAGAATTGTGACCTCTGATGCTCTTCAAGATAACCTTTCACCTGACACAAATACAACATTGCATTAATGCAGTCATCTCTATTTGATCTACACTGAATGCTTTCACTGTCCATCCATGTTGATCTGTACTCTGTTCCTATTCCCTGAATTATTTAAACTTCTTATTCTTGTCTTCTTACCTTGCCTTTCTAAATCCTCCTCAATCTTCTCCCACTACACTTCTGGCTTCTCATTAGTAGAAGTTCCTTTAAATAGCAGGAATCATAATACGGTAGAGTTCAGTCTGCAGTTTGAAAGAAAGAAGGCAAAATCAGATGTAATGGTGTTACAGTTAAACAAAGGTTTAAACGAGAGCATGAGAGAGGAACTGACGAAAATCAACTGGAAGCAGAGCCTAGCAGGGAAGACAGTAGAGCAAAAATGGCAGGAGTTTGTGGGTATAATTGAGGACACTGTACAGAGGTTCATCCCCAAGACAAGAAAGACTATCTGGGGAGGGATTAGACAGCCATGGCTGACAAAGGATGTCAGGAAATCTCTCAAAGAAAAAGAGAGATCCTATAAAGTGGCTAAGAACAGTGGGAAATCAGAAGATTGGGAAGGATACAAAAACAAACAGAGAATAACAAAGAGAGAAATAAGGAAGGAGAGGATCAAATATGAAGGTAGGCTAGCCAGTAATATTAGAAATGATAGTAAAAGTTTCTTTCAATACATAAGAAACAAACGACAGGCAAGAGTAGACATTGGGCCACTTCAAACTGATGCTGGAAGCCTAGTGATGGGAGATAAGGAAATAGCTGGAGAACTTAATAAGTACTTTGCGTCAGTCTTCACAGTGGAAGACATGAGTAATATCCCAACAATTAAAGGGAGTTGGGGGCTGAGTTGAGTATGGTTGCCATTACAAAAGAGAAAGTGCTAGAAAAGCTAAAAGGTCTTAAAATTGATAAATCTTCTGGCCCTGATGGGTTACATCCTAGTGTTCTGAGGGAGGTGGCTGAGGAAATAGTGGAGGCGTTGGTTGAGATCTTTCAAAAGTCACTGGTGTCAGGGAAAGTCCCGGATGATTGGAAGATCGCTGTTGTAACCCCATTGTTCAAGAAAGGAACAAGATAAAAGATGGAAAATTATAGGCCAATCAGCTTAACCTCGGTTGTTGGTAAAATTCTAGAATCCATCATTAAGGATGAGGTTTCTAAATTCTTGGGAGAGCAGGGTCGGATTAGAACAAGTCAACATGGATTTAGTAAGGGGAGGTCGTGCCTGACAAACCTGTTAGAATTCTTTGAAGAGGTGACAATTAGGTTAGACCAGGGAAACCCAGTGGATGTGGTCTATCTAGACTTCCAAAAGGCCTTTGATAAGGTGCCACACGAGAGGCTGCTAAGTAAGGTGAGGGCCCATGGTGTTCGAGGTGAGCTACTGGCATGGATTGAGGATTGGATGTTTGACAGAAGGCAGAGAGTTGGGATAAGAGGTTCTTTTTCGGAATGGCAGCCGGTGACAAGTGGTATCCCACAGGGTTCAGAATTGGGGCCGCAGCTGTTCACGTTATATATTAATGATCTGGATGAAGGGACTGGGGGCATTCTAGCAAAGTTTGCCGATGATACGGAGATAGGTGGACAGGCAGGTAGTACTGAGGAGGTGGGAAGGCTGCAGAAGGATCTAGACAGTTTGGGAGAGTGGTCCAGGAAATGGTTGATGAAGTTCAATGTGAGCAAATGCAAGGTCTTGTACTTTGGAAAAAAGAATACAAGCATGGACTACTTTCTAAATGGTGAGAAAATTCATAAAGCCAAAGTACAAAGGGATCTGGGAGTGCTAGTCAAGGATTCTCTAAAGGAAAACATGCAGGTTGAATCCGTGATTAAGGAAGCAAATGCAATGTTGTCATTTATCTCAAGAGGGTTGGAATATAAAAGCAGCAATGTGCTACTGAGACTTTATAAAGCTCTGGTTAGGCCCCATTTGGAGTACTGTGTCCAGTTTTGGTCTCCACACCTCAGGAGGGACATACTGGCATTGGAGCGTGTCCAGCGGAGATTCACACGGATGATCCCTGGAATGGTAGGTCTTACATACGAGGAGTGGCTGAGGATCCTGGGATTGTACTCATTGGAGTTTAGAAGGTTAAGGGGAGATCTAATAGAAACTTACAAGATAATACATGGCTTGAAAAGGGTGGACGCTAAGAGATTGTTTCCGTTAAGCGAGGAGACTAGGACCCGTGGGCACAGCCTTAGAATTAGAAGGGGTCAATTCAGGACAGAAATGCGGAGACATTTCTTCAGCCAGAGAGTGGTGGGCCTGTGGAATTCATTGTCGCAGAGTGCAGTGGAGGCCAGGATGCTAAATGTTTTTAAGGCAGAGATTGATAAATTCTTGATGTGACAAGAAATTAAGGGCTACGGGGAGAATGCAGGTAAGTGGAGTTGAAATGCCCATCAGCCATGCTTAAATGGCAGAGTGGACTCGATGGGCCGAATGGCCTTACTTCCACTCCTATGTCTTATGGTCTTATGGTCTTATACCATATTCACATTCTTTGTAACTCCTTCCATAAGTCACTTCATCTTTATCTCCATTTCTTCTTTCCCTTTGAAAAGTTTCATAAGTTTCTGTATCTGACTCTTAATTGTGAAAGTAGCATTTTTTTTCCACTTCAAATTTCTCTATCACTGTAAGTTATATTTAAATTAACAAATTAAAATCATGACTGGGCTGTGCACAGCCGCTGTTTCCCGGGATATGCTTCTTCCAGACATCAATTTTCTACTCATCTTACTGGATCCAGTATTGCCCTTTTAATTTCACAAGTGGTTGATTGATATTTTCCCAGAATCCACCAATGTATTACGCCAAGATCTTGACAATCAAATTGTCAATTTAATTGTCTTGACTACTAGAAAGGAATAATTTGATTAGGGATAGTCAACATGGTTTTGTGAAGGGTAAGTCGTGCCTCACAAACCTTATTGAGTTCTTTGAGAAGTTGACCAATCTGAGGATAAGGGTAAGATTCTTGGTAGTCTGGATGAGCAGAGAGATCTTGGTGTCCATGTGCATAGATCCCTGAAAGTTGCAACCCAGGTCGATAGGGTTGTTAAGATGTGTTAGCTTTTATTGGTAGAAGGACTGAGTTTCAGAGCCATGAGGTCATGTTGCAACTGTACGAAACTCTGGTCTTGTTCTACAGCTTTACAGTTCTGGCCGCTGCATTATAGGAAGGATGTGGAAGCTTTGGAAAGGGTGGAGAGGAGATTTACCAGGATGTTACCAGGAATGGAGAGAAGGTCTTATGAGGAAAGGCTGAGGGACACGAGGCTGTTTTCATTAGAGAGAAGTAGGTTAAGAGGTGACTTAATAGAGACATACAAGATGATCAGATGATTGGACAGTGAGAGCCTTTTTCCTCGGATGGTGCTGGCTATCACGAGGAGACATAGCTTTAAATTGAGGGGTAATAGATATAAGACAGATGTCAGAGATAGGTTCTTTACTCAGAGGGTAGTAAGGGAATGGAATGCCTTGCCTGCAACAGGAGTGGACTCGCCAACATTAAGGACATTTAAATGATCATTGTATAAACATGTGGATGATAATGAAATAGCCTAGGTTAGATGGGCATTAGATTGGTTTCACAGGTCGGCACAACATTGAGAGCCAAAGGGCCTGTACTGCGCTGTAATGTCCTATGTGCTATGTTAAATCGTGATTGAATCACCTTGTGCCATGATGCAGTCTGAAGTGAGGAGCCACCTTTTAAAACCTCCAACAAGTGAATGGACTTTTCAAGAGCAAATTTCTCAGCCATGTCACTGCACAGTCAAAATAATTTTCTTTGTGAACACATCCTTGATGAAGATAGCTTCTGTTCCACAATTGGGCCTGAATCATGCCTATGTTTGCATATGAACACAACTGTGGAAGCAGAAAAAACATTATCTGGTAGTAGGTCACAAGCTGAATGCATAATGAGAAAATGTTTAATGTGAAAAAAGAAAGCTGTAACCCATGTCAGTGAAGCTCAGAGAAAGATTTACAACAGATTCCATCAGCAAACAAATGTAATAGCAAAGGAAAGCTGCAGAGAATATGTATAGAATTAGAAAGCAATTTCAAGGAAACCCAGTGTTATGCTGAAGATATTCTTGCCTTTCTGATATGGAAGGATTCTGTCCGAGACAGTTTAGAAAGAATGAGGCAGTAGACATTTCAACTTAAACTCATGCACAGAACACCAGGGAATATTTATGCAGCCTTGTTTGGACTTCTTGTCACACAATTCATCCTTTCTGATGTGATTCCTTACATCCTTTCAATCTCTTCAAACAGTCCCATGGTCCTCCCTGGCAGATCCAAAATCCAAGTCTATCACATCCTTATATTATTTGCTAATCCTGTTACCAGGAAGATATAGTGCACTGTTTATCTTTGGAAACTCACTCTTGGTCAGGGAATGAAAACAAAGCTGCCCATACTGGTCCAGATTTATACAGCAGTCAGCATGTGCTATTAAAATAATGCTATATTTGGGACATTTGTGGGAATAATACATGGTTCTGGTTTTAAAATAGCCACTACATTTCAAAACTACTTCAATTAATTGGCTGTAAAGCGTTTTGGGATATTTTGAGAATATGAAGAGCTTCTCTTCCTTTTTTAAGTTATGTACTGTTTCTTAAGTTTGACTCAAATGGAAAGGTTGGGTACAGGATTCTATGGGTTCCAAATATCAGCAATAATTTGTCGCAAATTAAAGGACATACTTTAAGTTTTTTATTGCCGATATTGGCATACCATTTTGTTGCTTCTCCTGCTTGACTAATGCATCTTACACCACTCAACCCATCCCACTCATTTACTCTCACCATGTATATAGAAGGTTAAAAACTCTTAAAGTAACAATGGACACCCACCATTATTCCTATCTAAACTGCCCTGTTAAACCCAATATTATAGCCCAATATTAGTGGGAATTAGGAACCACTAAACAGAATCTCTCACAAAATACATTGAAGATTGTGTTATTTAAACTACCTAAAACAATGAGTAAAACACTATTGCAAACCTCCCTTTCTTTTGCATTGTCACGTTCCTTTCCAATGTGTAAAGTTCCAGTCATACCATCAAAATCTTCAGACTGTCTGTAATGCAAACTGAAAGTCATTGTACATGGTTTATAATTAGAGTTGCTCCAATTCCATTAAATGAAACTGTATGACTGTCTAACACAATGCACTGACTTTCGTTAACAGTTTACATCAGAATGTTCTATCCATCATTTACAGTTAGCATGATGTGGACTTCATATTTTGTAAAAAAAGGCAAACAAAATGTACAGAAAAGCAGAAATGCTTTGAACTCAAATTTAAACTGAATAAATAACTTTATCTCGAACCTTTCCCCACTACCGTTTACACTCCTTGATCTGCTGTACCAACAGTGTTCCAATTTTGCCAAGCATTAGAAACCTGCATCCCAGCAGAACACCACAAGCCCACACTATTTACTTGATCCCTTCCTACTGATTTCATTGGTATCAAGCAATCAGATTTAAATCAGTTAACTATTGCCAGTGTGTGTCTGGTTATTGTTGAATACCGGGCACAGGAAACATTGATCCTTGGGACTTCTGGGTAGGTTCTTGAGGAGATGGGATGCGTACAGGTAATTAGGTAACTTCATAAAGTAGACCTTTAGAAATGGCTGAAAAGACCAATTCATTACAGACAGGTTCAGCCACAAGTTCAGACATGAAGTGGTGGTCAGGTTGAGATGCTCCACTGTTTTTGGTGTTGGTGCCTATTGCCAAGACTTCACATTCACTGATCATCATGGTCATTTATGATGCCATTTCCTTCTATTTCTGGTTAGTCTCTTCCTGGTGCGAAATTCAATATTTTGAGCCTTCATTTTGTGTTTGCCTGGATCCTTGAAGTGGAACTCTGGAGTTGCTATTTTTGCTTCTGGTTCTGAGTACCATACAGCACAGAAAGTCCTTGGATATGAAACTGCATTCCAACACAAACCCAGTCCAATGAATCCTGCTTGATGAGTGGCGGCGCACTTGGAAGTTTTGTCAATGAAAAGATAGCCATATCCATTACTTTGTTCTTCCATGAAATGTCCAGAATGCTCTGCAAGCAGCAAAGTTGTATAACAGGATACTGAGAACCCTGACCTCTTAAACCAGCATCTGTTCCATTGAATTGGCTTCATGTTAGTTCAATCCCTGTGCTTGCATTGAGCTCTGCATCATGAGATGGACTCACGATGGATCCAGAAACCAAATTTGCTAATCATTGCCAGTGGAGTTTTCTTTTTGAGTGATCAAGGGCAGAGATGTGACACACTGTCTAATGACTACAGTTATTTTTATGCATATAACAAGCTACAGACAAAAGACAAATAATCCATGTATATTAGAATTATGAGTGTTTGATCTTCTACTGAATACATCAAGTAGTAACATTTTTCTCTTTCCATATGGATTCTATTTTTATCTTGGTAAATTTATACCCATTGGTTTTCATTGCTCTTAGGTTTTGGCAATAAATACAGTTACTGTTTCTCCCTTTTCCTATCTTAATATTTGTTAACTATGCTATGCCCCGTAATATGTAATTCTCAACTCTGGATTTTTCATGAGCCAAGGTATTATTAATCCCAGTTAATTCCAATCCTAACTCATGATTGCCTCCCTATTTTACAAGGCACTGGTTTGGATTTAAATTAGTGACGTGCATCTCAAGTGGTGACTAACCACCATCACTCCCCTCACATCCCTGTCTTCTGGTGAGTAAATCCACCAGATCAAGATTACTGTCAGGCTGGGTTCCCAGCCAATTAAGAGCTTTGCTATTGAAAATCCATTGAACTTGAAGCTGCTGATAATCCAAGGAAGCCAGTCATTAAGAGCTGAAGACCAATGGTGAAAGCACAGACTGCTCAGCCATGAAGAGCCACACTGATGAAAAGGCAATTTTTTTTGTGTGTGGAGGATCACAAGTGATTCAAGGATTTGGACATCCGGGGGTGGGTGGCAAGGACAACTGGGTAGTCTCAATGGGCACAACCTTAATCCCTTAGCTGTACACCCAATTGCATTTAGATTGGGGCAGGTGGGAGGTCTTTTTGTCCAACCCAGGAGGGAAGCTGCCATGGTTTCCCTGTTGGGAAAGCAGCCACTTTCTTGCCTGCTGAGGAGACACTCCTGGACGAATGCTGGATTGAGGCCTTTACGTGATCAATTAATGACCACTTATAGGTCTTAGTTGCAGGCTGGTTGAAAGGGTCACCCACTAACCTCCCCACCCAGAATTTGATTGCTGAGATGGCAGGAAGGATAAGATTCCTATCCCTCCAGTTCCAATGACCTGATTATTTGCCTTCTCTGCCATCTGCCCCACTATCTGTGCTGAGGTATTGCTAACTAGTAATTCTGATAAGATTTTTTAAAAAAATTCCTTTCAATTTATGTTTATAAATCTTCTGGTATTCCTTTTCTATAACAGTAACTGTGACAGAACAATAGACTGCCTTTCAAGAGGAGATAGTTTAGGTATAGACTGGTTGCATACCCATGAGGAGGAAAGATAGGACAAATGAAGCCAGATGCTGGCCCCCCTAGTCATGTAATGGCACTCTGGCACTGCCCTCCATCCATTTGGAGGTAACACAATACCTTTGGTGAATCCATTGCCAGTCCACCAATCAGCAGTGTACACACTCTGAGAGACTTTATTAGAGACAAAAATTGTAGTTGTAAACTTTTCCTTTGTCTCCTTTACCCTCTTTGCTAAACTTTTCTTGTCATGAGGATGTGATGAGTGGTATCCCATAGTGATCTGTGTTGGATCCTCATGTTCCTACAATTTACATCAATGGTTTAGATAAGGGAGCAACGACATGGTGGCTGAATTTGCAGGTGACAGCAAGATAGTGTAGCAAAGTACATTGTGAAGAGGAAGCATGGATGATGGAATGGGTATAGGTCGGTTGAGTGAGTGGGAAAACGTCTGGCAGATTGAGTATAGTATGGGAAATTGTGATGTTTTTCACTTTGGTAGCATGATTTATTTTTAAAAAGTATTATGTAAACAGAGAATTGCTTCAGAATTGCAAAGTGCAAATAGATTTATGTGGTTTGGTGCGTGACTCAGAAGTTACAGCACAAAATCAAAAAGGCTAATGGGATGCTATCCTTCATTATGAGAGGAATTAATTGTCAAAAGTAGGGAGGTTATGCTTCAGTGATGCTGAATGCTATGTAAAGTTTTGGTCTACTTATTTAAGGAAGGTAAAAATCACACAATGCTGGGGCAAGACTAATGATCCTGCCCCGCTAGTTACCTGATGAAGGAGCAGCACTCTGAAAACTAGTGCTTCTAAATAAACCTGTTGGACTATAGCCTGGTGTTGTGTGTTTTTTAACTTTGTCCATCCCAATCCAACACTGGCACCTCTACATCATTATTTAAAGAAGGATGTAAATGAAATGGAGGTGACTCAGTGGAGGTTTACAAGATTTACATACGTAATTGGCATGTTGTCTAATAAGTGTCTAGATTAGAGTGGTGCTGGAAAAGCACAGCAGGTCAGGCAGCATCTGAAGAGCAGGAAAATCAATGTTTTGGGCAAAAGCTCTTCATCAGGAATGAAGGCAAGGAGCCTCCGGGGTGGAGAGATAAATGGGAAAGGGGTGGGGCTGGGGAGAAGGTAGCCAAGAGTACAATAGGTGGATGGAGGTGGGGATGAAGGTGTTAGGTCGGAGAGGAGGATGGAGCGGATAGGTGGGAAGGAAGATTGGCAGGTAGGACAGGTCATGAGGATGGTTAAGTTATACAGTGTGGGCTTGCTTCCACTGGAGCTTAGAAGAGTGAGTGGTGACTTTACTGACCTATATAATAAGATCTTGAATGATTTTGACAAGATGGACTTAGAAAGGATGTTTTCTCTTGTGGGTCAATCCAAACCTGAAAGGAAGTGTTTTAAAATTAGGGGTCACCTTTCTAGACAGAGATGAGAAGAATATTTCTTTATCTTTCAGAAGATTATGTGACTTTAGAACTGTCGGCTTCTGAGGATTTGGAGACACAGGTATTGGACTTGGATGTACAAAGTTAAAAATCACAAAACACCAGTTTATAGTCCAACAGGTTTATTTGGAAGCACTAGCTTTTGGAGCACTGCTCCTTCATCAGGTGGTCATGACCTCCTCAGGAGACAGACACATGCTGCGACCAACAGGGTACCCTTCATTGTCCAGTACTTCCCAGGAGCTAAAAAACTACGCCATGTTCTTCGCAGCCTATAACTCATTATCAATTAGGATGAGCACCCCGCCAAGACCTTCTCGCTTTTAAACAGCCATCAAACCTCAAACAGATAATTTTTTGTAGCAAACTGGTTGGCTTTCAGGACAATACCATACAACATTTTCATGGCAGACGCTGCAAGACATGTTAGTATATCGACATGGATACCACCATTACATGTGGGGACACCTCCCACTTATCTGCTTCATCCCCGACCACGTTTTCACCTTTGACAACCAGTTCTTCATCCAGACACACAGAACAGCCATGGGGACCAAATTTGCACCCCAATATGCCAACATTTTCATGCACAGATTTTAATAAGACATCTTCTCTACCCAGGACCTCCAACCAAAGCTATTCACCAGTACATTGACGACATTTTCTTCCTCTGGACCCATGGAGAGGAGACACAATGATATCAACAAGTTTCATCCCACCCATCAAACTCACCATGGATTACTCTTTAGTATCTGTCTCATTCTTGGACAAATGCATCTCCATCAAGGATGGGCACCTCAGCACCTCACTGTACCACAAATCTACAGAAAACCTCACGATGCTACATTTCTCTAGATTCACCAGAAACATATTAAAATAGTCATCCCTTACGGAAAAGCCCTCTGCATACTCAGGATCTATTCAAATGAGGAGGAATAAGTACTCAAGGATGCTCTCATAAGAACAAACTATGATGCTCAACTCATCGACCGCCAGTTCCCCACAGTGAGGAACCGTAATGACTTCCTCAGGCAACACTCACGTGCTGCAACTGACAGGGTACCCTTCACTGTCCAGTACATCCCAGGAGCTGGAACACTACTCTATGTCCTTCGCAGCCTCCAACACATTATCGATGATTTCAACAAGATGGACTTAGAAAGGATGTTGTCTCTTGTGGGTCAATTCAAAAGTAAAAGGAAGTGTTTTAAAATTACGGGTCACCTTTCTAGACAGAGATGAGAAGAAGTTTTCTTTATCTTTCAGGAGATTATGTGACTTCAGAACTGTCGGCTTCTGAGGATTTGGAGACACCGGTGTTGGACTTGGATGTACAAAGTTAAAAATCACAAAACACCAGTTTATAATCCAACAGGTTTACTTGGAAGCACTAGCTTTTGGAGCACTGCTCCTTCATTGGGTGGTCATGACCTCCTCAAGGGACAGACACGCACTGCAACTGACAGGGTACCCTTCATTGTCCAGTACTTCCCAGGAGCTGAAAAACTAAGCTATGTTCTTCGCAGCCTGCAACACATTATCAGTGAGGATGAGTACCCCTCCAAGACTGTCCCCACACCTCCACTTCTCACCTTTAGACAAGCACCAAACCTCAAACAGATCATTGTTCGTAGCAAAGTGCCTGGCCTTCAAGACAACACCATACAACTCCGTCACAGCACACGCTGCAAGACATGTCAGACTGTCGACATGGATACCACCATTACACATGGGGACATCTCACACCAAGTACACGGCAGGTACTCATGTGATTCGGCCAACATGGTCTATCCCATATGCCACAGGCAAAGGTGCCCTGAGGTATGGTACATTGATGAGACTGAGCAGAGGCTACAGAAATGGTTGAAAGAACACAGCACAAAAATCACCAGGTAGGAGTGTTCCCTCCCAGTCGAGGAACACTTCAGTGGTATGGGACATTCAGCCTTGGATCTTCAGGTGATCATCCTCCAAGACGG
The DNA here is from genome assembly GCF_004010195.1 of Chiloscyllium plagiosum. Taxonomy (NCBI): domain Eukaryota; kingdom Metazoa; phylum Chordata; class Chondrichthyes; order Orectolobiformes; family Hemiscylliidae; genus Chiloscyllium; species Chiloscyllium plagiosum. The sequence continues at coordinate 83,280,847 of NC_057712.1, read as the reverse complement.
ACTTTGGGACAGGCAACAACACAAAGTGGCCAAGCAGAGGCTGATAGCCAAGTTTGGTACCCATGGGGATGGCCTCAAGCAGGACGTTGGGTTCATGTCTCACTCACACACACACGCGGTCTCCCCTGCACACACACACATATAAATTTGTGGGCTGAATTTGTACTTGAAGAATTACATTTTATTTTGCTCAAAAACTGCATAAATCCATGTAAAATTCTCTAACTCCCACTTTAGAAATAGAATCAGTCTGACCTAACAGTGGGACATGGACAGACTTTAACTTCACACCTTCAATGCATTATCTGAGCTGAGAATACACCTATTGTTTAAAATTGATTTTTGGAGATGCCGGTGTTGGACTGGGGTGTACAAAGTTAAAAATCACACAACACCAGGTTATAGTCCAACAAGTTTATTTGGAAGCACACTAGCTTTCGGAGCGACGCTCCTTCATCAGGTGGTTTTGGAGAATAAGATTGTAAGACACAGAATTTATAGAAAAGTTTACAGTGTGATGTAACTGAAATTATACATTAAAAAATACCTGGATTGTTTGTTATGTCTCTCATCTTTTAGCATGACCATGTTGGTTTCAGTTCTTTCATATGTAAATCGCAAAACCTTTTTAAAAGTTACATTCTCAAGTGAACTTTAACAATTGGTGTCATGTCAGCCCAGACAATGTATTGAAGGTGTGAGCTTCCCTGAGAGGCTGTCTGTGTCACAATGGTCATATTGATTCTAATCTAAAAAGCAGATTTACAGAATCTTACATGGATTCATGCAGCTTTTGTAAAATGTAATTCTGCAAGTAAAAATTCACCCCACAAACTTATATATGTATGTGTGCATGTGGGTTTGTGTGTGTGGGGTGGGGGAATGGGTAGTTACGAGTGTCTGTGAGAAAGTGTGTGTATATGAGTGTGAGTGTGAGCGTAAAGGGGTATAAGTTTATGAGAGGGTGTGTGTGGGACCGTATATGTGAGAGAGGGTCTGCATGAATGTGTGTGTGTGTAGGATGTGTAGGAGTGTCTGTATATGTGTGTGTGTGTGTGTGTCTAGTGCAATTGGGTCACCTGTAGTGTGAGGTAAACCGAAGGTCCCAGTTGAGGCCATAACCATGGGTACCGAACTTGGCTTTCAGTCTCTGCTCGGCCACTTTTCGTTGTTGCCGGTCCTGAAGTCCACCTTGGAGGATGGTCACCTGAAGGTCTGAGGTCAAATGTCCTGGACCGCTGAAGTGTTCTCCAACTGGGAGGGAATACTCCTGTCTGTTGACTGTTGTGCGGTGCACATTCATCTGTTGCTGTAGCCTCTGCTTGGTCTCACCAATGTACCATGCCTCCGGGCATCCTTGCCTGTAGCATATGAGCTAGACAACGTTGGCTGAGTCACATGAGTACCTGCCACGTACACGGTGGGAGGTGCTAAAAGTTATTGTTAAAAGTTATTTTGAGAATGTAACTTTTTAAAAAGTTCTGGGATTTACGTATGAAGGAACCGAAACTAACATGGTCATTCTAAAAGATGAAAGACTTGAGCGAAATTTATTTAATATTACATTCCATGACACTGCAATCATGTTGCTATAAAGTCTGTGTCTTATGATTCTGCTCCACAACCACTTGATGAAGAAACAGTGCTTCGAAACCTAGGGATTCCAAATAAACCTGTTAGACTAGAACTTGGTGTTGTGTGATTTTTAACTTTTTCCACCGTTGTCCAACACCAGCTCCTCCAAATCATGACAAGTAACTCAAACTCTCCATTTCTAGCAACATTCTGGTAAATCTGTTCCGAACCCTCTCCAGCTTAATAATATTCTTTGTTTTTCCTTTGAATGGGAATTGGGGATACCTCTTTGAGAAGAGTTATAGCTAACCTGAGAATGCAACTTTTAAAAAGAGGTTTTGTGATTTACACATGAAAGAAGTGAAACTATCATGGTATTCGAACAGATGAAAGACTCAACAGACAATCAAGGTATTTTTCAATGTTTAATTGCAGTAACATCACACTGTAAATTTTGCTATAAATTCTGTGCCTTAGAATTGTGTCCTCCACAATCACCTAATGAAGGAGCGGTGCTCCGAAAGCTAGTGTGCTTCCAATTAAACCTGTTGGACTATAACCTGGTGTTGTGTGATTTTTAACTTTGTACACCCCAGTCCAACACTGGCATCTCCAAATCTTTGAAAAGAGGTCACCATCAGTACTGCAAAATACCCCATAATCTTCAAGAGAGCAACCTCCAGTATACTTTCAGTATAAGGAAAGCTCACTGTCACAGCTATGTTCAAATAATTAATGTATTAAATCCAGCAGTGAAACCTCCGCCAAGTGAATGCTCACAGTCTTGCTGCCAATTACATTGCTTTTGAAAAGACACTCTTTTGTGTTTCAATGGTTTGAGATTCCCTGCTGAGCTTCACAAAGATGCCACTCAGTGCAGGAATACACCTACATTTCTTTTCATCACAGTTAAGTAAATAATTTTAGCACTATAAGTTTAAAAAAACCTCATGCTTGTAGGGGTAATTATTCTTCTTTGGTTAATCTCCTGTCTGTGGCTTTTTTTGAAAGTTGCAAGTCAAAGACGTTCTCTATGGAATTTTGTTGATTGAAAGTCATGACCCCAGTTAGTTAAGCTGTGTCGCACATTGGTTGATTGAGTTGTGTTTATTTCCAGTGGCCAAAACCCTGGCAAAAACATCACAATCGTTTGTTTTTTTTACATCTGTTAAACAAGAAAAGAAGCTTGGCCCAGTTGGGTGTGAGGAACACATCTTAAGAATTAGTTCAGCCTCAGGCGAAAGCTCACAAACTCTTTATCTTCTCCTTCATGCTTCCCATGACCTGGTTAGAATTCTTACTTTGATTTTAAAGTTCATCATTGAGGCTGTTCAAAGTCTCAGGACCTAGTGATGAGCATTTGTAAGCAGTCATCTTTCAAACTAATAGAAGTTTTAATGAAATTCCACATTTAACACCTGAAGAAATAAGGTTGTAACTCTATTTTCTACTTGCTACAGATAGCACACTGGGACTCGAAATTCCATCATTAGACTTAATCAACAAGATTTCAACTATGCAGTCATATGTAGGCAGCTCTGCAGAACCTTATGTTGAAAGAATGTATAAAGCACTACTGATGGGTATTGTTATTTATTGTTGGCACAAATCTGTTGCAGTAATGATTACATTGAAATTTACAGTGAAAGGATTTTTGTACAGATAATAAATTACTGTTGACATATTCAAAAGAACATCTGCTGTGCTTGTGTCAAATTCCTCACCACTAAAAGAGGGAAAACATTTGAGATCAGTTTATTAACATTCATATTATCATGTCTCCAACTGCAATTTACACATTTATTATTTCACGTGCAATGTGCAGTTTTTTAAACAATATGCAAAATGAGGAACTAAACTACTTCTGGTTCACTTGAAGAGCAATGTTATCATTTTATAGTGAAACAAAGGAAAAGATTATACACAGCACTGGAAAGTCCCTGGATTGTTATATTTCTCTTTCTTACAAGCTGTATTTATTGTGTTAGAATTCTTGTCCATCAGACTATTACCAGAGCCCTATCCACAAATGCATTTGCTGTATGTAAACACTTGCTCATTTATAACATGCAGGCATAATTTAAAAGGAATCTTTTTTCTTACTTTTGTTATCCTCTGTTTGATCCTCATTAATGTCTGCAATGTTTGTATTAAATTACATTGCCACCCAAATGTACCAGTGTGTGGTTCCCAGCATTTACTTATACGTTGGTGTAAGGGCTGTGCCATTTTACTTTATGTTTTTAGAGGCTGAAATGAGAAAGCGTTGATTTTTTAAAAAAAGACGGTGTTTGAAAGAATGGTAATGGTTTTGAAAGTAAATAATCTGATACGTAAATATTCTATAAATTAGGTTTATGAGCAAGCGATAATTGGAGTTGCAGATGATTTGGAGGCCAAAAGAGTATACTGATGCAGCTTTTGCTGGCAACAAGATATTAGTTGATCTATGAAGTAGTGATAGTTATCAAAAGCAGAGACCTTTCTGCATGCCAACAACTGTCTGATTGGGTGTCAGGTGACTGCTCAGCTCGGAGCTGGGACAAGTCACAGAAGATTTAAGTGTTCAGTTTTTCCTCAGTTTGAAAGCAGTCTCTCTGTTGTCTGCAGCCAAAACTTGTTGTAAGAAAGCTGGTTTATCTTTCCTGCAACACTTTATGTATGCTGTGACTTTCAATTGAGAAGGTAGAGACATTTTATGAGGTACTCTGTAGCTTTGTGTTTCCTGCCAACCAATGGAACAGACCAAAGAAAGATATCTGGAACAAAATGCTGGCTAATGGAAAAGTCATCAAGAACATCTCAACAGTATCTGGGAACAAAGATTACTGAATTATCTTGATGTGGAGATGCCAGTGTTGGACTGGGGTGGACAAAATTAAAAATTTCACAACACTAGGTTATAGTCCAACATGTAGCTAGCTACTTATCGAAGGGACAGCACTCCAAAATCTTGTATTTCCAAATAAACCTGTTGGACTATCACCTGGTGTTGTGTGATTTTTAACTTTGAACTACCTTGCTCATCTTTCCTCACAGATTATAATTTATTTAATCTTGTGTGTGTGTGTGTGTCTAAAGGGTATAAATAACAGGATTAGAGTTTTAACTAATAATGCTACATGCCAACACTTTATAACTGTTTACCTGTAACTAAAGCCAAGTTACATGTAATAAATAGTAATTCTTGGCCAGTACAGAAAACTCTTTGCCAACCTAAGGATCTGAAAGTCAGGTAAACTGGGAAACTTCATGTACTTTTTAAAGTCATTATCATTTGTGACAACTCCAGGAATAGTGAGGCTTGATTTTGAGTACAATCCTTAGCGAGTTGGAACAATGGCGAGAATTTTAATCTATCGAGTTTGCTCTCAGTTAAGTGGGTGTGAATTCCTGAGATGGAAATAGCAATTGCTCAGTGTCTGCCATAACATCAGAGGAGAAGCTGCAAAAATTCTTCATACATAAAAGTCACAGCAGATGTAACATCTGATGTAACAAAACTGTGCAGCCATTTCACAAAATGTTGGTATCAAGTTGAAAGAATGAAAGAAACAAATGAAAAATGAATGGATTGTTGACTCTTTATTTAAACTTTTTTTACTACATGTAAAGCAAGGAATTTGGTTGTAGTTGGTTATAATTTATGAATTGCCTTATTATTTCTGCATGAAAAAATAAGCAAAATGTATCATCCCTGCAACTTTGGGTAAACTAGTGACCATTAGATTATTGTATCATGCCAATGACTTCCTCACTTGACTAGTTTCTCAGGAGAGTTGGGACTAAGACTAGGCAATTCCCCAAACCATAGAGGGAGAAATATTTTGAGAATGTCACTGAAGACCATTCTTGTGCATCTCTGCCCAGTCAGAGCAAGCTCTGATTTCAGAGTTCTTTCACTCAGAAATAATAAGCAAGCAATAATACCTATCTAGCTTACGCAGCTGAATTTCAGATCAAAAGTGCTGTCCAAGGTGTTGATAGTGGCAGAATCAATTGAATGCCAAGGGAAGACAGTTAGCTACTTATTTGTCAAAAATGGTCATTACTTCATGCTTGGTTCCATAAGAAAGAACTTAGACTATAAGTCCATAAGACATAGGAGCAGAAATTAGGCCATTCAGCCCAATCAAGTCAGTACTACCATTCATTCATGACTTATACCCCATTTTCTGTTTTAAATGTACTCAATGACCTGGCCTCTACAGCCTTCTGTGGCAATGAATTTTACCGATTCACCACTCTCTGGCGAAAGGAGTATCTCCTTATCTTCATTGCAAAAGGTCTTCCCTTTAGGCTAAGGCTGTACCCTTGGGTCCTCTTCTCTCCTGCCAAGGGAAACATCTTCCCAACATCCACTATGTCCAGGCCATTCAATATTCTGAAAGTTTCAAATAGATCTCTTTTCATCCTTTTAAACTCTATCGAGTATAGTCCCAGGGTCTTGAAACGTTCCTCATATGTTATGCCTTTCATTCCTGTGAACCTTCTCTGAAACCATTCCAGGGCCAATACCTCTTTCCTGAGGTTTGGGACCCAAAGTTGGCCACAATTCTGTAAATGTGGTCTGACCAGAGTGTTATAGAGCTTCAGAACTGTATTCTTGCTTTTATGTTCTAGGCTTCTCAAAATAAATGACAACATTGTATTTGTCTTCCTAACCATCAACTCAACCTGTAAGTTTACTTTAAGAAAGATATGGACAAGGACTCCCAAGTCTCTTTGCATTTCAGACTTCTGAATTTCCTTCCCATTTAGAAAATAGTCCACGCCTCTATTCTTCCTACCAAAGTGCATGACCTCACACTTCCCCACATCTGCCACTTCTTTGTACATTCTCCCAACCTGTGTAGATCTTTCTAAAGCCTCCCTGATCCTCAATACTATCTGACCCTCCACCTAACCTTGTATCATCTGTAAACTTAGCCAGAATGCCCTCGGTTCCTTCATCCAGATCATTCATGAATTCCACAGAATTCCCCTTCCCTTCAGTAAGATTTACTGCCATTAGAGATCGTCTGGAGAAGATTCACTAGAGGTAGAAAGGACTTTTCTTATGAAAAGAGGTCAAGAAGGATGGGGTTGTCCTTAATAGAGTTGAAGAGAATGAGTGGAGACCTTATTGAAATATGTAAGCTTCTTAGAGGATTTGTCTGAGAAAGGTTGTTTCCCCATTTTGGAGAGTCTAGGACTAGAGGGCATCATTACCAAGTAAGAAGTTGCCCAATTAAGATAGAGTTGAGAAGATTTTCTTTGCTCTGAGGATGGTGGTCTTTATTATTGAAGATGGCTGTTGAGGCTGGGTTATTAAGTACATTCAAGGCTGGACTAGATAGATTTGTAATCATTAAGAGGGTCCTCTATGACTCTAAGTGTTACTGAAGGCATAGTGATAAGGTAGGAGAATGGATTTTAGGACTTTGAGATCAGTCATGATCTCATTTAATGGTGAAGCAGGTTCAGGGTCTGCTTCTGCTCTTATGCCTTAGGATCTTATGGTATTAGAGTGTTGTTTGGCACAAATATAACTTGCCAATAATACTTGCTGGATGTTGACCTAATCTTCTTAATCATCCTAATGAACCTTCTCCAGATTATTTCTAGTAAATCTTGCCGAAGGTAAGGGGAATTCAGTGGAATTCATTAATGATCTGATGGAGGAACTGAGGGCGTTCTTCCTAACCTACAGGCATGCACTATTTCATTACTGGAAAAATTGTGGATGGAATTGTGAACACTGCAATCATTAGGAAACATCCCAATGTCTGATCGTTATAATGGAGAACAGGTTGTAGATGAAGCAGGTTAAAGTAATTTACTTTAGAATTCTTCCCTGAGATGATTGGCTCCAATATCATAATCATCTTCTAATGTGCCATGTAGGACCCCAGTAACTGAAGAATTTTTAGCTGGACCCCCACTGATCAGTTTTGCGAGTACTCCTTACCAAACTCGGTTAAATGTTGTCTTGATGTGAAGGGTATTCACTCTCATCTTATCTCTGGAATTCTTTTCTTCATATAATGAAAGTTCTGCATTATAAAGTTTTGTGCTGTTTGGAAATAAATCAAGATGCTTTGACTCACTGATTTATGTTTTCAATCTTCTGTCTAGAAGTACTTTTTAAATCATTGTAATTGATATTTGAGGCATTGCTGGGCTCAAGTAATAGAGTTAGTGTTGTGCCTGATCACAATACTGTAGCTTCCATTTGAATTCTTCCTTTGCTTTGCAACATTATGGACAGAGGAGCGACGTATGATAAATTTGCCTCTGCCCTATCACTTAACAGACTTTAATAAAATGTTTACGGGAAAACTCCTGGAGTGCTGTGTTTTCAGGAACATGGGTAAGGTACACCTCTTTAAAAGAGAGAATAAACATTTTTTTTTCAACATCAAAGATGTAAATACAACAGCACCGACTCACTCACGCACACGAGATTGAAACACACAAGAAAGGTAGGCTACAAAAATGTAGCACACTCAGATTTCTTAAAATTGAAAAGAATCCTTCGATTATCAGTCCTCACAATGGCAGTTAAAAATATTACTTGCTTGATTCTAGTTGAGTGAAAACAATGGAGGTTGAAATTTCTGGCAGTGAAGTCAAAGTTGCTTACTCAGATCAACAGCAGATTTCTGGCTTTTCTGCTCAAAGTCGAGATTAAGCCCCTATAGTGAAAACATAATTCTGCAGATAAATTGAATTAACCCTAATTCTTTGCCCATGCAAGCACACACGCAGTCACACTCGCACTTGCTCTCTCTCTCTCTCTCTCACCCCCCCACACACACACTCTGTCTGTCTGTCTCTCTCTCTCTAATGCATGCACACATATATTTAAGTCTATGGGGTGAATTTGCATTTGCAGAATTGTATTTGCAGTTACATTGTATTTTACTCAAAAAGCACACAATATGCAGACAGTCAATACAGGCAGTCAATCCATGTGACAGTTCATAAATTCTGACTTTGGAAATAGAACCAGTCTGACTCTAACATCACACCTTCAATGCATTGCCTGAACTGAGATGTCACTTTTTTTTAATAAAACCTTCAGTTATCTCAGGAATGTGACTTGAAAGAAGTTCTGGGATTTACATATTAATGAATCAAAACCTGCAAACCATTCTAAAAGATGAAGAACTTAATAGCAGTTTGTTCAATATATCGTATCAGTTGCTTGACACAATGATTTTGTGTTATAAATTTTGTATCTTATGATCCTGTCCCAATGATGAAGGGGCAACACTCCGAAAGCTAGTGCTCCAAACAAACCTGCTGTTCGGTGATTTTTAACTTTGTCCACCTCAGTCCAACACAAGGGGTACCTCCTCATTTTGTGAAAACTGCCACTTTTAGCTTGTTCGTGTCAGTTTCAGTTATGTGATGAGATTCACATGACAGTTTCCATTGTCCAGACAAATATCTATATGGGCTAAGTGGTTATTACACAACAAGGGATGAATATGGGGAATTTGCACCATTTTAAAATAAAATGGTTTCCTTCATGGAATTTAAATTTATAAATAACAAGTCTGACTAATATATTTCAGTTTCTATAAGCATATGGAGAAAAGGAGCTATAAGCTCACCATATGAGATGTTGCATCCTGTTTATTCTTCAATAGCATGTCCCTAAAAGTATATCTACATTTTAATGCCCTGTTCAACAAGTGTTTACTTCCCACCTCGGGTAGTTTTACAGTTCTTCAGACAAAATGGAATCTCCCCCTCCTCCTTGGAGTCTGTCTTGTCAAAGAAATTGCTCATACTCCATGCCATCTTTTCAAAGTAAAATGTCAATCTTCTTTAGAAGTTCATGGGCACTGATGTGGGTACAACAGATTTTCAAAGAAATGTATGAAAGAAATGTTTTGCAATATATTTTCACCTGTTTCTTCAAATATTTTAACACTGCCAATTTTCTTATGTTTCTTCCTTATTCATGCTGCAACATCGTCTTAAAGAATCATGTCTAAACCATATGTCTCTTTTTCCCATTGCATGGTTAGTGCAGAGAGCCAGGAAACTGTAACTAGAAGTTTTCAGAACACATGACCATTAGTCGTTGTATGATATCAGTAGCAATTCCTGTCGAGACAGGTATAAGTGGCTGTGAAATTCCACAGTAAGTATGTAAGCCAACAACATATATGCTTATGTTGTACTGCAATTCTTTATGCCAAATTAATGCCAGATTCAGCACAATAACTGCAGTATTCAACAGCTGACTCTTATTTCACCTCCACTGAGACTCATCCAAATGCCTTGTCAATGTAACAGTACTCAGCTCTAACATAGAAGTTGATGAGTACTACTTGGTCAAATTGTGCATTAAAACTACCATAACCATGAGCAGAATTTCCATTCATCACAACAGACTTACATTGGTGAACAGTATAATTGATACACTAATAGCCAAACTAAAGGTAACCACCGAGGAATATTTATATTGGGACTCAGTTATTCTTGATTCGAGAAATGAATTCTTGGTTCCCAACCCAAAGAATCACCCTACAGGATTTTATGTTTGTAACAAAGAATCTAAAGTCAATATTCACTAACATTTCTTGGTCAGCAACTAAATTATCAGGAAGATTGCTTTTATTTGGGGTTTTTTATGATAATGCCAAACATTTAAAAAGGTCAGAATAATGTGTTGGAGGCATGGGTTCAAATCCCACTGCAAAGCTGTTAAAACTTTAGTTATTTACTTGGTAGTGCTGAAATGAACATTGATGCAAAGAGAGACATATTACCTGCCAAAGCTTTTCATTTGGCACTCATCATGGCAAATGCAAGAGTGTCAAATTTTAAAAGATCACAACAATTTATTGTACAGACAAAAGTGGTGCTAATTTGTTGGCATGTCGATTCTAGTTGGCTGACACATGACCTTGAGAAAGCAATGCGCAGCTATAGAATTAGAAAATGTTTCCCCCCCTGCATTCTATGTGGTAGCTAAAAGGGAGCTATTCCCCCTGCTGACCACAACAGCCGATGCCCCAATCTCTTTCTTTAGGACTCTTTCTCCGTCTCTCTCTGTCTAGGGTTTTTAAATAAGATTATTTAAGAGTAAGCTGCCAGCTGCTCTGTGTTAAACCTGGCACATGGGTTTCCAACAAGACTTTACCTGAGTCCCCAGTCTCCATGGTAACCAGATCACATTAGTGTATGGCCAGAATTAGAATGTCACACATACCCTTTTTAATTTGTATTAAACAAGACAGTTTTAAGTGTAACAATCTTTTAAAATAATTTATAACGTGTTTGTGACAAGTTTTAGTTATCTACTAATTCATAGATTATATTTAGCCATAGAATCATAGCATTATACAGCACGGAAACAGACCCTACATACAACTCGTCTGTGCTGAACAGACATCCCAATTTGACCTTGTCCCATTTGCCAGCATTTGGCCAGTATCCTTCTAAATCTTTCCTATTCATGTACTCATCCAGATACCTTTTAAATGCTGTAATCGTACCAGCCTCCACCACTTCCTCTGGCAGCTCATTCCATACACACACCTCTCTGCTTGAAAATAAGTTATCCCTCAGGTCCTTTATATATCTTTCCTCTCTTACCTTAAACATATGCCCTCTAGTTTGGATTTGCTCACCCGAGGAAAAAGATCTTGAGTATTCACCTTATCCATGCCCCTAACAATTTGACAAAGCTCTATAATGTCACCCTTCAGCATCTGACAATCCAGGAAAAAAATCCCCAGCCTATTTAGCCTCTCCCTATAACTCAGACCCTCTAGACCCAGCAACATCCTTGTAAATCTCTGCTTCACCCTCTCAAATTTAACAACATTCTTCCGATAGAAAGGCAACCAGAATTCTACGCAATATTCTAAAAGTGGCCTCACCAATGTACTATACAGCCACAAAATGCGGTCCCACAAAAGTGAACAGATATGATGATTTATCTTCTATGCATGGGAAAATTTTCAGGTTCAGATAAAATAACTGGTCATCAATATGCTTTTATTTAATGTTTGGCAAAGCTGCTGTAGATTTAACAGACCAGGACGCTTTCTCATTAGAGAAAGATGATTGGTGGTGGTTTCCAATGAAATTGGAGAAAGAGATTCTGAAACTGTTTAACTGGTGTAGGAACTAAACCCATACTATCTGCATCATATTGTATTACAAACTATCTGCCCAGTCATCTGTGCTAAATGATCCCCCAGTACAAGTGACCAATAATATGGGCAAAATCTGACTGGGGTCTGAGTGACGTCAGCTATGGTGAAACTGTGCTATGGTATTCCCATCAGAAACAGATGAGAAGGCTGCCCTTGATATTAGAAGCCCTGAAGAAGGGCTTATGCCCGAAACGTCGATTCTCCTGTTCCTTGGATGCTGCCTGACCTGCTGCGCTTTTCCAGCAACACATTTTCAGCTCTGATCTCCAGCATCTGCAGACCTCACTTTCTCCTCCTTGATATTGGGAGCATCCTTTATGCTTTGACAAGCAATATAGCGAATTTCTCACTAGGCAGAAGCACTTTGCCAATTAAGGTGAATATCACTTGTTAAACATCTTGTTAAAGACCCAACACACCTCATTAGCATTCAGCTTCCTACCTCACCAACTGTATCAAACAAGCTAGAGTTTCAGATAACTCCACATGTAAATCAGAGTGGTAATGTTAAATTATTTCGGTCCTTGCTTCAAAGAACATCCATGTTGAGCATGTCAAACTCCATCTCAGTGGATGATCTATAGGCACCACCCAGATGCATCACTTGTGTTGGACATTGGCATCTGGCATTTGCCAAACCCTCACCACCACCATGGCACCTCTCCGATACCCTTACAGGATAGACAGCAAGCACAATTGTATTGCTAGGTGCACCTGCATTGAAAGGACACTTTGTGCACATGGACAGGATCAGGCTGTGTACTGGCCTTGCCATGCTATGCCATACATGTTATACGTTGGACCTCCAGCCAGAGCCAAGGCTGTCAGTACTGCCTTAATGTCATGTCCTTTTGTGCAGACACACAGACAGGATGCTTGTTATTCCTACAGCATGTGGCAGCTGAATACACTTTTGCAACCACATGGTCATGTGGGAAACCAGTGAGAACTAGTACCTAGTCTAGTTGGGGATAGAGGTGGGAGGGGGTAGGGTGCTATCTATCTAGGGTTCTGGTACTGTCATTCATGGGCACAGGTGTATGAGGGGTATGTAGAAGAGTATAAGAGAGGCTACCTGAGAAGAGTTAGAAGCAGTGACAACCACCACCACCACATCTTCCACAGATGGATCATAAAGGTATGCCATGGTTTAGGGGACAGGAAGACATTTGTAGGTGAAGTTCAAAGTGTGAATCTCCATATGTGAGGAATGGGTGGAAATAGAGGTTCGGGGGGGGTGGGTAGAGGTGGTGCCTGGTGACCAGACAGAGCCTGATGGTGATGGTGTCCACCTTGAGCTATGTTTCCTGCCATCATTTGCCTTTCCCTAGGTGCACAGTGTGCTGAGAAAATGATTGGGACCTCATCCAGGGTGGGCAGTGTCAGTGTCATTTGGAGCAGTGAAAGTACCAGATCCATGTTTGCTGAATAGGAGGACACTGAAAGAGTAAAAAATTGAAGCAGTCATTTGCAAACCCCAGTTACATTTAATTTGTAATCATTTCATTGCCCTATTAATTAAAAGGTGCTTACAGAATTCAACTGTGTTAGGCACTACAGACCAGACAGGTCATCATCACCACCCACTTCCAATCAATGAGATTTGAGTGCAACAGACAATTGTGGATAATAGAAAAATTATAGTCATCATTCCAGAATTTTGTTTGTATTGTGAAGGCAAACTTCACCCTCTGTTAGTTTTGTTTGTGTTACTTTTTGCTTTTATGTAAATAAAACTTTGCGTTTGCATTTGTCTGATTGCTTGCCCTTATGTGATGTTCTCGTCCAGAACAATGATAAGCTGTGGGTCTACAGTGGGTAACAGTGACAGGGTAGCAGTGATTTAGAGGGTGTTTAGGTGGGATGTAGCGATGGACAGGCAATGACCTGGTGGGTAAACAGCGACAAAAGTGAGGTAATGGGAGAGTACTTGCGAGGGCATGTTAGTCTTGTCAGCCAAGTGTTGTGGGCAGTGTGGGTTTGTGAGTGCTGTGCCATGATATTTCTGCTGAAGGACAAAGCTTGTCCAGGTATGGCAGGGGCACAAAGCATTCTTGTCTTCTGACAGATGTCCGTTGAGTGGCGAGTTGGTCTGGGAATGTCAGGTGTTAAAACAGGGCCAGAATTGATGTGATGAACATCAGAGGAATGTGGTAGGTAGTTAATGCAGGGAGTTTGATAAGACACTGCACAAATCTCACAAGAACTTGTGGCAAAATCCCTCAACAGAAACTAGATGTAGCTTGGACTTTGTCAAAAGAAATAGAAGATTTAACTGCTTGATATGTTCTGTATGTAAAGGGATAACAGAACATTTACATCTCATGTAAAATAATATCACTTTTAAATAAATTTTGCAGATGTGTGTACAATAAAAACTAGGACTTTGCCTGTTAAATGAAAATTCACAATATTCCCGCCATATATAGACATTAACCTAATGTTGAAAGTGGAGCATCAACCTTTATGGATCGAGAAACATTTGGAGCCATGTCTATCAGATGGAAATGGGCTGCAAGCATGAATCAGAAACAGAGTTCTGGATACACCACCCAACCTTTCTGCAAACCAGCTGACGTTTATATTAAATTATTTTTAACTCTCATAAAACCACATCAAATATAGAAATGAATTGCTTCACACGACTGATTGTTTGAGGTCTTTAGAAAATCTTAAAACTTCATATCAGATCTTAATTGGTATAGGTTTCACTGCTGTTTTCTAAGGGCTTAAAAAGAGGGATTTCCAAAAAAAACTCAGAAATTCTGTGAAGCTGGAAAACTGATCCATGGACACCATGGTCAGAATTTAAAGATCTTATCCAAATGGGCCAAATCCAAGATCTGGTCCATATTCCAGGTCTACAAAGTTACAAAAATAATTTAGACCTCATGAAGCCACAAAATTTCAGAATTAAGCTCTTAAAACAAAAATATAGAAATAAAATTCTTTTGCACAGTCCAAGAAAATTTGAAAGAAGGGTTCTAATAAATAATTTTTTCTAAGTCTATGTTATACAAATTAGCTCTAACAAAGATTAAAAGACTGTCTCTTTCTTCAAGGGAGACATATGTACATGCATGGAAGAAGTGACAAGTTCATTTTGTGGAGTAGAAGTTGCAAGCTATAGATTCAAAACCTAAAGGCCATGAGTTTCAATTGCTGGCAGATTGCTCTTAATGTTGTACTACAAGGAGAAGTGTAGTAGGAATATGGGAATGCCACCACCAGCAAGTTGCCCATCAAAGCATACACTATCTTGACTTGGAATGGTTTCTTCACTGTCAAATCACTGAGTTGATATTGTGGAACTCCCGAATGAACAATACTATTGTTGTGCCTACATCCCATGGATTGCAAAGTTTCAAGCTGATGGCTCACCATCACCTTTTCAAAAGCAATTTAAGAAATAAATGTTAGCCTAGCCACCAATGTCCACAATCTGTGGACAAATAAAAATTCTTTTGCTCAAAGTCATTTGTGAATTACTAAACTAGTAAATCAAGCAGCACAAATGTTCAGTCATAAATTTATGAGTGGTTACCTGGTGTAATTTTATTAATACAGCTGAAAATGGGTTTGACTTTAAAAAAAACTGCTAATCATAGCATCCCCTACCAATGAGTAACCTAACTTTGCCATTGTTGTATTATTAGAAATGATGGAGGAGAAAGTGAGGTCTGCAGATGCTAGAGATCAGAGCTGAAAATGTGTTGCTGGAAAAGTGCAGCAGGTCAGGCAGCATCCAGGGAACAGGAGAATCGACGTTTCGGGCATAAGCCCTTCTTCATTCCTGAAGAAGGGCTTATGCCCGAAACGTCGATTCTCCTGTTCCCTGGATGCTGCCTGACCTGCTGCACTTTTCCAGCAACACATTTTCAGCTTATTAGAAATGATGCCAACCAAACTGTGATTAGCAATCCCTGGCAAACAGCAATGTGGTAATGACCAAATAGTCTGTTCATTTTTGGAGGGGGATGTGGATTATGAGATAAATATTTGCCAGGATACTTTTTCAAAATAATGCAATGGAATTTTTTATGGTTCGCCCTGAGAGCAGACAGAGCCTGTCTTACCTGAAAGATTCTGGCAGCGTAGCATTTCCTCACTGCTCAAATCAAATGCTAGGCTTGATTTTGTAAGTACCTTCTACGATGACAAAGGCAAGGGGCTGCTACAACACAGTATTGGTGTACAGTAATCAGTTTATGAGGAAATGAAAAGGAAAAGTTTTTAAAAGATGCCTCTCAGTATTCTTGTACTAAAGTAAACACTTAAGAGGTTCCCGTAAGCCTACAAATGAGTGAAATGAGTGAAAACTTTCCATTAGTCCTAATGCAGGGGTGACTGGCTCTGTGGTCAGACTGTTTACTCAGATATTTTTTCAAACCAGCGTAAGAAATCATGGAACCTTGGTTTGAGTTAGAGGTAATTGTGTAAAATATTCTGTAGTTCTTTTGTACAGTTCGAACTGATTTCTCTGCTGACTTCTGCAAGACCATCAGCACAGACAAGTCAAGGCTGAAGAGCCTTGCAGATTCTGTTTATCAGTCTGCAATGTATAACTTTGTCATTGGTTTTGTTTTGTGAGAAGTAATCACACTGAGAATAATTTATTTTAATTCATTTGGGTAACCTCACGTCACAAATGCTATTTATGAGTTGCAAATTTCAATGATTTTCCTTCAGACTCTCTCATTAACAACCTTGTGTGTGAGGATTTACTCATTCCAAAGTTTGTTCTGTCCTTCTTTAAATAGATAAGTGTGTCAGATGTTTCCTTTTGCAGAAGAAACCTTAATGCAAAACCTCCTGCCCCAAGGTAAACTCAAATCAAAATGTAGCAAGCATATCAGACTGATCTATATGTCCATTGAGCCAACAGACTGGAAAGGGGTGACAGTTCATGATTTATCTTTTTCCTAAGAAATGACAAGTGCTGAGTTAATGAAATTCAAATACTTATAATGCGGAGGTAAAAACATCCTAATACTGAAACCATAATTGCATTCTCCGAATAATTGCACGCTTAATCGAGACACTTCGTCAGACTGCTGATCACACAGTAGCAATTTGTAATATAGGTCACTAATAATTAGATCCCACTAGATCACCAACCATCAGCTTTTCTTTCTCTGAGGATTTATGAAAAATCCAATATAATCCCCAAAAGATGTAGAAAAAGCAGTACAATGAGGTCATTGTTGTAACATCAGAATGAAGACAATAATAGGTGCTGTTTAAGAAAATGGTTCTGAAAGAGTTAATGTTGAAGCTGCACTAAATTCTACTTGGTTTAATGATGTCACACAGCGCTTGGATGGAGAAGGAGTCTAGTATAAGGTCCCAATGGAGTTCTCTCTGCTCCTGATAATCTTTGCAAGAATGCCTAATTAGTCAAATACAACCTATTGCCATCATGAAGAAAAATCTTGTAAGTGCATCTTCTCACTAAGACTTAACAGTGAATTATCTTCCACCAGATCAGGAAGATCCTGAAGTTTCACATAGAAATGACAATTTCATTTGTCAATGTGATGTTACAAAGAATAGGAAAGAAGATTTCATAGCTCTTGTGGTTCAATGGCAATGTCTCTACCTCTGAGCCAGAATGCCAGGGTTCAAGTTTCACCTACTCCAGAGGTGAGTCATAAAATCTCTGAACAGGTTAATTGAAATTATCCAGGGAAGAAATGTCCTCCACTGGGATGCATCCTCTCACCTGGTGCCAATATTGAGGTCACATTGCGTTATGTTTCTATTGATCGCTTGAATTCTTTTCACAAACAAAAACAGAAGTTGCTAGAAAAGCTCAGCAGGTCTGACAGCATCTGTGAAGAAAAATCAGAGTTAACGTTTCAGGTCCAGTGACCCTTCCTCAGAACTGGGTTTGCTTGAATATTTTTGTTATTTCAGTGCCCATCAGGAGCTGTTAACCTGTTTAACATTCATTTAAAAGATGAGAAAGGAGGTTTCCTCTCTTCTGTGATTATGTCCATGCCTGGGTCTCCGCACAGAAGGAGCATGCAAATTGTTGTTTGAGGCCTTCTGCAGACGGTTGTTATGGTGAGGCCTGGTTTCATTATTAGCCAGCAAACTTTGCTTAGATTCCTTTGCCATTTCAATTTTTGCTATAACGCCTGACAGTGACTTCCAATCTTCATTTTGATTTGATTTAGTTTGTTTAGTTTTATTACTAAAATTGTAGAAAGGAGGCTTGCTGGGAGCATTCCAACCAAGCTGTCATTCTCCAATGGCTGCTACAGTAGCATCCAATAGTGAGAGCTTAATGATACAAGTTGTCAAAATACAACAATTAACCCAATTTGTTTTTCCCAAGGACCAATTGTTTGGTGTCAAAGTTGTCCAAATGTTTCAGATGCGGTGTTAGACCCTTTTTAACACACAACTCACTGTCTAATAATATAATATTAAAAAAATCATTTTTAGGATATGGGTGTTACTGACAAAGCCAACATTTTCTGTGCATTGTGATTGCCCTGGAGAAGGTGGTTGTTCGTTGCCTTCTTCAAACACTGCAATCCTTGTAGTGCAAGTTAGGAAGTGAGTTCCAGAATACTATGGCTGGTACCATTCAGTTTCTAATCAATGTTAATCCCCAGGATGTTATACCCAGGATCTATATGTATATAGGTTCCCCTTTATTGGAGATGTCTGACACTCGTTTTACTTGCTGATTATCAGCCCAAGCCTTAATGTTGTCCATGTCTTATGAACACAGATTACTTTCATATCTGAAGTGTTATATTGGTACTGAACATTGATCATTGCACAATTGACATCCATACTTGTAACAATATGATATAGTGAAGATCACTGGTGAAACAGTGATGAAGCACAATACCGTGAGGAATCCCTGCAGAGATATCTTAGAATTGGAATGGCTGACCTTGAAAAAAATCATAACCATCTTCCTTTCTGTCAGATATAACTTCAAGCAGTTTTCCCACTTTCTCCCCTTGACTTCCATTTTACTGGGGCTCCCTAAAGTCATATCCTGTTAAATATTGAAGAAGGGCTCATGCCTGAAACGTCAATTCTCCTGCTCCTTGGATGCTGCCTGACCTGCTGCGCTTTTCCAGCAACACATTTTCAGTCCTGTTAAATATTGCCTTGACATGAAGGGCAGTCACTCCCACCTCACCGAGAACCTACATGAAACCCAAATTGCTGTTTTAAGGCACAATATACTGTCCAAACCTCTGCAGCAGTGACTTAGTGAAAGAGGCTCTGAGAAGGTAAACTGAAATGACTTTTTGTTTGACAATGTGGAACAGAAATTGACTCACAGACTGCTGGCCTGGGCTCATCCCCTTGGAATCATCTTTCTCTTCTGTATCACAAGTGTGACTTGCAGCAGTCAATACTGACCAGCAAGATTGAGGTGACCAGCCTCCAATTTTAGGTGGACCCATTAATGTTCACTTTGCTACTTTAGCCAGACTGTGCTTCATATTCTTTATCTCTTTGAGGATTAAATTGGATTGTTAATAAATTTCTCCCTCCTGTTGATCTTATGAGAGACTCAATGATCTATGGTATGTAGTTATTCATTGTGAGTCAGACACCCAAAAGTCAAAATCCATCCCAATCATTCTGATTAACTCAACTAACAGATCTGCCATGCTAACCGCAGGTTGCACATTTGCTGTGAATTCTTTTCTGAAACAATTGTCACAAGCTTATTCATCCTAAACAACAGGACTATGAAAGATAATAGTAAGCTTTGCTCCTTCTTGTAACCTATAATTAGTTCCTCATTAAAGCATCAGCTTTTGACAGATGACAATACTGCTCCGGAAAACTCCTGGAGTTTTCTCCTCACCTGCCAGTCGTTGCACACAATGTACCAAATTTCATCCATTGTAGGAACCTGCTTAAATGTAACTAACTGATGGAACATACTAGTCGAGGAAGTTAAGTTTTTTTTTTAAAAATGGTGTAACTTTGAATAGCAATTTTACCAATTCAGCGGTTAAATCAAAGGCAATCTTTTCTTCCTTCAGGACATGCGTATCTGTATAAAAACAAGTTCAGGTAAAGACGGCAATTTATAAAGCTAGTGGAGGTAAATTTCTGGGAAGGTGTCATATTTTGCCATTTATTGGAGCAATACTTTGCTTTTCTGTTACATGTTCAACTGTTTTCAACAGGAGCCAATGCCAAAAATGAACTAACAGAAAGTTTCAAGAGATCGGTTATGTGTATAGCTAGGAAAACATTACAATATATTGACAGTGATGAATGCATCATTATCTTCTTCAAATGCTGCACTGGCAATTTAAAAAGAAATATGGAATGTCAAAAGAAGTCAACAAATTCTACAATAGGCAGTCAATTTAATTGTATTTGAAGGAACATGTGAATAACCTTGCTCTTTGAATCAGATTCACTGCTGCAGGGAATTATCAGCTTTATTTTGATATTTACATCCCCAGCTGGCAATACTAAACGGTGGTTTGACATAGGCCTTCATTTAATACTTTCACTACATAACTACTTAACCTATGAGGAAGACAACACGTTTTCTTTCTACCAATTGTCAAAGATAAATGAAACAGAAAACCTTGGATATGATAAGAATGGAAGTATTCCTACCTCTATGAGTTACCGATTATATTCATTGTTCCTGGTTTAATATTAAGCAAACTCCTGCCCTTCAAACTTATGGCTGATAAATAAAAGTGTCTATGGGGGACATATTAGAAAGGAGTACCTGGCTCCTTGTTGGGGCAATATCACACTGTCTTTTTGCAACAGCGATTAGCCTGGTAGGTAGACGAAGTGTCCTGATGAAGGGCTTATGCCCAAAATGTACATTCTCCTACTCCTCAGATACTGCCTGACCTGTTGTGCTTTTCCATCACCACACTCTCAGTTGAGAGATGAAGTATCGGGCCTGGTGTTGCTGCAACTTACATATTGCACCTTAGGGAAGGACGAAACTCACTCGTGATCTTAGCCAGACCACTGTGATTTGTATGCAACCAATCTGAAATGGTAGACTGAACAAGCATGAGATGAGATATTGTTTGGCTTGTTTCTAGACTGCTTTATTTCACAATGTTGTGCAATCTGTGGGCCTGAATAGAATTGCATCAGTTCAACAATATAAAGCAAAAACCTGATGGCCAACTCTCCAGGAATTACCTTACCATTTGTGCAGACTCATGTTCGCAAAATAGGAGGAACTAAAATGAAGAGAGTGTCTCATTATACCTGTTTGGTAGGCTGCTTAACTTAACAGAAATAACTCCTCTGCATTTCTGTCCTACAGTCCTGGGAAGAATCACTTAGATAAAATG
The DNA here is from genome assembly GCF_004010195.1 of Chiloscyllium plagiosum. Taxonomy (NCBI): domain Eukaryota; kingdom Metazoa; phylum Chordata; class Chondrichthyes; order Orectolobiformes; family Hemiscylliidae; genus Chiloscyllium; species Chiloscyllium plagiosum. The sequence continues at coordinate 83,259,783 of NC_057712.1, read as the reverse complement.
TCTTTTCATGGTCTAAGCAGCTCTGTGAAAGAAAAAAAAGTGCCTGTGCTTCACTCAACTTTATTCCTAGTTGCACGCAATCAGAAAGGGATTTGTATTCTTTCACAGAATGACTGTAAAATATTTATAGCTCACAAACTCAAGACAGCTGATTGCTGGGATAAACAATCACTTTTTCAAATATATTTAACAGCTGACATCTCTCTTTAAATTCACATATCAGAACGTAACTATCCTGAGTGAATAACTTCATCAAATAACAAAGTAATAACAATATTTACGTAACGTCTTTAATGTAGGAAAACATCCCAAATCACTACCAATTAAATTAGTTTGAAATTTAATTTGTTGCAATAATCCTGGAAAATCAAGTTTTAAAAGGTGAACACTGACTGTATGAGTGATTGAGCAGTGTGTATGTTGCCCATCACATCCTAATAGAAAGTGGCCTGATATATTTTTATGGTAATGCCTCTTTTAATACTTTTGGAAATCCAACAATTCTAATATGGAGTATGTATAGGCAACATTCTAATTTGGAGGGGTATAAATATCTAGTTAGGCTGCTTCCATTTAAAGGCAGCCCTCCTATCTTAAAGAAGAGTTCAATTTTCATATTGTTATTGGCAATCAGTTTTCAGAATCTGTTATTCAAATGATTTTGACCAGGGACCCAGGATTTAAGGAAAAATTGTGCGTTGCATTTCAAAATCCAGATCCAGAGTGCATAATTGCAAGGTAAAGGGTCCTATTTACAATAGAGATGAGGAGGAATTTCTTCTGTCAGAGAACAGTGAAACTATGAAATTCTTAAGCAGACAGAGCTCTAGAAGTTGAGTTATTAAATATGTTCAAGGTTTAAACAGTCAGATTTTTCCTCAATAAGGAAATCAAGAGTTATAGGGAAAAGTCAGGAAAGTAGTGGTGCACATGGTCAGATCAGCCATTATCTCAACAACTGGTGGAGCAGACTCAGTGGTCCAAACAGCCTACATCTGTTTAATGTATCTACCCTCTCCCCATAAACCTATACATTTCAAACAACTGTCCAATTCTCATTTGAATGTTTCAATTGAATTTGCCTCACTTTCCAGCAATGCATTTTAGACCCTAACCACTGGTGTGGAAATGTTTTTCCTCATAGCATGCTTGTTTCTTTTACCAATTACTAAATAATTCTTGATTATTTCCTGAGAGGGAGCGTTTTCTTCCTATATGCTTTCTCCAGATCTTTCATTCCTTGAATTTTTCCATCAGATCTCCTCACAGGCTTCACAAAGGAAAATAACCACAACCTCTCAAACCTATTTCCATAACTGAAATCACTTAGCCACAAGTTGTAGGATCAGTGCTGCCAAAATAAGTAGGAGATTTAGTCATCATTGTTAGTGTACCATTTTAATAATCACAATGTTAGAGCTAAACTGAAGAACTTGACAGTGATTTCCTGATGCGGTAAGTGGTCCACAGTAAAGCCTCATTCAGAGCATCCATTTGTTATAAAGATTTCCTAGTTTTCAGTTCATTTTCTGTTTGAGTATTGCAGCTTCAGATTTTGTTCTTTGTGCTTACTGTAGTTTTAATCTATTTTTCCATTATGAAATGTGCTGGGCTATTACCTGCGGTTGGAATTGGAAATGTTCTGTAACTCAGTAACACTAGGAAAAGATCATCATTTCAGGATTCAATTTGCACTCTGTGTGACAGGCCTTCGTCAGCAATGCCAATTATAATTTTCATCTGAACCTGCCAGTTTTTGTCTGATCCAAAAGTGGTGTGTAGCAAATTCCTGAAGATTTTGAAAGGCTGATCCCACAGTTTTTCCCCTTTTCTGATTTCATTGGTGTGAAAGTTCTGTCACCTAATTTATTCTGGAAATCACAAAGCAATAATCAAACTGAAAATATTAATCATGTTTTTTGCATCAGTTTTACACAGTAATTTTTACTAACCATCTGACTCAAATGTGGAAGGTTTCTCTTATGTTTTCTTTCTTGAATTATTCCACAAACTAGAACACAAAACCATACATCATCATAGGTACATAGATCCTTGAATTGGAGATGCTGGTGTTGGACTGGGCTGTCCAAAGTTAACCACCTGATGAAGCAGCAGCGCCCAAAAAGCTACTGCTTCCAATTAAACCTGTTGGACTATAACCTGGTGTCATGTGATTTTTAACTAGATCCTTGAAAGTTGCCACCCAGGTTGATAGAGTTGTTCAGAAGGCATATGGTGTGTTAACTTTTATTGGTGGAGCGATTGGGTTTTGGAACCATGAGGTCATGCTGCAGCTGTACAAAAGTCTGATGAGCCACAGTTGGAGTATTGCATACAGTTCTGGTCACCGCATTATAGGAAGGATGTGGAAGCTTTGGAAAGGATTCAGAGGAGATTTACTAGGATGTTGCCTGGTATAGAGGGAAGGTCTTATGAGGAAAGGCTGAGGGACTTGAGGCTGTTTTCATTAGAGAGAAGTAGGTTGAGAGGTGACTTAATTGAGACATATAAGATAATCAGAGGGTTAGATAGGTTGGGCAGTGAGAGCAATTGCTAACACGAGGGACATAGCTTTAAATTGAAGGATGATAGACATAGGACAGATGTAAGAGGTAGTTTTTTTACTCAGAGTAGTAGGGGTGTGAAATGCACTACCTGCAACAGTAGTAGACTCGCCAACCTTAGGGCATTTAAATGGTCATTGGATAGGCATATGGATGAGAATGGAATTGTGTAGGATAAATGGGCTTCAGATTGGTTTCACAGGTCGGTGCAACATCGAGGGCCAAAGAGCCTGTACTGCACACGGTTATGTTCTATGAACCATTGCCACAGCATTCCTGTGAAAATGTTTCTTTTTGTGTTATTCAGGGTAGTGCCTCACCTATTATGAAGCTTGCTGGTGGTCAGACTGAAAATGCTGAATGACATCTAATTTCTTTAATAATTACTTCTGATGATTAACTCCTCAGCCAGTGAGATTACTGATGCAATTCTAACAGTGCAATCTGTAGAGTGGCTATTGGATGCTCTACTCATCTATATTACTGAGGTGACAACCTGTGCTTTAATGCAATATAAGTTCATCGATGTAAAATTACAGCAATACACGTGGCACAAATCGATTGAAGGAAAAGGGTCAAAGAGTCGGAACCCAGAGTACCAACTATGAAAGGCTCATCCTTAAAGTAGGAATGGAAAGGTAAGCCAATGCTATAGGAGGTTGCTGTAGAGGTTTTATTGCATGTAGGCACTGAAAAATAATGAATAAAAACCAAAAGAACTGCAGATGCTGTAAATCAGGAACAGAAATAGAAATTGCTGGAAAAGCTCAACAGGTTTGGCAGCATCTGTGAAGAGAACTCAGAATTAACGTTTTGGGCCCGGTTCTAAGAAAGGTTAACTCTGATTTCTCTTCACAGGTGCTGCCAGACCTGCTGTTTTTGTTTCTGAAAAATAGTGAATTTATTTTTATAAAAAAGTGAGAATCAGTCTCTAGTAAACAGTGGCACTCAAACAGCTGTATGATGCAGAAAGAATGAGGATCTAACAAGTGGGGTAAACAGTATCTAATTCTCCAATTAGTTATTTTTGGACCGAACATTCTGTTCAACGACTCAGAGCACAAACTCTCTCCTGTATTTGATTGCCTCGTCTATTGTTTTCATGTTATAATTTCCAATTAGAATTGACCTTTATTCTGTTATTAGCAATTACCCTGCTCCATTGCTTTGTTCCTTCAATATTAACATGACCACTCCCTTTGCCATTTCTTCAATGACACTTTTGGGGCTGAATTTAAGTTTGGCTAAGTGTCAATTTCATTGAGTTTCATGGAGGGTTTCTCTCCACTCGGCCTAATGAGATTGCTCATCATATCGACCATAGTTTGCCTCATTGATGACCAACTAAAGCCCCTGTCATACCCTTCTCATCTGATGCTAGCACAACTCTCACACCCACCATGGCTGGAAGAATTCACCACTCACCAGATACCCCAGAATGGACTGGCATCTCTGGCACCTATGACATCTTTAAAAGGATGTTGCATACTTGGATGAGCACTGGCATTCCCAAGCTGCCCTGCACAGTTAATCACCATTTCCCTGAACAGGCCAGACAAGGGAAAATTGACATCCCACTTTGCAGACAGGCGACTAATAGAACATTTAGAATTGAATAATCAAGCAGAATTATGAAGAGAAAATCACACTGGGAAATTTATTAGAGTATTTTGAGGCTAGACAAAAGGAACCAGTAGATGTAATATCCTTGGATTTCCAAAAGGATTTCAATAAGGTGCCGCACGTAAGGCCACTTTATAAGATAAGCTCCCAAGGTGTTGGGATTGGTACATTAGTAGATAAATGATTGTTTAACTAAGTGAAGACAGAAATTTGGGGTAAGGTAATTATTTTCATTATGGCATCTGTGAATAGTGGATTATTATTGAGATCAGTGCAGGTGTCATAATTATTTACTATATTAAGAACTTGGATGGCAGAAGTGAATGTCCTATTGCCAAGTTTATGGAAAACACAAAAACAGACTAGAAGACAAGTTATGAGGATAACACAAAGAGTTTGCAAAGAGATACAGACAAGTTAAATGAGTGAGCATAAAACTTGGCAGATGAATATAATGTGGGAAAATGAGTCTAAACACTTTGGCAGGAGGAATAGAAGAGATGATGACAATTTAAATAATGGAAGACTGCAGAAATTTATAGCACAGAGGAGAGTTTAGAGGCTGCTGGCACTGGGTACAGCTCTATGATTGACATATCAATGAGTCATATGTCCCCCCCCCCCGCCTCCTTGAGTGAGGACTGCTGACCAACCAACTGTGTGAAAGCACAAAGAGATAATACAAAGTGAAGCAGGTCAGGTCAATGCAAGTCAGCATCCAGATAAATGCAAAGTGAGTGAGAGCCAGGTGAAGAAATGAGCAGCCCTGAGATGCAGCCTGGCCCATTATGTGAGGTGAGTGCATGTTGCTGTGCATAAAATATCCTTGCTGCAGCATTAGCTTTCTGGTTACTGGCACATCCCAAGATACAGCACTGAAATGTGGAAACATCTTGCGAGTGAATAGGAGATTCTGCGAGACTGGCAGGTGTCAAATGACAGTGTCCATGGATGTGGGGTGCATGCAGCTGGTGCCTGGGAGCATGCTTTGCGACGTTGTTCCTGAGATGCCAGCTTGGAGAGAATGTGGGGAGCTGATGTCATCAGGTACCTGCTCTGACATTCATTGTGGAAGTTCTAGATGCTTAATTTCCTCACTGTGCGTGGTAGTTTAGGAAGTTGTATAATATTAAGGTGAGACAGACTGTTAACAAGCAATAGTTCATATTAAATGGCATCTCGCCACTGCTCAGTGAGAATCTCATCTCATGTCTGGAACTCCATTTGAAAATGCAGCTAAAGCTCCCAATTTCAACAGAGCCCTTGCTGGACTTCTTGCGTGATTCACTCTGATTTCTCACCACAATCTACATCAACCCTCCAATATTCTATGCTTGATCTCCAATGTTTTGTTACCCTCTAACCTTTCCCAGATTTCCCCTTTTGACTCACTTGCTGCTCTATTAACATGGATAGAGGATTGACTAACTATAGAAAACAGAGTTTAAGGGGATACCTTTTCAGCATAACAGCCTGTAATTATTGGAATGATCGGTGCTGGAGCCACAAGATTTAAATGTATAGTTATGACTAGTATAAGGAAAGTGAATGTACAATAACCAACCTTGTGGGTGACATAAAAATAGATGGGAAGGCATGGGGTGAGATTAATATCTAAAGTGGGAAATAGACAATTTAAACGAGTGGGCAAAAACTTAATTGGTGGAATATAATGTGGGGAAATGTAAGGTTAAGCACTTTGGCAGGAAGAATAGAGGAGCTGAATATTATTTAAATGGAGAAAGACAGCAAACAGCTATGGAACAGAAGGAACTGGAAGTCCTTATATGAATTACTTAAAAAAAAAAACTAGCATCCAAGTTCAGCAGGAAATGGAGAAGGCAAATGGAATTCTGGTATTTATTTGAAATGGATAAGAATGTATAAGTATGGAGGCTTTGCTAAAGCTATTCCAGGCAATAGTCAGATCATAACTGTTTGAAAAGTTTGAACAGTTTTGGTTTCCTTATGTTAGGAAGATATATTGGCACTACAGTCCAGAGAAGGTTCGCTAGGCTGATACAGGTCTGACTGTCTTAGGAGGATATGTGAAGTGGATCGAGCCTGTACTCATTAAAATAAAGTGGAATGAGAAGCAAAATACAAGATTCTGAGGGTACATGAAGGGCTGGATGTGGAGAGGTTGTTTCCTTTTATGAGAGAGTCAAGAACCAGAGGAAAAAATCTCAGAGTAAGGAGTCACCCATTAAACCAGAAGTTTGGGGGAAATTCTTCCCACAGAGGGTTGCAATTCTGTGGAACTCTTTACAGCAGAGAGCTATCTCAGTGTATTCAAGACTGAGATAGATTTTTAGTCAGTGAGGGAATCATGGGGTATGGGGAGAAGGCAGGAAAGTGGAGTTGAGCTTTGTTAGATCAGCCATGATCTCATTGAAAGGTTCAGTAGACGTGATGGGCTGAATGGCCTACTTTTTCTCCTATGCCTTATGGTCTTATATGCTCTCCCCATTTTCAACAGCATAAAACTCATCACATGTCTCCCTTTCATCAATACTGAAATAGTCATACTGGGTTCAGAATATTAACCCTGTTTTTCTCTCCCAAATGCTGCCTGCCTTATCACAATTCTAAGGCATTTTCTGATTTAATATGGAAAGAATGAGAGCTGCCTTAGCTGGGTATTTAGTCTGAAGTTTGTGGAAAAGAAATGTGCTGTGGTAAATTCTGTTCAACCTTTCTAATTTAGCATAAATTTCTCTAAGGAAGCTTTGGAACAACAACAATTCAGATTTTCAGTTTGCAAAACATAAGGAGGAAAATATATAACATTCTGGCAATAGTTCATGATTTTTTCCAAAAGCTTTAACATATCCAGCACATGTACACACTGCATTGTTGCAATGAGGTTGGTGTTTGATTCATTAAGTGTGGGAATCAACAACATTACAGTGAGCTAGGGAAAGCCTTTTTGCTACCAAGTAAAATATCCTTCATTTTTAGAGAACATTAGAGTCAGACTGAAGTCCAGATCACTTTCATACTTACAAGCTGTAGTCTTGCGAGGAGATAATAGACTGGAGATTTTTGATTAATCTCTTCAGAGGTTGCAAAGGATTTAGATACCTTACTGCAATGTCTGACAATATTAAGATTTCAAAAATGTTTAGTTTCCATATATTTGAAATTTCTATTCAATGTAAGAGGAAAAGTATTAAGTACTGAAAAATATTGTTACTGATCTAGCCTCTTTCCTGTTTCTCTGACTACTCACCCTTCAAAAGCTACCATAGAGTCATAAAGATGTACAGCACGGAAACAGACCCTTCACTGCAACTCATCCATTCCGACCAGATATGCCAACGTAATCTAATTCTAGATTAGAGTGGTGCGGGAAAAGCACAGCAGTTCAGGCAGCATCCGAGGAGCAGGAAAATCTATGTTTTGGGCAAAAGCCCTTCATCAGGAATAGAGGCAGGGTGCCTGAACTGCTGTGCTTTTCCAGCACCACTCTAATCTAGAATCTGGTTTCCAGCATCTGCAGTCCTTGTTTTTACCTAACCTAATCTAATCCCATTTGCCAGTACTTGCTCCATACCACTCTGAACACTTCCTATTCATAAACCCATCCAGATGCCTTTTAAATGTTGCAATTATACCAGCCTCCACCAATCTCTTTGGCAGCTTATTGCATACACATACCATCCTCTACATGAAAAAGTTGCTCCTTAGGTCTCTTTTAAATTTTTCCCTTCTCAACCCTAAACCTATGACCTCCAGTTCTGTACTCCCCCACCTCAGGAACAAACCATGGCTATTTACCCTATCCATGCCCCCCATGATATTATAAACCTCTGTAAGGTCACCCTGAGCCTTTGATGCTCCAGGGAAAACAGCCCTAGCCTATTCAGCCTCTCCCTATAGCTCAAATCCTCCAACCCTAGCAACATCATTGTAAATCTTTTCTGAAACCTTTCAAGTTTCACAACATCATTCCGATAGGAGGGAGACCAGAATTGCACACAATATTCCAGAAGTGGTTCGTGGAATCAAACATAAGAAACTCTTATATAATCTTTTATCCCTGAACTCTAATTCTTGTGAAGTTGCTTTGTGCCATTTGGACCAAAGTGTTTGTGAATTGTTTTAGGTAGTTTTCACACACAAATTCTGGTTAATTCAGCGTTCAACTTTCCCATGCTATTAAAAGTTACAACTTCAAAGGAAGAACAACTCAATCCCATGTTGTGGTCTATTGCTCTGTTATGAAAGGTTAAGATGGTATTAATGATTCTCCATCTATGTTTCTAAGCATAAGGATGCTATTCATGAGAATGATCGTGTAGATTTTACAGTAACTAGATTAAGAGAAACATTATATGATGTCAAGGATCAGTTGCGCTGCCCATCATCTTCACACATGGGGCCGTTTTAAGAAAAGGAGAATATTTCATTTAAATAGTATGTAACAGGTTTTTATTCAGTTCAGAATATAGCAACTTTGTCTGTAGCAACTGAAGGAATTAGGATTATTGATCTGCACACTGAACTGCAGATACTGTGCAATGTAAAGGAGGAAGAGAAACTCCTGAACATTTTATTCCAGAAAATGATAGCACCACTTAGAACAGGGTTATCTCTTTTTTTCAGTTATCTGGGACAGAGGATGCGACCATAAGGTGAGGCAGGTAAAAGCAACAGGTGGATAATAAGCAAAGCTTGCAATTTTCAAACAGGTTTGAAGTGCTCAAGGTGGATGAGTACACTGGCCGTGCCACTACAACACAGGAAGCCATTCAAGCTGGGAGAGCAAAATGTAATGCTGCAGTAATAGGGCTAAGTATAGTGAGAGGATTAACACTGTTCTCTGCAGCAAAGAAAGTGAACCCAGACGGTTATTTAGTCTGCCTAGTGCCAGACTTCAGGACAACTGCTCAGGACTGGAGTTGGAGGGGCAGGTCCAGTTGTCAGGACCCATTTCCAAAGACATAAGCAAGAGGTTCTGCAGAGACCAGTATGAGGAGCCAGACATCAGTTCAAGAAACGGAACCTCAAAATTCATAACCTCTAGATCATTACCTGAGCCAAGTTCAAAATTGCATTGTTTCTGAAGGAGTTAATATTCATATTTATGCTGTTGGAGACAAGAGATTCTGCTCTAAGAGGGAGCAGATATACCTGATACCTGAAACAGTTTCCCTCAGTCTTAGCAAGAACACCTAACCAAATGCATTTGTACTTATTGCTATCATGCAATAAACTGTTTAATCTGAGAACAGTGCCACTTCTGTAGATATGGTATATCTGTGCATCCCCTGACAAAGCAAGGAGAAAGGAGAATTTGTGGCAGAGAATTATGGCAAGCAATCCTTACCCTGTACGACATATTGTATGTGGTCATCTGGTAAGATAGCTGGGAAAATGTATCTTATTGGGGAGAGAAAGGGGCACAACAGTGAGTTTATCTTATGCTCAAGAACAAATGTAGTTTAGCTGGGTTGCCCTGAATAAATATTATATCAACATGTAAATAAATAAATGACAGATGCCCAAAATAAAGTGCATTCCAAAATATGTTATTATTCACAGTTAGTAGCACTGTTTCTGTTTCCAGCAATTTTGTAAAATAGCAAAACATCTCTGCCAACACATGTGTAAAGTTACAAACACATGCTACTGTTAGCTGGCCATCAGCACTAGCTTGCTTTTGGGCTGAATATTTAATCAGGAAGTTGTCAGCGATACATATTTTGAAGTCTGATATCTATGACATGTCTAATTTATGGTAGCCCCAGAGAAATATCATTCAAATACGTCCAAATTGATTTTTTTTTGATCTCAGTGTATCAGGCTTATTCCATACACTTTTTCAATATGAATTAAACAGAGCCTTGAAGTTTCAGCCTCGGTGGAAATTTATACAAAATCACATTGAAATGCATCTGTCAGAGAATTCCCAGCGCCTCGTTGTTTGTATCTAAATAGAAGTCTGAATGGCAATTGCAGGCTGAATTGGATGCCTGCTGCTGTCATCAGGAATTAAACCATGCACAAGAACTCAATCATCAGCGTCAGTCAAAGGCTCAGGATCCAAATGATGGCAAATTACCATAAGAGTAAATAGAACACTGCTGCTTAGCCACTGATATACCTAAAGCCAAGGCTGAGTTATACACATAGGAAGACCAATAAGAAATTATTCCAGCACTGCATATTTATCCTTTCACTCGTGGTGTAAATCTGAAAGTAAGCTTAAATTAACTGTCTCAAAGGCAGAATGGACCATATCTAGGATTATGTTGGAGTTCCTTTTGCATTTTGCGGAATCAATACAAATTTATAACCATGTGACACTCTATGAATAAAGTTTATTCAGTTTTTGTATGACAGCATGAAACAAAGGAGGTGTTGAGCCTCATATAGAACACCACAAATATACGCCACCCATTTTTAATCCTGAATGACCCATCCCATCATATGAATTATCGACAGTTCGTCTGAATTATTATTGAAACTACATGTGGTTGGGAATTAGTCACTATCTTGGGAAATTCTAATTTTTTTCATTTTAGTTTGTAATTTATCTGGATCTTCAGATAAACAGCTTCTGGAATGTCTTGTTCCACTGATGGCTGAGCCCCTCCCCCCTCACCACACACACACACACACACAACACACAGACACAGACAGACACACACACACACAGACAGACACACACACACACAGACAGACACACACACACACAGACAGACACTCACTCCATTAAATACCTACTACTTAACTGCACATCAAACCGGTGTGAACTCGTAATGTTACGGAAATTTACCACACTGAAGTAGGCCATTTGCCCCTTTTGGAACTCTGAAATTCTTTTACTCTCTGGCTTTATTCCTAAAGCCTTTCTTTTTCTCTTCTTTTCTATTGCTTTGAGCAGAGGAAACTTGAGGACGAATGTTGGAAGATGATTTGCTTCTTAAAATAAAACAAAGAACTATGTATCTGAAACTAAAATAGAAATTGCTCAAGAAACTCGGCTGATCCGAATTCAGTGCGAAGTAGGGTCATTGTACTCGAAATATTAACTCTGCTTTCTCTCCACAGATGTTGCCAGAGCTGCCGAATTTCTCCAGTAATTTCTGTCATTGCATCTTAGTTGGTCTATTTGGTCACTTACTTACATTGACTCTTGTGTACAGATGGACGACATATATGTAACAAATTGGTTGACAATGAATCAGAAGTCTCTACTTCAGAGCAATTTTTTTTGTTTAAGTCAATATGAAATAAATATGAGGCAGATTGCAAAATGGGCTGCCAATTCACTTCATCCCAAAATAAATTTATATTCCAGAGTTTGTTTTCTGGGTCTGTTTCAGACAATCTGCCAGTCCTGAACTCTGTTGATTTCTGCAGTCAGAAGGTTTCAATACATGAATGGCCTTGTCACTGGCAGTTAAGATTGCAACTGCTTAAGCTATTAGGAACAGACTTCTTCCAACAAAATCTATGTCACATTTCCAGACCTTCAATTCCCAATCTAGTGAGACAGGCTACTGATGCATTGCTTGCCAGTGCTGGGTATGTTAACACACTTTCTCTATATTTCTGTCACATCCAGTTATGAGTGGTGGTGAGCAATTAAACAACAAATGTCAAGGACAGTCTTCAAACATCCTCATTGATGTGCAAGTTCAGTACATCATGCAATAGACAATGCTGAAACATTTTTGTGTGTTTAATCCATGTCCCATTTCAGTCTTCTCCTGCAGTGTCTAACCTCTTTGATGCTGTTGTTTAGCTGATTGGATTCACTTTGCATGATATTCATGCGAGGGTCTCCCATGCATTGACATCTGTGTTGCATTTCTTGAGGGAAATTTTCAGGAAATCTTTGAAATGCTGTCTCTTCTTGCTCAAGTGCCTTTCTTGAGCTGGGCCAAGAGGATTTACTTTGGTTTTATGAAAAACATAGAACATAGAAAAGTACAGCACAGAACAGGTCCTTCAGCCCACAATGTTGTGCTGAAGATCATTCTTAATCTAAAGTAAAATAACTTAACCTACGCACCCCTCAATTCACTGCTGTCCATGCATATGTCCAGCTGTCACTTAAATGTCCCTAATGACTCTGCTTCCAACCACTGCTGGCAACGTATTCTATGCATTCACAACTCTCTGTATGAAGAACCTACCTCTAATGTCTCCTCGATATCTTCCTCCCAAGATCATAAAACTATGACCTCTTGTGCCAGCCAATCCTGCCCTGGGGAAAACTCTCTGGCTATCGACTCTGTCCATGCCTCTCATTACCTTTATACCTCGATCAGGTCACCTCTCTTCCTCCTTTACTCCAAAGAGAAAAGTCCAAGCTTAGTCAATGTCTCTTCATAATACAAGCCTTCCAGTCCAGGCAGCATCCTGGTAAACTTTCATTGCACCCTCTCCAAAGCCTCTTCATCTTTCCTGTAATGGAACAACCAGAACTGGACACAATATTCCAAGTGAGGTCTCACCAGGGTTTTGTAGAACTGCAGCAAAACCTCACGGTTCTTAAACTTGATCCCCCTGTTAATGAAAGCCAAAACACCATATGCTTTCTTAACAACCCGATCGACTTGGGTGGCAACTTTGAGGGACCTATGTACTTGAACACAAAGATCCCGCTGTTCCTCCACACTGCCAAGAATCCTATCTTTAATCCTATATTCAGCAGTCAAGTTCAACCTTCCAAAATGCATCACTTCGCATTTATCCAGGTTGAACACCATCTGCCATTTCTCAGCCCAGCTCAACATCCTGGCAATTTCATGCTGCAGTCTACAACAGCCCTCAATACTATCAATGGTACTTCTGACCTTTGTGTCATCGACAAACTTACTAACCCACCCCTCAACCTCCTCATCCAGGTCATTTATAAAAACTACGAAGAGCAGCAGCCCAAGAACAGTGTCCTGCGGGGCATCACTCACCACTGACCTCCAGGCAGAATACTTTCCATCTACAATCTTCGCTAGTGGCTTAGCAACCTCCTTTCTCACTTCTGGTCTGGCCCTGGGGACTTATCTATTGTTTGCCAAAATTTCCAGTACATCTATTTCATCAATCTTGATCTGTTCAAGCCTATTTACCAGCTCCTCAAAGTTCTTATTCACAACAAGGTTCCTTTCCTGAGTGAAAACCAAACCAAAAACTCCTTTAGGGCTTCCCTTATCTGCTCCGACTCCACGCTAAAAAAGGCTAAAGGTACTGGACGCTGTAAAGACTGTGGCACCTTATAATACTCCAGTACTTGTAACAAAAACTTATGGTCTAAAATTTTGGTATGATAACCCAACTGTTCCAGTAAAACTAAAACATCAGTATCTGCCAAATGATGTGAATAACTGACCAGGTATGTCTTGGCCACAAAAGCAAAACAGGTCAAATCTGATCAATTACCATCCAATGGGTTATTGTCTCATTAGAACATTGATCTAAGGCATCATTGTCATTATGTTATAGGGTTCACAAAGGATAGTTGGCTCTTGACCTTGTTACAGACTCAGTCCAAACATGGACACAGGAGTTGAATTCCAACATAGGAAAAGTGAGACTGCCTGTGTCATGAAGACAATTGGCCAAGTGTGGCTTCAAGGTGCAAAAGCAAATACACATCAATGGGAAGCAGAATAAAAATATTTCACTAGCTGGAGTCATACCTAGCACAATGACAGATAATTGTTGGGGGTCAGTCATAGAGTCATAGAGAAGTACAGCACGGAAACAGAACCTTTGGTCCAACCCGTCCATGCCGACCAGATATCCCAACCCCAATCTAGTCCCACCTGCCAGCACCCAGCCCATTTCCCTCCAAACCCTTCCTATTCACATACCCATCCAAATGCCTCTTAAATGTTGCAATTGTACCAGCCTCCACCACTTCCTCTGGCAGCTCATTCCATACATGTACCAACCTCTAAGTGAAAAAGTTGCCTCTTAGGTCTCTTTTATATCTTTCCCCTCTCACCCTAAACCTATGCCCTCTAGTTCTGGACTCCCCCACCTGTTTTAAAAAATTCTCAAGGTCAAGGACCAGGCTCGCAGGAAAGTAGTCTGACACAGAACAAACAGCCAAGAGGCGAGTCTGCTAGAATATAAGTGTTTTATTCCCCGCAGCGTCGCCACAACCAGGTCTCGTACTTACAACGGGTCTGGTTTATACTCACTCTACGTGTTACCGGAACTGGGAGCCGTCAGTTCTCGTAGAGCGGTTACCAACAACCCACGCTCGGCGGTTAAACGCAACCCCGGAGCAGACTCTACCGAACTGGAGACTTCCCCAGCTGATATACCCTTTTCCAGATATAAACATTCATGTGAACAGCAGAGCGCCCATCTGATCAAGATCCTGTTGTAATCTAAGGTAACCTTCTTCACTGTCCACTACACCTCCAATTTTGGTGTCTTCTGCAAACTTACTAACTATACCTCTTATGCTCGCATCCAAATCATTTATGTAAATGACAAAAAGTAGAGGGCCCAGCACCGATCCTTGTGGCACTCCACTGGTCACAGGCCTCCAGTCAGAAAAACAACCCTCCACCACCACCCTCTGTCTTTTACCTTTGAGCCAGTTCTGCATCCAAACGGCGAGTTCTCCCTGTATTCCATGAGGTCTAACCTTGCTCACCAGTCTCCTATGGGGAACCTTGTCAAATGTCTTACTGAAGTCAATATAGATCACATCTATCACTCTGCCTTCATCAATACTCTTTGTTACTTCTTCAAGAAACTCAATCAAGTTTGTCAGATATGATTTCCCATGCATAAAGCCATGTTGATTATCCCTAATCACTCCTTGCCTTTCCAAATACATATACATTCTGTCCCTCAGGATTCCCTCCAACAACTTGCCCACCACAGACGTCAGGCTCGCTGGTCTATACTTCTCTGGTTTGTCCTTACCACATTTCTTTAACAGTGGCACCACGTTAGCCAACCTCCAGTCTTCCGACACCTCACTTGTGACTATCAGTGAAACAAATATCTCAGTAAGAGGCCCAGCAATCACTTACCTAGCTTTCCACAGTGTTCTAGGGTACACTTGATCAGGTCCTGTAGATTTATCCACTTTTATGCATTTCAAGACTTCTAGCACTTTCTCCCCTGTAATATGGACATTTTTCAAGATGTCACCATCTATTTCCCTACATTCTATATCTTCCATATCCTTTTTCATACTAAATACTGATGCAAAATATTCATTTAGTATCTGCCCCATCTCCTGTGGCTCCACACAAAAGCTGCCTTGCTGATCTTTGAGGGGCCTTATTCTCTCCCTCGTTACCCTTTTGTCCTTAATGTATTTGTAAAAACCCTTTCGATTCTCCTTAGCTCTATTTTCCAAAGCTATCTCATGTCCCCTTTTTGCCTCCCGATTTATCTCTTAAGTATACTCCTCCTGCCTTTATATTCTTCTAAGAATTCACTCGATCTATCCTATCCATACCGGATATAAGCTTCCTTCTTTTTCTTAACCAAACCCCAATTTCTTTAGTCATCCAGCATTCCCTACACCTACCAGCCTTTCCTTTCACCCTAACAGGAAGATACTTTCTATGGACTCTCGTTTTCTCATTTCTGAAGGCTTCCCATTTTCCAGCCAGCCCTTTATCTGCGAACATCTGTGCCCAATCAGTCTTTGAGAGTTTTTACCTAATACCACAAAATTGGCTTTCCTCCAATTTAGACTTCAACTTTTAGATCTGGTCTATCCTTTTCCATCACTATTTTCAAACTAGTAGAATTATGGTCACTGGTCCCCAAAGTGCTCCCCCACTGACACCTCAATCACCTGCCCTGCCTTATTTCCCAAGAGTAGGTCATGTTTTGCACCTTCTCTAGTAGGTACATCCACATACTGAATCAGAAAATTGTCTTGTACACACTTAACAAATTCCTCTCCATCTAAACCCTTAACACTATGGCATTCCCAGTCTATGTTTGGAAATTTAAAATCCCCTTCCATAACCACCCTATTATCCAACGGTTTACGTGGAGGCACTGGCCTTCAAAACACTGCTTCTTCATCAGGTGGTTGTGGAGCAGAATCATACAACACAAAAAATATAGCAAGAGGATTGCAGTGTCATTGCAATGCAATATTAAATAAATTAAATAAACTCCCCTTCCTTTCTTGCCTCCCTTTCTGTCCTTCCTGTAGCACTTGTATCCTGGAACATTAAGCTGCCAGTCCTGCCCATCCCTGACCCACATTTTTGTAATTGCCATGATCTCCCAGTCCCATGTTCCTAGCCATGTCCTGAGTTCATCTGCCTTCCCTGTCATTCCTTTGAAATAAATGCAGTTTAATTTACAGTCTACATTGTTCTCTGCTTTGTTCCTGCCTGCCCTGACTGTTTGACTTGTCTTTGTTCTCAACTATAGCAGTCTCAGATTGAAATCTTTCCTCACTATCTCCCTGGGTTCCCCCCCCCCCCGCCCACCTTGTTAGTTTAAATTCTCCTAAGCAGCTCTAGCAAATCTTTCTGCCAGTATATTAGTCCCCTTCCAATTTAGATTCCAATGATCCAAAAATGTGAATCCTTCTCCCATACACCAGCTCCTCAGACATGCTGCTCTAACCTTCTATTCCTGCCCTCAACAGCTCGTAGCACCGGGAGTAATCCAGATATTATTACTCTCGAGGACCTCCTTTTTAAATTCCTGCCTAACTCTCTGAATCTCAACTTTTTCCCTTCTTATGTCGTTGGTTCAAATGTGAACAATGACCTCTTGCTGGCCCCTCTCCCCCGTGAGAACATTCTGCACCCTCTCTGAGACATCCTTGATCCTGGCACCAGGGAAGCAACACACCATTCTGCTTTTTCTCTGCTGGCCACAGAAACGTCTCTGTACTTCAAACTAGAGAGTCCCTAACACAATCTATGGCTTGGAACTCGATGTACATCTCATTACATTAGAGTCAGTCTCAATACCAGAAACTTTGCTGTTCGTGCTACATACCCCTGACATTTTCCAAAACTGCATACTTGTTTGAAATGGGGATAGCCACAGAAAACTCCTGCACTAGCTGCCTACCCCTCTTACCTTTCTTGCAGTTAACCATCTATGTGACTGTATCTGAGACATTCCCCTCTTTCTATAACTGCCATCCATCACACACTGTTGCGGTTGCAAATTCCTCATTGCCTCTAACTGCCTCTCCAAACGATCTACTCGATCTGATAGGATTCGCAATCAATGGCATGTATTACAGATATAATCCTCATAACACGTAAACTCTCCCTAAACTCCCACATCCGACAAGAAGAGCATAATACTCTACTAAGGGCCATTTTTGCTTCTTTCAATCTACAGACCCAGAAAATAGCACTGTCTTATTCCTTTTCAAAACACAGCTCCAGGTTAAATTACATATGGCTTACATTTTAAGTTTAATCAAGAGTCTTGGCTCAATAAAACATATAATCAAGAAAGAACTCACTCTACTCACTACTGCAGACTTATTTTAAGATTGTGCTTAAAATCCACTTATCTGCTTCTGTGCTGTGAACTCTTTAAACAGGTTCCTCCAATTCAACAGCAACGGCAGTAACCGCCATCATTGTAAATCAACGATGTGACTCTCTCCCTCTCTCCCTCTCTCCCTCTCTCCCTCTCTCCCTCTCTCCTGCACTGACCTCACCATGTGCTTCCTTTGTCTGTTCTTATCCCTTTTAAAACTGCTGTTGTTTTGACTTTTTTTCCCCAAAGTTATAAAACAACGCACCAGCATATAAAACAATAATTGCTGCACCTGGAATTTGAGGAAATCACCTCCAGCATCTAAAATACCTCAAAAAAGGAGCAGCTGTTACAGCCAGAAATTTTCCTGTCCTCCATCTTGGATTACCCAGAATCCACTCATCTCACCCTAGAACATTGCTAAATGAATTACTTGCCATACAAAAGCAGAAATTGCTAGGAAAAACCAACAGGTCAGGCAGCATCTGTGGAGATGAAGTAAAATTAACATTTCGGGTTCAGTGCTGATAGTTAAGAAAAGTTAGGTATATATGCTAAAGATAGGATAAAGGGAGGGAAAAGGAGTAAATAATAGTTGGAGATGATGCCCAGAAAGACAGACAACAGCTGGGCAAACAAAGTAATAGATTGAGGTCAGCCTGGGGGAATCAATAGCTGCTGATGGAGACCATGAGTAGCTGACAATGGGTTATTTGTGGTCGTACCCTATGTGATCATAGGGCCTGGTGTGTGGGGGTTGGGATAAGGACATGGGACAAGGCGCTCAGGCCCTAAAATTATTGAAATCAAGATTGACTCCTGAAGGTTGCAGGATCCTCAAGCAAAGAATGAGGTACTGTTCTTCCAGTTTGCGCTGAGCTTCACTAGAGCACCTCAGCAAAACTGAGACAGTGATGTTGGCCAGAGAACACAGTGGTGTGTTAAAGTGGCAGGCAACTGGATGCTGAGGACCATTTTTGCATAGTGGTTGCCTAGTCTGCTTTGTGTTTCTCCAGTGTAGAGGAGACCACATTATGAGCAGTGAATACAGGAGAGTAATAGAGTCAAACAGCACGGATACAACTTGTCCGCAGACCAGACATCCCAATGTGACCAAATCCCATTTGCTAGCATTTGGCCCGTATCCTTCTAAACCCTTCTTATTCATATATCCATCCAGATGCCTATTAAATGTTGGAATTGTACCAGCTTCCACTACTTTTTCTGGCTCGTTCCATGAATGTACCACCCTCTGCATGAAAAAGGTCCTTTTAAAATCTTTCTCCTCTCACCTTAAATCTCTGCTGTCTAGGTTTGGATTAATCCACTCTTGGAAAAAGACCTAAGCTATTCACCTCATCCATGTCAGTCATGATTTTATAGACTCTACATGGTCACCCCTCAGCCTCTGACACTCCAGGGAAAAAAGCTCCAGACTATTCAGCTCTTGCTATGATTCAAACCCTCCAGTCCCAGCAACATTCTTATAAATCTTTTTTGCACCCCCTCAAGTTTAACAACATCTTTCAGACTAGATTGAGTGAAGTGTAGGTAAAGCACTGCTTCAACTGAAGTGGGGGTCTGGGGCCTTTGATACTGTGGATCAAGGAGGTAAATGGACAGGAACTAAACCATCTACAATTGCATGGGAAGGTACTATGAGGCTGTGGGTTGGCGTTGGGAGTGAATGAGGACTGGACTAAGGTGTCACAGAGGGAATGGTCCTCATGAAAGGCTGACAAGTGAGGGGAGGATGATATGTGCCTGGTGGTAGCATCCCACTGGAAGTGACAGAAATGGCAGCTTTGGATATGGATGTTGGTGGATGGAAAGTGAGGACCAGAAGGACACTATCACTGTTGTGAGAGGGAAGAGAAGGGGTGAGAGCCAGAGTGTGGAGATGTGTCAGACTCAGCTGAAGGCTCTGTCAGCCATGGTGCTGGGAAATCCTTGGTTGAGGAAGAAGGTAGACATTTCGGAGGCTCCTTTGTCATAGTTGGCATCATTACAACAGATACAACAAAGATGGAGAAGTTGGGAGAGTGGAATGAAGTCTTTATAGGAAGCAGGGTGCAAAAATGTATAGTTCAGGTAACTGTGGGAGTCAGTGGGTTTGTAATTAAGTTACTAGTGATAGGATCCTGGGCCGAGTCATTTGCTGTTGCAATATCAGTGAGCTTCCTTCCACCATAACGTAGGAAAATGATATGGTTATTGTCATACATGACTGCTCCAATATTGGGGTAGTCCACTTACACAAAACAAGAAAATCTGGATGACACTGGGACTTGGGCTATTAAGTGGCAAGAACCACCCACACTCACACAACACAGAGGAAGGCAATGACTATCTCCAAGCAGAGAGAGGTTATCCTTCTCCATTTGTCACCACTATCATCACAGAAATATACTATCGACATCTCAAAGGTTACCATTCATCAGAAACTAAACTGAACTAACGTTTAAATACAGTTGAAGCAAAAGCAAATTAGAAGCTAGGCTCAACTTCAGATTCAAAGTCTGACTGCTTCAAGTCTGTCTCCCATTTTCCTTCTATTCTTCTCCCTTCAACTTTCCCTTCCCCCTACACCCGACACCAGACCCCAACAGACTTGTTTGTTTATGTCTTGCTTACTTTATTCTCAGCCAACACAATCCATTTTCACCTTCCACTCCTTAATTTACACTCATTTTTACATTTTTATTTCTCTTTCATGCCTATTAGCAACCCCTTTGTGTGTTTTGCACTGCTCCTCCACACCACAGGGTCCCCCTGGCTCCTCCAATGCCTCTGGCAAAAATATACAAAACATCATTTTCCAAAACGTTTCAGTTCTGAAGAAGAGTTATGGTATTTCAGATTATGAATGGGTTCGATAGAGTGGATATAAAGAAACTATTTGCTCTTCAGGTGAAGAGTGAGTAGAGGAAAGCTCGCTGACATTGCAAACATCTGGAGAGTATACAGACTCTCTGGTTGTTGGTGGCAATACTCAGTTTTCTGCAGAATTGATCCATGGTGCCTGAACACACTGTTCCTGTATTCCCTAGTTCTCTTACTTCCATCTGTCCAAAAGCAGGGACATGCATAGTAGATAAACATTACAAAGTTCACTTGCTCTTAATGTACAGTAAAAGCTAGAGGGAGCTCAAAATATTACACTCAGTGCCCAAACTTTGAAGGCAAGACTGGCAAAAGAATATTGCTGAAAGTAAGAAATTAGAAAATAAAAGCTGAAAACAATTTTCAGGCTACTGAGGTGCAGTTCCTTAGATTTAGTAGTTATTTTATCCAATCCACCAGCTATGAGGCAAGTGATAATGATGAATCACACCAATATTTGATTTCCTGCATCAATATCTTTCCAGGCTAAATGACTGGAGTGAGAATGTTGCTTACATGTGAGGATTCAGGTATTTTCTGGTCAACCAATTCAGAGATGTTGTCATACATTCTCAGAGTAGGTGGGACTTGAGTTCATGCCCCCTGGCTCAGAGGTAGGAACTCTACCACTCTACCACAAAATCCACTGTGAGAAATTCATGGTTGTCATTCACTACAATGGTGTTTGTAGTTGTGGTGATGATCTTTTTTTCTCAGTTGCAGAATGGGGAACAGCAGAACAACCTGGGAATCCCATTAATTGAGGGTATAGTGGAAACAACAGAAAATGCATTTCATTATTTTCCCCAAAAGTTTATGCTGGAAAATCTGCACATCATTGACTTGCTATTTTTATAACATAAAATTTCGGCAAGTTGCAGCACCATAATAGTGGGCTGAATCGAACCTTTTTTTGGGCAAAGTGCAAGTTGTGTTTGGCTTTTAGAGGGATTTTTGCTATAAGGTGCAGTGACATTGCTTAATGTTTATTACCAAGTATCGCATTAACTACTTATAAGCCTCTCAGGCATTCCACAAGTCCAATTCTGGTCAAATTTACTGCACACTGTTCATAGAACAACTCACTACTCATTGGATACCTGCTAAAAGATTGGTATTCCTGGCACCCAAGGTATATTTAAAAGGCTGTCTGCACCCTCATAGGCATTGGCATTCTGACACTGCCCTGCGTGGTCAGGGATGGAATCTGAATGTGTTGGAGAAGGGGAAAATGGTTCCATGATTCTCCCACATGGACTTGGAGATGCTGGTCAAATGCATGTTACAAAAGAGAGGATCCCTCTTCCTGGAGGTCAAGCAGGTGAGGTCGCACCAGTAGACCTAGCCAGCCTCATCTGAGGTTACCAACCAGAAGTTAGTGCTTACTCAATGGTATGTAGGAATGGCTAGCAAAGCCATAAAAAGGCCAATGATCTTTCCTGTTGTGCCAAGGTAAGTGCTACAATCTGGTCTTGACTATCTTACACACATTCTATATCTGCCACTGCACCCACCTCCCACCAAAGGCCATGCTCTGCCGCTCTCACTGTTGCCTGCAATGTTTTCACATGCTCGCTCTCATTTCTGCCCCAACCTCCCATGCTGTCTGCACTGCCTCCTCACTCCCTCAGGACACTTTTTGACCACCTGCACCAGAGATGACAGCTGCGCCACCAACGTTCACCTCACTGAATCCCTACCTTTCACTCAATCCAGGAAAGCTCAGCCCACAATAGGGTACCAAGGTTCTGGATGGTGGAGTGGTATGTCAGAGAATCCTGATCACTGCAGCAGAAGATTGGGACCATTCCTGTGGGGATACTGAAACACCTCTCTCTTGCCATCCATCTTTTATTTCATCATCACGTGAGTGGAGAAAACCACTTATGGATTTATAACTTAGTAGCAACTTGGGACAGCTAGCTTTATTCTTGCTTAGATTTCTGAGGCACCTTCCCCTTCCAGGGTAATGTGAGGTAGACTGGGTGCCATTCAGGGCCAGAAGTGGTGGATGCAGGTTCTTTCTAGAATTTTCACAATACATTATATATGATCATTTGATCAGAGTATTTTTGTTTTCCCCTCAAACAAGAAACTGTTATCAAGCCAAAAAGACATTTTATCTGTACTCTAGTGAGTAATCTGATATATGAGCTCCAGTGTCAGTGTGATGCCAAGTATGTTGGCCGTACATTCTGATGACGAGCAGACCATACCATGCAACAAGGTCCCATTGACCATTCACAGCTGGCAAGATATCCCTTATGCTCAACCAGCCTATCCCTGTGAGCCTCAAGAAAGGTATAACCAACATCAGATATGATTCTACCATTGGAAATCATTTATGAAATTTTCTGAATTACACTTACAGCCAACTTTAAGATCACTAGCCGGGCCCACAGCGTGATAAATGTTTAAGTACTAGAAGCCTAATACATAAATAATCAGCATTCAGAGTCCAGTAGGCAAAAAGAGTTTGTATAAACATCACACTTTTCAAAAAGAGGGATCATGGAAACACACAAACTCTACTGCATCCCCTTGACAATGCCCTGACCAATTAGAATCAACTTGCTTGATCTGAGGATTAGATTAAATTCATTACAGTGTGGAAACAGGCCCTTCAGCCCAACAAGCCCATACCAACCCTCCAAAGAGTAACCCACCCAGACCCATTTCCCTCTGAATGATGCACCTAACACTATGGGCAATTCACCTGACCTGCACATATTTGTGATTGTGGGAGAAAACCATGCAGACACAGGGAGAATGTGCAATCTCCACACAGACAGTCGCTCAAGGCCAGAATCAAACCTGGGACCCTGGTGCTGTGAGGCAGCAGTGCTGACCACTGAGCCACCATTGCCAGTTAATTGTTCTTGCTGTGTTTCCTTGCCAATCCTGGCCTAACCAATCAGTAACCCCTTCTTATTCTGTATAAAATTGTGTCAGCTGTTTGCAAGTCTTTTTTTCTAATTTAACTTATTTTTCTAATCAAAATATCCAATGATGTTATTACACAACTCTGGAGTAGGTGGGATTTGAATCAATGCTTTGCAGTACAGGGGTAGGGAGTTTACCTCTGCACCACAAGAGCCCCCCACAAGCCTACCTCTTGCATCCTAACTTTGATGAGTGCAAGGTGAAAAGTTTCAACTTTGTGCTTCATTCAAGTAACATAAAAGAAAAGAGCTTCTCTAATTACCAGATTGGAAGAAATTTTCTTTCTCAAGATTGAAAGATAGAAATGCTTTATTGCGTGTTAGCAGATGTTCTGTTGAAAGGATTCTTATAAAAGAAAATATATAAAATGGATTACTTTTAGTCACTAGACAGGGAGCTGGAGTTGAATTGGAAAGTTAGCCATCAGCTAATTCATCATGTATTGCATTCAATACCACATTGATCTGGTGATAAATTGCTCTTTTATATTGGAACTCATATGAAGACACCTCCATTGCAGCAAAACAAAATTCAGAAAAGTGTTTTAGTGAAGTTAGTATCCCGATAAATCCTGAAAGCCTTTGATTTTTATTCATTTCAGCCAGTAGCAAATAGTCATATCCTAATCTTGTGAAAAGCATTGCTCCCAATATCTCCATAGCAATTAGGTGTTGTGAGTGCATAGAGATTTTTACCCTCAAAAAATGGTTTTGCTTTGCTAATTGTACTGAACATTATATAGAGCAGAAAATAGAGATATCTGATAGATCTGCATGGAACTTTGAGCTATAAAAGTTCAGAACAATAAATGATTCATTGTAATCATATTTTCAAGAAATAACTATTAAAATTTCCCACATTTATCTCAGTGGAACATAACTTATACTTTGAAAGAGCAGACAGATTATGAAGGGCTTTTGCCTGAAACATCAACTCTCCTGCTCCTTGGATGCTGCCTGACCTACTGTGCTTTTCCAGCACCACACTCTCGACTCTAATCTCCGGCATTTGCAGTCTTCATTTTAGTCTAGACTATAGAAAATGTATATCTAAATTTTTAGGATTAAAGAAGGGTCTCCATAGCTATACAACCCAGGATATCACCACTGTGGGAAAGTTATTAACTGAAAGTTATCTTAAATCTTTGTGAATATGTTAATAATTTTAACAATCATCAAGTGTGTCATGCTGTAGAGTGGAAACAAAAGTACATGAACATGGACCCCCAGCTGAAGCCCTTGTGCAATGAAGCTTGTGACAATGAAAAACATCATTGATTGCCAGCAAATATCATAGCTATAACTTGACCTTCAAAATACAAACTTTCAACTTAATACCTTGTGTACATATGCATGGAGCATTCTGACACAACTTTGGATGAACTTTGGTCTTTTAAAATATTTATACTTTCTGCAAACTGGTGCACTAAAGAAACTGTGAGCACATGGCACTTATGGTCATAAGTTGCTGTTGTTTTAATTACTGACTATTTTGTGACACAGGCAATGATACATCAGTTCTGATTGAAGACAACAGAAAGAAAAGAAAATTAGGCACAGATTTATGTTGTCTGTATTGCGCCACTGACAGTAGTTAAAACGATCCACCTTGTGATCTATTTTCAACAAATAGATGCTTAAGATTCTTTCTTGGACACAATTTTGTGGAAGTGTTGAAGTTGCCATTGTTTGGTAGTCTCTAGCGATCTCAGTAATGACACAAATTGAGGACATTAAGCATCTGTGTAGTGTATTAAAATTACTCTTGAGAAGTGATAACCCACATATCAATTGTTTAAAATACACTTTGACTAGTGGCTTGGTGTTCAAAATTAAAGGTCAAAGCAGTTAAAGAACACTTTAATAGATTATTCCACTTAAACTGTTGTTGTAAGCTTAGAATGCTTGAGCACAAAAATGTTAAACTTGAAGGAATATTAGAAATTATTAAACACATTTATGGAAAATGCATTAAATTGGTTCCCATCAGTTCTAATTATTGTGGCAATTAGTTTCTCCATTCCAGAACAGGTTTATAATAGGTAATTGCAGAATTTTAGGATTGAGGAAAGTTATGCTATAGATTACTAAATATCCATGCAACTATGTAGGGTTGATTTTCTTGACATTTCCCTGCTTGAATGTGCACCATCATATAATATGCTTACTTTGCCTCACTAATTTCCAGCAATCTCATAGCTATTGTGGCATGGTGGCTCAGTGGTTAGCACTACTGCCTCATAGCACCAGGGACCTGAGTTTGATTCCACCATTGGGAGACTGTATGGAGTTTGCACATTCTCCCTGCATCTGTGTGGTTTTCCTTCCACAGTACAAAGATGTGCAGGTGAGGTGAATTAGCTATGCTAAGTTGCCCATTGTGTTCAGGGAAGTGTAGGTTATGTGCATTAGTCAGAATAAATGTAGAGTAATCAGGTAGGGGAATGGATTTGGGTGGGTCACTGTTTGGAGGGGTGATGTGGGCTGAAGGGCCTGTTTCCACACTCTAGGGATTCTATGATAATCAACATATCCTTCTATTCAACCTCCTGCAGTTATCAAACTTTTTTTTATATAAGTACACACATTGTGTAAATGAGGGGATAGGTGGTATCTGTGAGCTTTCTTCATAACACCAGTTTGGAGAGCCCAGAAAACAGAACATGGTGGAGTACCCACACTAATTTAAGGGACTGCAAGGTTCTGTGAGCTAGGGAACTTTTTGAAGAGGTTTACATTTCAAGATGCTACACTCTCCTCCCTACTCCAGATGTTGATCATGTGGATACTGAAACAGAAACCTTGAAATATGAGCCTTTGATTTGAGGATCACTCACCTAACCTATCCATTGGCATTAATCTCTTCTAAAAGCTAGGCTGCAAGGTACACATCCCTGGGCTATGGAGGACAGGATGTCATAACAATGAATTTATATTTTAGATATAAAATGCCTGTTTAGCTTTGAGGGTGCTAGGCACCTCTGAGCCAGCTAACTGCCTGGAACTGTATCATGAGATTCT
This sequence comes from Chiloscyllium plagiosum, assembly GCF_004010195.1. Taxonomy (NCBI): domain Eukaryota; kingdom Metazoa; phylum Chordata; class Chondrichthyes; order Orectolobiformes; family Hemiscylliidae; genus Chiloscyllium; species Chiloscyllium plagiosum. The sequence goes on along the minus strand of NC_057712.1, from coordinate 83,233,286 downwards.
GCTTCAGTGTTGCTTTAGAAAGAAGAGCCTTCATGGCCACCCCAAGAAAAAATACATTTCATTATGGGGTACAAGGGTAACTGTCTGTAGGAGTTTGCACATTCTCCCCGTAACTGCGTGGGTTTACTCCGGGGGCTCCGGTTTCCTCCCACAGTCCAAAGATGTACAGGTTAGGTGAATTGGCCATGCTAAATTGCCCATAGTGTTAGGTGCATTAGTCAGGGGTGAATGTAGGGGGTGGGTCTGAGTGGGTTGCTCTTCAGAGGGTTGGTGTGGACTTGTTGGGCCGAAAGGGCCTGTTTCCACACCGTAGGGAATCTAATCTAATCTAAAGTCATACTTCTTGGCTTGGATTCCCAAGGCTACATATTCTCAATGGCTGTACAGGCTGATGATCTTGTCCACTCCTCCTGCCAGGCCAAACCATCTGAGTGAATAGTCTATGTTTTTCATTTGTTCCCTTTATGTGTATTATGTTAAAGTTGGTAAGTTTATCAGGCAGTCGGTAAATTGTCAGCAAATTGATGAAACTATGGATTCCAGTTTCCTACTTAAATTGAAAACCGCTGGTAAAACATCTGGATCAGAATTCTCAAGTTATGAAACAAAGACTGGGAAAAAAATGAAAAATATTACTTCTGCTGACCACAAAAAACTTTTTAAAATAACATTCCTTTGAGAATTTTTCAGCTTTTCATGCACAAGAATGTTTTCTTTAGTGAAATAATAAATGAGATGACTTGCAAAATGTATATATAACTATGAATAGTTTAATAAAATATTGTTATAGTTACCAAACAAGAGCCAATGTCAGCACCATTGTACTAACTTAGATATAAACAGCTGCAATGGTTGTAACTTCATGTCATTTCAAAGCATATTATTAAGACCGATACATTTAATTTGAGAAGGGCATTTGAGAAGCCCTCAACTTACTGTGCCAGGACCCCCTGAGTGAAGACTATTTCACTGCACTGGATTGAATCACCAACGTGGCAAGTATCCTTACTTTGTCTCTATGCTATGTACAACGTAGCAGTAATGTGGGCCTGGTATTACTGGCTGAGGGGACAATCAGTAAAAAGGCAAGGCAAGGCAGGGATGCTGTGACCGTGCAGGTATGCTTAGAGTGAGTAAGCAGTTAGCAAGTGAAGAGCCCAGAGATGCAGTCTGGTCCACTTCACGAGTTGAGTGCGTGTCCCTGAGTGCAAAATGTCCTTGCTGCAACGTGAAAATCCAAGTTGCCAATGCAGCCAGAGGTACATTACTGAAGTCCAGAAACATCCTGAAAGTGGACCAGACATGGCTCATGAGGGGACTTAGAGGCTAGCACATTTTGGGTGCCAATATCCATGGATATGGGCGTATGTAGCTGGTTTCTATGGAGTGTGCCTGAAATGCTTGTGTCTGGTGTCCAACACAGAGGTTTTCTGGCACAGACAGCGAGTTAAACCTGCCCAAAGCCTGCTCTGGCTTCCATGTGGAGTTTTTGCAATGGTGAGTTTGCTTAGCAAGATTTCCAAAATCAGCACTGGAATTTTAATGAGGTGAGTTGGACTGTTATCAACAATAATGAGGGTCAATTGGAAACCTGCCTCTATCGAGTGAAAATCTTGTCATGCTATTTGAGGTAAGTGTACAAGATGCAATGAGCTTGTCTCAACATTGACAGATCGCCCTGCCAAACATCTCACGGATTCTGCCACATGTCTCGCCATAGCCAACATCATCCAGACCCCTATAAGATTCCACCCACAGTCTTTATGCTGCCAAAAACAATTGTTTTGTTAGAAACAAAATATTCAAGATAATGTCTAACATAAACACAGCAAAATGAACTAAAGAAAATAACTAGAATCACTTTTGGATCCTGAGATAAGATTATAAATCTACTTTGTGTTGTGCATCATTCACGTTTGTCAACTTCAAACGCTAATAAAAGCAAGCTAAAAAAAGCATAACAAACTTAGAAGTGGACCTAAAATATGCAAGACGTGCAGATACTGAAGTGCACTGCAAACGTAGGCTGATATGAATGTTCATAACTTATATTGTAGAACTAGCCAAATTTCATCAATTTTGTTACAGACAGCAAACGAAGGGTGTATGGGGTTAGGTTTATGCATTAAGTGCTACCATGTAGTTAGCACTGACTTCTTAGGAACAAATGTTTTGCCAGCTATGACGTGTATGCTTTTGCATTATTATCAATACAACACGACCTATCCCTCTCCTAAGGAATCAATGTGTACAATATAGTACCACACTGATACAATGCAATGCCCTGGCAATTTTACTCAATAAATGTTGCAGCAATAGTACAATTAGAAATCATTGACGGTGATGTGAGCTCTGAGATCTTGCAATTTCTGTATTTTTGGAGGAATCTGCAGGCACATAACTGACAGGAAGATCCAATTCTTTTTACACATCAATCTTGCAAATTTTCTGACATTTTGAATGCAAGTGCAGTAGGACAAGTTGACTGGCTGCATTCGCTTAGCTAAAGCTTGAGGTCTGTTGTGTTTGCACTGCATGCAAGGGTACATGGAAAATTGTCCAAGAAGATACTTCAGCTTATGAATAAATTCATGTTCAAGCCTCTGAATTTGATGGATTTAAAATACATCAAAATGTTCTTTTATCTCTCATCCAGCAACCATTGGATTGGGAATTCCATGGGATCTTAATCTGGTAAAACATTTAATTTTCTCCTCTCTTCAGTGCCTCTGAAAATCATTTCTCCTGTAATTTCCCTTCACAATTTGTACTCCTGTTAATAAGCTCTCACTGTGCCAAAAGTCAGTGAAATCTACCTGTCTAGCATAGATCATCCTGAGAGTACAATAGTAACACAGAATAGATTTTTCAATCTTCAGTGAGGCTCCATCTAATATGCAAGGTCTGTAATCTTCAGGGTCACAGAAGGGACAAAAAATGGGAGGTAGTTCCACCTCATCGCACTACTAACAGCAGATAACACCGCGAGAATTTATTTAAGCTTATTTATATTAACTATATGTATGGCTAACACATTTTAGAATTCCTACCCAGTGTTGTTGTATCCAAGGTCTTTCACCTCAAAAATGACGTCAGGAAAGAAATAAAACAAAATATAATTCTTATTTGATTTACGATGAACCTTAGATATGAATTGTACAAAATGACTGTCAAAAATGTCATTATGGCTATGTTATTAGCATTGTGAGTTAAAAGGTTATAGATGGGTTCAGATCCTTCTGCAGAACCTGAGCACATAGTCCCAACTAATAATTCTCTGGGGTAGAGAGGGAGTACTGCCTTGTCTGTTGTGTGACTTACACATGAAACGATTTATTGAAGGCCTATCAGGCTTGTCAGGCATAGATGATTTGATGACATTATTTGATGAAGAATAGTTTTCTTGCAGTCCTAGTCAGCAGTTACTCCTCATCCTTCATGAACAAACTAGATTAACTATTACATACTGTTGTTTGTGGACCATTTTTTATGTTCATTGACTGTCATATTTATACATAGAACAAGAGTGAATACCGTGACAATCTTTGACATGGAAGAAGTACAGTAAGGTGTTTTATATAATAGCTAGGGAATCAGTAATAGACTAATAAGAATGTATGGAAATTATTATTAAAAGCATATAGTGATCAGAAAGTGATTAGTTATAATTTTTTTGGATAATAATAGATATATTAAGTGATCTGGCAACACTGGAGATAACCACACAAAAATGAAAGAAGTTAATATCTGGGTTCTGTTAGGCTGGGACAAAGAAGCTACAGCAGAGGAAGAGCAGAGAGAGTGAATTTGCAAGGAATTGTGAATGTGATTCAGTTAAAGGGCAGAGAAAGCTGAGAACAGAATGATTTGAATTAACCCTTCATTAAGACAGAGAGTGATATAATCGATTCTGAGATTGGAGTCCTGAATCAAAATAAAGGAAATGATGATGAATGAAATGCGAGTTGGCAATGATACATTATGAAACATCACTCAAAGGGATGATAGTGGGTAAGCAATGGGAAAGATTTTGAAGAGCGCATGGAGTACAACAATTTTCATTCCTGCCTGGCACAAAAATAAAACACAAAAGTTGGCCCAGCTGCAGCTAACATGGGAAATTAGGGATAGTGTTAAACCCAAATAAGGGATACACAAATTGGTGGGATAAAAGAGTAGACCTGAGGATTGGGAGTAGTTTGGATTTCAGTAAAGGAGGACATAAGAAGGCCAATGTACTCAGCAAAAGGAAATAGAGAAAAAAATAAGGAATCACAGACTAGTTAGCCTGACATCAGTAGAGGAGAAAATGCCAGAGTCCATTTTAAACAATTTAATAGTAGAGCATTTGGAAACAGTGACAAGGTCAGAGTCAGCATGAACTTACAAAAGATAAATCATGTTTAACAAATCAACTGGACTTTTTGGAAGATATAGTGAGTAGGCGTGATAAGGATGAGCTAAGGAATATGGTTTATTTGGCTTTTCAAAGGGCTTTCAACAAAATCCAATGCAAGAAATTTGCATGGACAATTAAAGCTTTTGGGATTGGGTTTGGTGTACTGACATGGATAGAGAACTGGTTGGCGGATAGGACTCAAAGAACAGGAATAGACTAGTCTTTTACTGAGTGGCAGGCTGTAGCATATTGCAGGGAACAGGGCTTGGACCCCAGCTACACAGATTGTATATTAATAATGAGGAAACTACTTGCAATGTGTGGAATGGGCTGCCAGAGGAAGTGGTGGAGGCTAGTACAATTGCAATATTTAAAAGCATTTAAAAGCATCTGGGTAGGTATATGAATAGGCAGAGTTTGGAGGGATATGGGCCGGGTGCTGGCAGATGAGACTAGATAGGGTTGGGCTATCTGGTCAGCATGGATGGACTGAAGGGTCTGTTTCCGTGCTGTACATCTCTATGACTCTATATATCCCAAGATAATGCAAAAAAGAACTGTGGATGCTGGAAATTTGAAACAAGAACAGAAAGTGCTCGAGAAACACAACAGCTATGGCAATAGTTGTAGAGAGAAAGCAAAATTAACATTTCAAATCCAGTGACCATTCTTTGGAACTGATTTCACATGCTGCCAGACCTGTTTGTGTGTAAAACCTTCAAGTTTGTTGACAATGCAATGCTGCTGATGGGGTGAACTGTGAGGAATATGTAGAGATGCATCAATGTAATTTGGACAAGTTGAGTGGTGGACAATTGCATGACAAATGAGGTATAATATGGATAAATGTGAGATTATCCACTTTGGTGGAACAAGCAGGAAGCAGATTATTACCTGAATGGCAATACGTTGGGAAAGAGGGAGATGCAATGATATTCTGAGTGTCCTCATATGCCAGTTACTGAAAGTAAGCATGCAGGTGCAACAGGCAGTGAAGAAGGCTTATGGTATGTTGGCCTTGATTACAAAAGGATTCAAGTGGAAAAGCAGGGTTGTCTTGAGGCAATTGTACAAGGCCTTGGTGAGACCACACTTGGAGTATTTCATATTTCAGGCAGTTTTGGTCTCTTTATCTGAGGAAAGATGTTCTGGCTATAGAGGGAATGCAATGAAGGTTTATCAACTAATTTCTGGTGTAGCAGGACTGACATATGAAAAGAGACTGGATTGAGGAGAGATGAGGAAAAGTTTCTTCACTCAAGAAGTGCAGAGCATGTAGAATTCTCTATTTCAGAAATAATTTGAGGCCAAATTTTCAATACTTTCAATAGTTAGTATTGCTCTTTGAGCTAAACAGATCAAAGGAGGAAGCCCAAGGAAAATACTGAGTTGCATGATTAGGTGATATTGAATGAATCCGTAGGCTTGAAGGGCTGAGTAGTCTACACCAGCCTCTAGTTTCTAAGTTTATGTTTCTATGAATTAGATTAGGGATTGTGAATTGGATAATTCCACAGTTATGTTTCAATTTTGCCTGAGCCAACTAGTCTGTTGAAAATCACTTATTAAAGGAGTGAAATAAATGAGTTAATCTATACCATTAAGCCTGTTGTGAAGCATGCTTTGGCTTACTTGGCTAGATAGCTGGTTTGTAATACTAATAGCATGGGTTCAATCCCCACATTGGCTGAGGTTGCCATGATAGGTTCTCCTTCTCAATCTCTTCCCTCACCTTAGATGTGATGATTCTCAGATTGAACCACCACCATTCATCTCTTTGTACTATGTGAGTAGCTCCTATGGTCTGGCAACTACAATATAGTCTAGACTTCTAATATTTATCTTTGCTTCAGTTTTCTCTCAGGTCTTTGTATATTCTGTTCAGATGGGCTCTGGGTTCACTGAGCCAAAATAGTTCACACTCCTCCTGAGGTTTCCCTCTTTTGGGAGTTGAAATTTAATCTTCTGAAAACTCTTTTGTCTTGTGTCTCTTTGTTTTGTCCTGCCTACCTGAAAATTTGCACCGCACCTTCCCTGTAGCTGTAATACTATATACTGTATTCTGTTCTATGACCCTGATGTACTTACGTGTGGAATGATTTGTCTGAATAGCACACTAAACAATACTGAAATAACTCCACAAAGGCTGGTATCCCATCACCAAGTCACTCTTCATTTACACATGAAGTGTCCTTGACACTGATCCAGCTCCCTCAGAGCCAGCGCTCAGAGCGAACAGAACCTCTGACACGACTATTTGTATCTGTCAGCCAGGGCTCCCTGATTGGACCAGATTAACAGTCCCAATTGGGGAACTCCTATTCTATGAGGTCCACCTGGCTGACCTCATTACAATAACTACAAATACATTTCACTGTACTTCCGTACATGTGACAATTATAAATCAAATCAAAATCATTTCAATGATATTCACACATCATTGGTGTTCAACTCTCTGCAGTAAAACATAGGATTTGTACTCTAGGATTAACTTGGCAGTGCAAATCTGACATGAATTAGCTTGATTTAGTTATATTGTGTTTGCTTTTAACATGTAGGGGGTACTTGGACCCATTGCTCCTTATCAAATTACTTCAACATATTAATTTTCAAACTAAAAGTCATATTCACTGTTTTCTTGCACAGCAGATGGTTAGGAACTGTGCAAAACAAATGGAAGAGTACTGAAATTAAAATTATGACCAGTGAAACTTCCTTTAACTAGAGTGAAAAGCTTAAGAGCAGGTCTGAGAAAGGTGTTCAATGCTCTGAGCTGCCTGGGGAAGAGGAACAGGCCAAAATTACTTCCACATGTTAGTGAGTTAAGTACAGGGCATGAATTTAAGATAAATCATAAAAGAATGAAAGGAAAAGTAAAGAGATTTTTAAAAAAATTCCATCAGAAATGGAATGCCATATCAGAAACAGGCATAAGCTGAATCCATACAGTGAACAGAAAATATTAACAGTTGCAGAAGAAGGAAATGGCAATGGAATAAAGTGTATGGCTATTTCAAATAATGATAAGGAAGTGACAGGTTGACTGTTCTGTGCTGAAAAAAGAAATTGATAAATTTGTAAAGTAATTCATTGTCTCCATTTGGGACCCTGTGCAGCATGTGATTCATCCTTATCCATGACCCTGTCACTTATTATTTAAAAAGCACCAATTGTCTTTATAATATTAAATCCTCTGCATTGTCACATATTGTTTAGCTTGTCTGAAGGTTAAATAAATAAATTTGCTCAACTGCAACTGGAATTTATTGCCATAGGTTCATTCCTTATTGTAATACAAGATAGAATAGAAGCTCCATTTTATCTTACATTGTAATATTCAACAATAAGTCTACATCAAAGTAATGAATCGAAGGAAGAATACAAGTTAAGGTAAATGCATATGATTTAATTGACATAATTGAGATGCGGCTATAAAGAAACAAAATCTGGGACCAGAATATCAAAGAATGTTTGGCATTTAAGAGAAATAGGAATAAAAAAAGAGAAGGGTGGTGCTTTTAATAATGCGAGAGAGTAATGCATCAGTAAGAGAGGATTTGGGTCCAAGGATCAAGATATGTTATTAATTTGGGTGGAGCTAAGAAAATGACAAAGAGTAGCAAACATTTGTGGCAGTTGTTTACAGATATCAAACTGTCGTGATAATTTTGGACCCAAGATAAATCAGAACATTTCAGACATGTGTAACATAGACAACAGAAAAGTAATGAGCAACTTCAACTTATTCATAGATTGGCTTAACCAAATTAGTGAGGAGAAAGTGAGGACTGCAGATAGGAAGAAGGGCTCATGCCCGAAACGTCAATTCTCCTGCTCCTTGGATGCTGCCTGACCTGCTGCACTTTTCCAGCAACACATTTTCAGCTTAACCAAATTAGTACCAATTCTGTAGAGGATGTATTCCTGGAATGGTACATTGAGGAACCAATGTGTGATCAGGCTATTTTGAACTTGTTATATTGTAATAAGAAAGGAGTGAGTAATAATTTTGCTGTAAAGGAGCTTTTGGAAAATAATGACCACAATATAATAAAATTTCATATTAAGTTTCAATGTATATTAGTTAATTTTGAAACCGTGATGTTAAATTTGTCAATAGCAAGTTACAAAGTAATGAGGAATATGTTGGCGATGGTGGATTGGGAAAATACATGACAATATTGGTTGTGAACAGACAATGACCATTGCATGGATCAGGAGAATATTTAGAGAGAATAGAGAAATGACAAAGGAATTATACAATTACTTTGCATCTGTCTTCACAGAAAAATGATGCAGAAAATCTCCCAGAAATTCTAGACAAACAAGGGGCTTGTGTAACTCAGGCATGAAAAAAAAAATTGTATTAGTAAAGAGACAGTACTTCAGAAGAAAGGTGATAAAATGTTTTGAGCTGGCTAGAGAGGTAACAGATGCATATGTGTTTATCTTTCAAAATTTTGAAGATTTTGGAAATGCTCCTGTGGACTGGAAAGGAGAAAATATAACCTCATTATTTAAGAAGGGAGGAAAAATGAGAATGGAGAACTGTAGATCTGTTCATTTAATATCTGTAGTAGTAAACAAGTTAGAAAATGTTAGAATCTATTATGAAGGATGATAACTGGATATTTAGAATAAAGTGGTAAAATTGAGTAGAGTCAATATGGATGTCATAGAATCAAAGAATAGCACCATCAAATCCCTACCTTGAAGAAAGAGGCCATTATACCCAATGAGTCTGCACTGACACTCCAATAAAAAGCCCTGTACTTTGCTGGAAACTACTGGACAATTTAACATGGCCAGTTCACCTAATCTGCACACCTTTGGACTGTGGGAGGCAACCAGAGCACCCAGGGGAAACTCATGCAGACACGGGGAGAATGTGTAAACTGCACACAGGCAGTCACCCAAGGCTGGAATCGAACTCAGGTTCCTGATGTAGTGAAGCAGCAGTGCTAAACACTATAGAAAGGGAAATCATAATTGACTAAGTTATCATGTATTTTGAGGATATTAATAGCAGCATTAATAAAGGAGAACATGTGGATGTTGTGTATTTGGATTTTTAAAATGGTTTTGATAAAGGCCCACACAGGAGTTTAATAAATAAATTAGAAGATAAGGGGAAAAAATATATTAGCATGGATGGAGAATTGGTGAACAGACAGAAAAGGGGAGTGTGAGTAAATGTATCATTTTCAGGATGGCAAGCTGTTACGATTGGGATACAACAAGGGTTAGTGCACAACAGTTGAATATCTGTATGAGTGGTTTGGAGGCAGTGACCAATTGTCATATTTCCACATTTGTTAATGGCATGAAACTGGATGGCAGATGTAATTGTGATCAGGAGGCTTGAAGAGGCCTTGGACAGGTAAAGTGAATGGATTAGAACATGGCAGATTGAACAAAATGTGAATAGAAGTGAAATTGTTCATTTTGATAGAAAAATAACAGAAAGCCAGGATTTGCTTAAGTGATGAGAGATTTAAAAGTAAATGCGTCTAAAGGGACCTAGGTGTCCTTGTTCTTGAATGGCTGAAAGTTAGCATTCAGGTGCAGCAAACAAGTAGAAAGGCTTTCATCACATGGGGATTTGAGTTCAGGAATAAAGATGTCTTCCTGCAATTATAGAGTCATGGAGTCATAGAGATGTGCAACACAGAAACAGACCCTTCAGTCCAACTCGTCCATGCCAACCAGACATCCCAACTGAATTTAGTCCCACCTGCCAGCACCTGGCCCCTGTCCTTCCAAACCCTTCCTAATCATATACCCATCCAGATGCCTTTTAAATGTTGCAATTGTATTAGCCTCAACCACTTCCTCTGGCAGTTCATTCCACACACACACCATCCCCTGCATGAAAATGTTTCCCCTTAGGTCTCTTTTATATCTTTCCCCTCTAACCCTAAACCTGTGTCCTCTAGATCTTGCCTCCCCAACCCAGGGAAAAGACCTTGCCTATTTACCCTATCTATGCCCCTCATGATTTTATAAACCTCTATAAGGTCACTCCTCAGCCTCTGATGCTCCAGAGAAAACAGCCCTAGTCTATTCAACCTCTCCCTATAGCTCAAATCCTTCAGCCCTGGCAACATCCTTGTAAATCTTTTCTGAGCCCTTTCAAGTTTCACAATATCCTTCCGATAGGAAGGAGACAGAATTGCACGCAATATTCCAACAGTAGTCTAACCAATGTCCTGTACAGCTGCAACATGACCTCCCAACTCCTGTACTCAATACTCTGACCAATAAAGGAATGCATACCAAACGCCTTCTTCACTATCCTATCTACCTGCGATTCCACTTTCAAGGAGCTATGAACCTGCACTCCAAGGTCTCTTTGTTCAGCAACATTGTCTAGGACCTGACAATTAGGTTTATAAGTCCTGCTAAGATTTGTTTTCCCAAAATACAACACCTCACACTTATCTAAATTAAACTCCATCTGCCATTCCTCAGCCCATTGGCCTATCTGATCAAGATCCCATTGTAATCAGAGGTAACCTTCTTTGCTGTCCACTACACCTCCAATTTTGTTGTCATCTCAAAACCTACTAACTATACCAAATCCAAATCATTTATATAAATGGCAAAAAGTACTGAACCCAGCACCAATCCTTGTGGCACTCCATTAGTCCCAGGCCTCCAGTCTGAAAACAACCATCCACCACCACCTTCTACCTTTGAGGCAGTTCTGTATCCAAATGGCGAGTTCTCCCTGTATTCCGTGAGATTTAACCTTGCTAACCAGTCTCCCATGAGGAACCTTGTCAAACACCTTACTGAAATCCATATAGATTACATTGTATAGAGACTTGATAAAACCTCACTGGGAACCTTGTGTATACTTTTGGTTCCCTTATCTAAAGAAGGCATTATTACTATAGTGTAAATGCATTAGAGCTTCAAGGCATTAATTGTCACTGACTGGGTTAGCATTTATTGCCCATCCCTAGTTGCCCCTAGAGAAGATGGTGATGATGAGCTGCCTTATTGAACTGCTGCAGTCCTTGTACTCTAGGTAGACCCACAATGGCATTAGGGAGGGAACTCCAACATTTAGACCCAGAGACAGTGAAGAAGCAGTGATATATTTCCAAATCAGGGTCCAGAGTGAATTGCAGAGGAACATTCAGGTGATGGTGTTCCCGTGCATCTACTACCTTTGTCCTTTTAGATACAAGTGGTCATGGGTGTGAAAGGTGCTATCTAAGGAGGCTCATGAATTTCTTTAGAATGAGGATACAAGATCAGTATTCTCTGGAGTTTCAAAGAATGAGCGGTGTGAGAGAAGAAATGTTGTTACTCAAAAGGGAATGGATCCTTGAGCTTTCATAGTCCTGTGTGGCCGAGAATTCCAATCATTAACCATTTCAAGACAGAACATGATGGATCTCTGAAAACTAATAACATCAAGGGATATGAAGACAGTTCAGGATGTGGCATTGAGGTATTTGAGTCAGCCAAGCTCTAATTGAATGGTGGAGGAGGCCATTTAGGTCCTATGCCTATTCCTTTGACCCTAAATGGAGTAGTATCATTATCCTGAGCAGGGCGTCCCCACTGTTCCAAACAAGTATAGATTTTTAAAGAAAAAAACAGTTCAAAAATGTATTATCTAACTCTGGAGGGAGTGAGGCTTGAACCTAAGCCTCAGTAAGACTATCAATATGCTATCAGCATCCATCCAAATAGATTAGATCACTGACAGTGTGGAAACAGGCCCTTTGGCCCAACAAGTCCACACCGACCCACCAAAGTGCAACCCACCCATACTCCTAACCTAACACTACGGGCAATTTAGCATGGCCAATTCCCCTGACCCACACATCTTTGGACTGTGGGAGGAAACCGGAGCACCCGTAGCAAACCCACGCAGACACGGGGAGAACGTGCAAACTCCACACATTCAGTCACCTGAGGCGGGAATTGAACCCAGGTCTCTGGAGCTGTGAGGCAGCAGTGCTAACCACTGTGCCACCGTGCCGCCCTGGGCAGTTGCTTGCTTTATACAGACACAGTAAATAATCAGAGAATTAATGTGGACTTCATGGAGACTTACCAACCAAACAAGAAATGTATTTTCATCTAATTCATCTTCTTGCGAGTATTTAACCCTAACATTCAAATATACACAATAGTATATAATGGGTTTTACACTACCTATATGAAAATGATGGACAGTGTTTCCACTTTAAAGGACCAAATATGAATGCCCTGCATTGACAAAATGAAATCTGGTGGTCACATGGCACCTTGTGTGGTTTGTATAAAGACAGGAACTAAATACATGTTAGTGATGTGGACATGTCTCTCAAAAGTTATTAAAATGTAAATGGCCTTGCCTTGTATTGATAACTGTACCTTTCCAGTTCAATTAAAGAATAATGACAATGACTGTTAGACTTGCCAACTACCTGGAGATGAAATTATGGAAAAAGATATTTCGGAGACAATTTATGATATTCAGAAATTAAATGTTCTCCATAGCGTGACAGAATGCTTCATCAACTCAATGTGTGGACACTGAAAATGGTAAGATTGCTGTCATATGACACAAACTGGCATGGTATAAAATGCCATCCTCAACTACAAGGGCACCCCACTGTGTGATTTAGGGATACAAAGATTAGAAGGAAGCCAACTTGTCCAGCCAAAGAAAGAACACTTCCGAGAATATCCACCACTGGAAGAGAATCTGTATTATCTGCAAGATTGTTCTTACTGCAGGGACAATTATTTGCACACATTCAACATTATTATACAAAGGCAAAATTCTAATGATAGGGATCGATGTTTATATGGTCCAGTCCCAAAAGTTTTGTTAGGGAGAACGCACAATCTAACAAGAGCTCCCAGAAGCCAGTAGATTTCCTCGATTTCATTGGAATTTAGCAAAGATGCAGAGTGAAAGATGAGCTCTTTTGAACTCTCAAATGTATATTCCCCAGTTAGTGCAGTAGTAGCAAAGACTGACCTTGAAACAGACAAGTCAATGTACAAGGCAGGCTAGGCAAGAAGCACAATGTTTAGGGCATTTTGCTGCAAGGCCAAGGCTTAGTTTGGGACTGTGCTGAGTTTGGCCCAAAGATGGCTTCCAAGCCAAGCACAAAACTTGACAAAACTGAGGAAAAGGCAAGCACTGCCATTTTGATTGGTGTTGTGCTTCATGGATGTGCTACAGGCAAAAACGATTGTCCAGCAGAGGGCATTCAATGTTTTCATTATAGCAGAGTTAGACAACATTATCATTTTTGCAATGTTACATCATCCTTCCATGTAAATCACATGGATCAGGGCAAAGGAGAATTTAGAAAGATGGAACAAGAAGAAGGAAATGACATGGATAAGTCGATATTAAAGTCTTACAACACAAGATGGTCAGATCAGCCAGATGGTCAGTCATATTGACGGTAAAAAATGTTGACTTTTTTTTGATTGGGTGCGGATCTTAATGTGATCCCTAATTCTTTGAATGGCTTCACTCTGTTTGTCTTTGCCCACCAAAGGTCAAGATTCCGGGTTTGGGAGACCACCCACTTCTAGTCAAATGTCATTTTGAAACAACACTTAACCAACACTGGCAACATCATTAAAAAGCCTGCAAATTCCTATTAAATTTAACTAAGTCTTTGACAATGGCTGCCAAATGTTCCAGTGAGGGTTGAAGCCATTCCAAGTTGACTATGTTCCAGTTTGTGAGGAAGCGCCATGCCCAGATGATCATTGCATTCCATTTTGTGGGGATTTGCCTCAGCCTTTCCAGGAATATGGGCTTACCCTGAAAGAAGATTGAACAAAATTTTGTTAAGATTTTGTACAGCTTTCAGTACCTCTTGAAGTAAGCTGTGATATTAAAGTGGCCTCAGTACTCATGTGATATTCTGCAAGTAAGAAGTATGAACCTATGTGGCTCAGAACATCCTGCTCCATAACCTTACCATCATGTACAGTATGGCAATCAATGTGGATTAACAGCTGCTGCAAAATATGGCCTGAACTTGTACCAACGCAGAAGAAACCATCAAAACTTACAGCGTTCCTTGTTTAGAGCAGTTATTCCAAATCTCTTTTGCAAGGTCATGAAAAAGTGTCTTCATCAGATGTGTGCCTTCAAATTACAATATTTGTTTGAATAAAATGATAGTGATCTTCCAAACATTACTTGACATCATACATAGGAATCCTTTGTTGATGTATTGAGATCGAGGAAAGTGATGGTCATGTGGCATTTAAACTGGGCAATAAATCCAGAGACTTGAGTAATATATTGGGATGCTGGGTTCAAATTCTACAATGGCAGCTGGTGGGATTTGAATTCAATAAAGATTTGCAATTAGGAATTTAATGATGACTGTCATGTCAGGCAAAACCCATCTGGTTCACTAATGTCATTTAGCGATCTGTTGTTCTTACACAGCCTGGTCTAATTGTGACTCTAGGAATCTGATTTACTTTGGCTTGCTTCCTGGACAACCAGATGATAGGCAATAATTGCTGACCTAGTCGGTGACACCCTCATTCTAAGAATGATTTTAAAATTTTTAAAATTTATTCTGGTGCAACAATTATGCCAGTCTAGGACGACTGTTAAAATGTTTGCCATGTGGAATTCCACATTGTAGAGTTGCGCAGTTTGTGAACAGGCAAACTCAATGATTGGAGGGAAAGTAACTCTTAAACAAAGTGCCAAGAGGAAAATCAGGCAGGAGTTTTAATAATAAATTGCTCATAGAACTTGCCTACCTACTTCAAAGCAGCAAAACATGGAATGAGCCAAACAGATATCATTACTGATTGTAAATATAGGCAATAGATATACTGTACATTGTAGTACTTATTGCTATAGCCGAAAGAAAACTAGCCCAATTGCATAATAATTGGTTCAGCCATCCTGCCTTTTGAAAATTAGCTTTATGTGTTAACGTTTAAGTATTCATCCATTGCATGTTCAAAGTTAAGTTACAAATTTCAGCTCATTGAATTCCTACAATGTGGAAGTACTCCATTTGGCCCATTTGTTCACATCAACCCTCTTAAAAGCACCCAACCCACCCACCCTCCTCCCCTGAACCCTGCACTTCCCATGGACAATTCACCTGACCTGCACATCCCTGGACTGTGGGAGGAAATCCTCGCAGTCATGGGGAGAATGTGCAAACTCCACAGAGACAGTCATCCAAGGTTAGAATCAAACCTGGTTCCTTGGCTCACCATTGAACCACCAAGCCCCCCAGATTTGACACTTTGTAGATCTCCATTCTACAAAATGTCTGTCTCGACATTGAAAAAAAACTGGCAAATTACAAAATTTATTTTATAGATATTTTGCAAATATTTTATAAGATTGCATTATGCGAAAAGAACTTGGAGCGTTATATCAAGGCATAATGGGAAACGGAAAGAGATATTTTTCTTTTTATCCAGTTTTTCTCTCACTCACTTCTATTGAAATTGTATGAATTACAAAGTAATTGGTTGATTTGATTGTTCACCGTTCACAGTTCAAATTCTCTACAGTTTCCGAGTATGCAGGACAATTCAGATTTTGAAACAGATCCTCCATTTCATACTGTGTAAGTTCCCTTAATAAAAACAAAACTTTTTTTTGCAGAATTGGAAGCATTCTGCTATAAATAATGTCCTTGATATCAATCATGTTTAGATCTGTCAGGTTGTACATGTTCCCCAAACCAGTTACCTAACAACACTATCTGGACTTCCTGAGATTTTTCCACACTGAGTCAATCTTTGGTGTTGCTTGTAGTTACAGTGCAAGCTCAGCTGGCTCCAGTGAGCTTGTATTCATCAATAAAGTGATGTGCAGAATCCTTTCAAACCAGAGGTCGTCACCATGTTTTAATTCTTTCATTACACACTAAAATCCCATCCATATCGACTTTCAGCAGGTAATAGAGAGAATGCTAATGGCTCTGCAGTAGATTATCACAGATTTACGACAGATTTAGAAACTAATCAATTAAAATCAAGCAGCCTTTAGCACTTGAGAATTTTGACAGCTTCATTACCGTTTCCTTATAAATATATTGTGTACATTCTTCTTAATCCATTTTAACCTTTCATTTAAAAAGTAATCAGAGATACTCACTTGAAAATACTTTAGGGAGCTTAATTATTCTCAACACCTTTTATTTTAAGTGCTTAATGCAATTTCTACCTTCTGTGTGTGATGTTCCCCTCCCTGGAGGTAGTGAGCCAAAAAGAGAAGTCAATGGGTAGAGTAGGCTTGAAGAGAAACTTATCTCCTGCTCGCTAATTCAATATTGGGCAAGGAAGCCCATGAGTCTTGAGTCACCAGCAATAAGGCCCTGAAATGAACGGCTATTAAAGAGCACCAGATTACACCTCTCCAGTCATCTGCCTCCAAGAAAGATGGCTAGCTTCTCAAAGATGGCCATCTCCGGTCGAGTTGAGTACCCAATCCAAGGCATTTGGGGGTAAAGGGTGGCCTTTGAAAGTCACCTGTCTTCCTTTGTCATTGACTCCTCTGAATCCTGTCCCTGTGAAATCCAGGCCACAAAGAGGTTTGCCTTCTCGCTGCTGGATATCCCAACAATAAAACTCGACTGGTGCGCTTTAAGATCCATGAACTGCTGACTTTGAATTGGCAGGCCAGGTCATCAGTGTCGAGGCCTGTGATGTGGTGAACTGGTAGTCAATACTCAAGTGTTAGTGTTTCACGAACTGGTGAGTTATCTTATCAGAGGGAGCCAGTTACCACCTAACAAGCTCACCCCCCATGCTTTGAAAATATATGGGAAAATTCCATCCTGTACATACTCAGTAAAAGGGGCACAATCAAATATATATTTGGCATCAAATGAAGAAAGTACTGACTGGGACACAATAATGTTTAGGGACAGGAAAAGGCCAATATTTCCAGAGACATGGGCTGTTTGTCACAAATCAACATGACCTGCTTGACTTCTCAGTGGTAATTCACAGACCCTTGTTTGGGCATGAGATTAGTGATGCATACCATACAGTCAACAGTCAGATTTGAAGTTTTTATCTAAGTTATTACCCATATCTCATTGGGGTTCTTGTGGTGCAGTGGAAGTCCCTACCTCTGGTCTGGAAAGCCTGAAGACCTGACTCAGGACCAGAAAATGGTCCCACTGGCTGAGAGGTTTCTAAATGCAGATAATCTTATCCATTTGTTTACCCAGTGGCCCTAATATTAATTCCTTCATGTTGCAAATATTCTAATTGTTCCAAAATAATCCTCAGGCTCACTGAGGATATAAAACTGCAGACAGTCCTGTACAAAAATAGCTTGCATTGAGTCTTCGTTTGTCACACTTCAGATCACAGGCAGCTCACCGGAGACCTCAATTCAACCTTCAGGCAGGTTCAGGGAGGTCAGGAGAGATGATTAGGGAAGAAGGGAACCTTTGTGTGCAAGGCAGTAATCTGAATTGGAGGAGGAGATTGGGAGGGAGGTGACAGAAAGGGGGACAGAATATTGATCTTGCCTTTAGTTTAAAAGTTACCTTTAAATGATGGTAACTGAAGGTAACATGTTGCACCTTTCTAAATCATTGGTTAGGCAGGATCTCAATATTGTTATTCTGAATACTGACCACATTCAGTGCAGTCCAAATGCATAAAGGTGCTCTGATACAGGCATTAGCCACTCATTCTGAAATTCCCATTGATTTCAGAATAGATTTAACCAATAGGAATCCTCATTAACATTACTCCCACAATTGTCAATGATTTTCCAGCCAGAATTCCAGGTCTGGCCTGTCCGGATGTGCCTGTAGAGGAGATTGGTGTGTACGCCACTCAACACTGGATCAGCATGTTAGGTGAAGACATTTTCCTCTTTATAACACTTGCTGCTGTGCTTCAGGGTTTGCCCTTTGACAGAGAGTGAGTTTGTAAAGCAAGTGAGAGAGTAGGAAAGAAGGTAGTGTGCTAGCTAGGTAAGAGAGTAACACTAAACTAAAGAACCAAGGAATTGCAAATGCTGGGAAATCAGAAACACAGACAGAAATTGCTGGAAAATCTTCGCAGTTCTGTCAGCATCTGTGGAGAGAAAGTAGAGTGGGTAGGGCAAGGGATTGGGTGAGAGAGATGGGGTTGGGTGTGAGCTTGTTGGGGGCTGAATCTGGTGATCTAGCTAGCTAGATAGGTGTGGTGATCAGCAGAGTCGGTTCACATCATATCCTGCGGACGTGTTGGGAATTAAGACCAGGTCACATCCAGGATTGTGGGCTGATGGTTTAACTGATGCATGTCAGAGCTTGGAATGGGGGAATGGGTTTGGGGGGTGCCAATAGTTGGAGCTTTAGTGTCGGAGGGTAAAGGTGTGGCCTGTTGAATTATGGCACGGTGCCAAGGTTGTTAAGCAGGGTTGGAGTGGCAGGGGAGGGGAGGGCTGGGCAGGGGAGGAGAGATCAGGTCAGGTTGGGTCAAGAGGCAAGTGGGCTCAGGAGAGTATGACCCTATTGTTTTCAGATTTGGGTGTGGAACTTTGGGGAGGTGGGTGTCAGGCATATCAGGAACAGATCACATCCAGGAGAGTGTGACTGGTTGTTAATGTTGGATTGAGATGTGCTTCCATCTAACAGATGGGTGGTCTGGTCTGGAGGAGCTGACAGGGGCTGGGAGGATGGTGTGGGCAATGGTAAGCCAGACATTCAGTATAATAGAGTCAAAGAGTCATAGAAATGTACAGCATGGAAACAGACTGTTCGGTCCAACCTGTCCATGCTGACCAGATATCCCAACCCAATCTAGTCCCACCTGTCAGCACCTGGCCCATATCCCTCCAAACCCTTCCTATTCATATACCCATCCAAATGCCTCTTAAATGTTGCAATTGTACCAGCTCCACCACTTCCTCTGGCAGCTCATTCCATACATGCACCACCCTCTGTGGCCTCTTAGGTCTCTTTTATATCTTTCCCCTCTCACCCTAAACCTATGCCCTCTAGTTCTGGACTCCCCGACCACAGGGAAAATACTTTGTCTATTTATCCTATCCATTCCCTTCATGATTTTGTAAACCTCTATAAGGTCACCCCTCAGCCACCGACGCTCCAGGGAAAACAGCCCCAGCCTGTTCGGCCTCTCTTTATAGTTCAAATCCTCCAACCCTGGCAACATCCTTGTAAATCTTTTCTGAACCCTTTCAAGTTTCATAGCAACTTTCCAATAGGAAGGAGACCAGAACTGTACGCAATATTCCAACAGTGGCCTAACCAATGTCCTGTACAGCCGCAACTTGACCTCCCAACTCCTGTACTCAATACTCTGACCAATAAACAAAAGCAGACCAGATGTCTTCTTCACTATCCTATCTACCTGCGACTCCACTTTCAAGGAGCTATGAACCTGCACTCCCAGGTCACTTTGTTCAGCAACACTCCCTAGGACCTTACCATTAAGAGTATAAGTCCAGCCCTGATTTGCTTTCCCAAAATGCAGCACCTCTCATTTATCTGAATTAAACTCCATCTGCCACTTCTCAGCCCATTGGCTCATCAGATCAAGATCCTGTTGTAATCTAAGGTAACCTTCTTTGCTGTCCAGTACACCTCCAAGTTTGGTGTTATCTGCGAACTTACTAACTGTACCTCTAATGCTCACATCCAAATCATTTATGTAAATGACAAAAAGTAGAGGGCCCAGCAGCAATCCTTGTGGCACTCCATTGGTCACAGGCCTCCAGTCTGAAAAACAACCCTCCACCACCACCCTCTGTCTTCTACCTTTGAGCCAGTTCTGTATCCAAATGGCTAGTTCTCCCTGTATTCCATGAGATCTAACCTTGCTAATCAGTCTCCCATGGGGAACCTTGTTTAACGCCTTACTGAAGTCCATATAGATCACATCTACTGCTCTGCCCTCATCAATCCTCTTTGTTACTTCTCCAAAAAACTCAATCAAGTTTGTGAGACATGACTTCCCATGCACAAAGCCATATTGACTATCCCTAATCAGTCCTTGCCTTTCCAAATACATGTACATCCTGTCCCTCAGGATTCTATCCAACAACGTACCCACCACCGAGGTCAGGCTCACTGGTCTCTAGTTCCCTGGCTTGTCCTTACCACCCTTCTTAAACAGTGGCACCACATTAGCCAACCTCCAGACTTCCGGCACCTCACCTGTGACTATCAATGAAACATTATCTCAGCAAGAGGCCCAGCAATCACTTTTCTAGCTTCCCACAGAGTTCTTGGGTACACCTGATCAGGTCCTGGGGATTTATCCACCTTTATGTGTTTCAAGACATCCAGCAATTCCTCCTCTGTAATACGGACATTTTACAAGGTGTCACCATCTTTTTCCCTACATTCTATATCTTCCATGTCCTTTTCCACAGTAAATACTGATGCAAAATACTCATTTAGTGTCTCCCCCATCTACTGCAGCTCCAAACAAAGGCTGCCTTTGTGATCTTTGAGGGGCCCTATTCTCTCCCTAGTTGCCCTTTTGTCCTTAATGTATTTGGAAAAAACCCTTTGGATTCTCCTTAATTCTATTTTCCAAAGCTATCTCATGACCCCTTTTTGCCCTTCTGATTTCCCTCTTAAGTATACTCCTACTGCCTTTATACTCTTCTAAGGATTCACTCGATCTATCCTGTCTATACCTGATATATGCTTCCTTCCTTTTCTTAACCAAACCCTCAATTTCCTCAGCCTTAGCTGCATTGTGAATTTCCCATGGTCATGATTCATATTGCTGCATTCTCTATCTGACAATCAGAATATCATCTATTAGAAATGTGAGCCCTGAATACCTCTATTCCAGTCTTCATCAAAATAGCATGTTGACTTTCAGTGGCATGCTATCACTGTATCCCCCACTATCAACATCCTGGAGGTTACCATTGATTGAACTTGACCAACCACATAAATACTTTGGCTACAAGAGCAGTTCCGAGGCTCAGAATTATGCAGTAAATAACTCAACTCCTGGCTCCCCAAAGCTTGTCCACCATCTACAAAGCACAAGCCATGAGTTAGATGGAATATTTTCCAATTGCCTGGATGAGTGCAGCTCCAACGACACTCAAGAAGCTTGACACAATCTCAGACAAAGCAGCCTGCTTGATTGGCACCACATCCACAAACATTGACACCCGGAAGATCAGCCCACATAGGCTGAATGATTAAATGGTATAGAAAGCGTACATTCATATTAAACAATTAAGATCCAGCGAGGTCCTTACAGGATGCTTGTGGAAGGGATATTTACTCTTCTGAGGGAATCTAGAATTAATGGTAATTGTTTTAAAAAGTGCTTGCCTACTTAAAACAGAGATGAACTGATTCTGGATGCAAGTTTGCTTGCTGGACTGGAAGGCTTGTTTTCAGATGTTTCATCATCATACTAGGTAACATCATCAGTGAGCCTCCGGAAGAAGCATTGGTGGTGTGGCCACTCTCTATTTATGTGTTTTGGTTTCCTTGGGTTGGTGATGTCATTTCCTGTGGTGACATCATTTCCTGTGGTGGTGTCATTTCCTGTTCTTTTTTTCAGGGGGTGGTAAAAAGTCAATGTGTTTGCTGAGATGAAGAGAATGATTTTTCACAAGGGTAGTGAGTCATTGGAATTCTCTTCCTCAAAAGCATGAGATGGTGGCAGCAGACAAAGACTTTTAAGGTAAAGGATGGTTGTTTCTTGGTAAGCAAGAATGTGAGAAATCATCAGGGAGTAAGTGGGAATGTGGAGTAATGAGATCAGCTGTGATTTTATTGAATGACAGAATAGACTAGAGGGACTGAGTTATCAACTTTCCTTGTAGTGTCATCAGTGTGCACTATCTACAAGCATCGCATCAAAGCCTCTTCAACAGTACCTTCTAAACCTTCAAACTGTGCCACCTAGCAGGGCATGGGCAACATATGCATGTGACAGTTCAAGAAGATGGTACACTGGCATCTTCCCACTGGAAAATAAAAATGGGTAATAAATTCCAGCCCAGCCAATGAGGTCCACAGCTAGTGAAGGAATAATAAAAGAAAAAATGTTCAGCACTGAGGTGAGGTTAACTACTTTTGAGAGAAAGATGGCATGGTGTACTGGCTGGAGGATAGAAGTCAGTACCTTAGATCAAAAAGTGATATCTAGTATGAGACAGGAGAGATTAGAACAGGCATCTAGTAGGTCAATTAAGCCCTCAGCTAGGGTCCAGTATCAATGTGCCCATCAGGGTGGCCCTTTACTATGTACAGAGGGTGCAAATTTGGTCCTCAATACCTCACAGCAGCAGGTCAGGAAGGAATTGGAATCAAAGACTCCATGCCTCAAAGACAAGATGACAGGATAAAATAAATGACAAATGTATCCAAAACGATGCTGCAGACTGGCATCCTCACTACCCAAATGGCCCTACTGTTTTCAAGCCTCTTTATTTAAAGACTTAAATGTAGAGAACTAATGATAGATCAGAAATTGGCTAGCTGAAAGAAGACAGAAGGTCATGGTTGATGGGAAATAATCATCCTGGAGTTCAGTTACTAGTGGGGTACTGCAAGGATCTGTTTTGGGTCCACTGTTATTTGTCATTTTTATAAATGGCCTGGATGAGGGCATCGAAGGATGGGTTAGTAAATTTGCAGATGACAGTAAGGTCGGTATAATTGTGGATAGTGACGAAGAATGTTGTAGGTTACAGAGAGACATAGATAAGCTGCAGAGCTGGGGCTGAGAGGTGGCAAATGGAGTTTAATAAGAAAAAGTGTGAGGTGATTCACTTTGGAAGGAGTAACAGAATGCAGAGTACTAGGCTAATGGTAAGATTCTTGCTAGTGTAGATGAGCAGAGAGATCTTAGTGTCCAGGTACATAGATCATTGAAAACTTCCACCCAGGTTGATAGGGTTGTTAAGAAAGCATTTGGTATGTTAGCTTTTATTGGTAGAGGGATTGAGTTTCAGAACCATGAAATCATGCTGCAGCTGTAAAAAACTCTGTTGCGGCCACATTTGGAGTATTGCGTACAATTCTGGTCACTGCATTATAGGAAGGATGTGGAAACTTTGGAAAGGATTCAGAGGAGATTTACTAAGATGCTGCCTGGTATGGAGGGCCCAAATATGGTAAAAAGTATGCAAGTGCAATGCAAAGTCCCATAGAGTCATAAGCACATAAACACACCCTTTTGTCTAACTCATCCATGCTGGTCATTCAACCCAATCTGACATCGACCCATTTGCGAGAATTTGGCACATATCCCTTTAAACCCTTCCTATATTCATACCCATCCAGATCCCTGATAAATGTTGAAATTATACCCACTTATATGACTTCCCCTGGCAACTCATTCCATACACACACCACCATCTGCATGAAATATTAGCTCTCATGTCCTTTTTATTTCCTTCCTCTCACACCTTAAACCTATGCCCTCTACTTTAGGACAACCCCCACCCAAGGAAAAAGACTTTGGCTCTTCATGATGTGGAGGTGCTGGTGTTGGACTGAGGTGGACAAGATCAGAAGTCAGATGACACCAGGTTATAGTCCAACAGTTTTATTTGAAATCACAAGGTTTCTGAGCATTACCCCTTCGACATATGCTCCAGAAGCTTGTGATTTCAAATAGAACTGTTGGACTATAACCTGGTGTTGTCTGAATTCTGACATTATCCATCCTAATCATGCCCCTCACGATCTTATAAACCTTTATACGATCACCCTTCAGGCTCCAGAGCTCCAGGGAAAACAGCCCCAGCCTATTCAGGCTCTCCCTATCATTCAAACCCTCCAGTCCAGGCCACATCCTCTGAAGTTTTTTCAGCACCTTTTTAAGTTTAACAACATCCTTCCTATAGAAGGGCCTCCAGAATTGCACACAGTCTTCTAAACGTGGCCCCACCAAATTCCCACACAGCCACCACATGATATCCCAACTCTTAAAGTCAGTGTTCTGTCCAATGAAGGCAAGTGTGCTAGATACCTTCTTCACTGCCCTGTCTACCTGTGACTTCACTTTCAAGGAAATACGCACCTGCACCCTTAACTGTCTTTGTTTGGCAACACTCTCCAGGGTCCTACCATTAATTGTAGAAGTCCTGCCCTGTTTTGTCTTACCAAATGCAACACCTCACATTTATCTAATTTAAATTCCATCTCCCATAAGTCCTGTTGTACTCTGAGATAATCTTCTTCACTCTCCATTATCCCACCTATTTTGGTGTCATCTGCAAATTTACTAATTATACCTTCTGTATTCACATCCAAATCATTTATATAAATGATGAAAAGCAATGGACCCAGCACCAATCCTTATGGCACACTTCCGGTCACAGGCTTTCAATAGAAAAAGCAATCCTCCACTACCACCCTCTGTCTCCTACCTTCAAACCAATTTTATGCCAATTGGCTAGCTCCCCCTGGATCCCATGTGATCTGACCTTACTATCAGGTCTACCATGCAAACCTCGTCAGACACCTTACTGAAATCCATACAGACAATGTCTACCACTCTGTCTTCAGTCTTCTTTGTCACCTCTTCAAAAAACTCAAGCAAGTTCGTGACACACTACTTTCCATGCGCAAAGCTATGTTGACTGTCTCTAATTAGTGTGGTGCTGGAAAAACAAAGCTGGTCAGGTAGCATTCGAGGAGCAGGAAAATTGACATTTCAGGCATAAGCCCTTCATCAGGAATGAGGAAGCCTGAAACGTCGATTCTCCTGTTCCTTGGATGCTGCCTGACCGGCTGTGCTTTTCTAGCACTACACTCTTTGACTCTGATTTCCAGCACCTGTATTCCTGACTTTCTCCTATTCCTAAAAAGTCCTTGCCTTTCCAAATGAGGTTTTCAAATAGGAAAAGTAAAGAAACAAAACATGGGTCTAAAGAAGATAATTGGGAAAATGGTATTATCATCATCATCATCATCAAGTCCTTTTCAAAACGGAAGAAATTGCAAAAATACAATTGGGAGTAGTGGTAACGATCTGAAATTACTGAATGTAGTGTTGAGTTCAGAAGGCTGTAATGCTTAATCGAATGATATGATACTGTTCTTCAAGCTTATTTTGAGCTTCCTAGACTGTAGGGGTTGACTTCTCAAGAACAACTGAACAGACAAGGCCTATATTCATTGGACTTCACAAGAATGAGGGGTAATCTTATTGAAATGTATAAGATTCTGAAGGGTTTTTGCAGGGTAGATGTTGAGAAGATGTTTCCACTCATGGGAGAACTTCAGACCAGGGAATAGTTATGGAATAAGAGGATAGTCACTGAGATGAGATGAGATTAGATTGCCTACAGTGTGGAAACAGGCCCTTCGGCCCAACAAGTCCACACCGACCCTCCAAAGAGTAACCCACCCAGACCTATTTCCCTCTGACTAATGGACCTAACACTATGGGCAATTTAGCATGGCCAATTCGCCTAACCTGCACATCTTTGGACTGTGGGAGGAAACCAGAGCACCCGGAGGAAACCTACACAGACACAATAAATGTATTCTCCCAGAGGGTAGTGAATCTCTGAAATTCTTTACCCCAGAGAATTATGAAGTCTAGATCACTGAAAGAAGGGGTTGATGGACTTTTACTATATAAGGGTAAATGGCTCTGCTGAGCTGGCCTGAAAGGGGAGTTGAAGCCTGAGGCAGATCAACCACGACCTTGTTTAACAGTGGGGTAGGTTTGATGGGCCAAATACCCATTAGACCATTAAAATAAGAACAAAAGTAGGCCATTCAGTCCCTCAAGTCTGCTCCACTATTCAATAGGATCATGGCTGATCCAAAATTCTTAAAATTAACTTTCCCTCATATTCCCCGTAACTGTTGATTTCCCTACTGACCAAACATCTACCTGACTCAGCCTTAAATGTACACAAGGACAATGCCCCTAATGTAAGCAAGGAGGTCTGAAAACTCTCACCCCTCTGAGAGAAGAAATTCCTCCTCATCTCCAACTTAAATTGATGCCTCTTTATTATGAGACAATGCCCTCTGGTCCGAGACTCTCCCATGGGGATAAACATCCTCTCACCATGTATCCTGTCAAGCCTCTTAAGAAACCTATCCATTTCAATGAAATCACCCCTCATTCTTCTAAATTCTAATAAGTCCCAACCTGTTTAACCTTTGCTCTTAACATAATCCCTCTGTACCAGGGATCAGCTATGTGAACCTTCTGTGAATCGCCTCCAATTAAATGATATGCTTCCTTAAATAAAGATACCAAAACTGCTGACAGTACTCCAGATGTGGTCTCACCAGTACTTTGTAGAGTTGCAGTAAGACTTCCCTACTCTTACCTTCCAACCCTTTAGTTTAGCAATGGAAAGGGATAGGTACATGCCACAGGGCAAGAGTTATAGATGGGGGAAGGGCAATTATAATGCAATTAAGCAAGACTTAGGAGGCATAGAATGAGGTAGCAAAATGCAGGGGATGGGGACAATCGAAATGTGGAGCTGGTTTAAGAAACAGATATTGCATGTCGTTGATAGGTATGTCCCTGTCAGGCAGGGAGGACATGATTAGGTGATGGAGTAGCAAAATACAGGGGATGGGGACAATCAAAATTAGATTAGATTACTTACAGTGTGGAAACAGGCCCTTCGGCCCAACAAGTCCACACCGACCCGCCGAAGCGCAACCCACCCATACATTTACCCCTTACCTAACACTACGGGCAATTTAGCACGGCCAATTCACCTAACCTGCACATCTTTGGACTGTGGGAGGAAACTGGAGCACCCGGAGGAAACCCACGCAGACACGGGGAGAACATGCAAACTCCGCACAGTCAGTCACGTGAGACGGGAATTGAACCCGGGCCTCTGGTGCTGTGAGGCAGCAATGCTAACCACTGTTCCACCGTGCCGCCCATGTGGAACCTGCACATCTTTGGACTGTGGGAGGAAACCGGAGCACCCGGAGGAACATACAAACTCCGCACAGTCAGTCGCGTGAGGCGGGAATTGAACCCGGGCCTCTGGTGCTGTGAGGCAGCAGTGCTAACCACTGTTCCACCGTGCCGCCCATGTGGAGCTGATTTAAGGAACAGATATTGCATGTCCTTGATAAGTATGTCTTTGTCAAGCAGAAAGGAGGCGATAAGGTAAGGGAACTGTGGTTTACTTAATAAATTGCTAAGTGGAAGAGGGAGGCTTATATGACATTGGAACAAGATGGTTCAGATGAGGTGATGGAGAGTTACAGATTAGCTAGGAAGGATTTAAAGAGAGAGTTAAGAATAGCAAGGAGGGGACATGAGCAGTCTTTAGCAAGTAGAATAAAGGAATACTCTAAAGCTTTCTATAGGTATGTGAGGAATAAAAGGATGAGTAGGGCAGGAATAGGGTGAGTCAAAGACAGAAGTGAGAAGTTGTGTGGACCCTATGGAGATTGGAGTGGTGCTAAATAAATATTTCTCATCTGTTTTCACTCAAGAGAAGGAGAATAATGTAGTGGAGAAGACTGAGATACGGGCTATTAGACTTGAAAGGATTGAGGTTAGTAAGGAGGAGGTGTTACCAACTCTAGAATGTGTGAAAGTAGATAAGTCCCTTGGGCCAGATGGGATATATCCAAGGATTCTCTGGGAAGCTAGGGAGGAGATGGCGGAGCCTTTGGCCTTGATCTTTGAGTCATTATTGTCTACAGGTTTATTACTAGAGAATTGGTAGATTGTAAATTTTGTGCCTTTGTTCAAGAAGGGCAGCAGGGATGACCCAGGTAATTATAGACCAGTGAGCCTTATGTCTGTTGTAGGAAAAGTTTTAGAAAGGATTATAAGAGATAGGATTTATAATCATCTAGTAAGTAACAATTTGACTGGAGACAGTCAACATGATTTTGTCAAGGGCAGGTCATGTCTCACAAACCTCATTGAGATTTTTGAGAAGGTGACCAAACGTGTGGATGAGGGTAGGGCAGTTGACGTGGTGTACATGGACTTCAGTAAGGCCTTTGATAAGGCTTCACATGGAGAAAATGCGGAGGCATGGGATTGAGTTGATTTAACAGTTTGGATTAGAAACTGGCTTTTTGTAAGTAAGTTGCGAGCGGTGGTTGAGGGAAAATATTCAACCTGGAGTCCGGTTACTAGTGGTGTGCCACAAGGATCTGTTTTGGGACCATTGCTGTTTATCATTTTTATAAATGACTTAGACACAGGCGTAAGTGGATGGGTTAGTAAGTTTGCAGATGACAGTAAAGTCGGTGGAATAGTGGACAGTGTGGAAGAATGTTGCAGGTTGCAGGGGGACCTGGATAAACTGTAGAATTGGGCTGAGAGGTGGCAAATGGAGTTCAATGCAGATAAACGTGAGGTGATTCACTTTGGGAAGAATAACAGGAAGGCAGAATACTGAGTCAATGGAAAGATTCTTGGTAGTGTGGATGTACAGAGGGATCTATGTACATAGATCCCTGAAAGTTGCCACCCAAGTTGATAGTGCTGCTAAGAAGGTATGTTAAGTTTTATTGGTAGAGGGATTGCGTTCCGGAGCCGTGATGTCATGCTGCAACTGTACAAAACGCTAGTGTGGCCTCACTAGGAAAATTGTGTACAGTTCTGGTCGCTCCATTACAGGAAGGATGTGGAAGCATTGGAAAAGGTGCAGAGGAGATTTGCCAGGATGATGCCTGGTCTGGAGTGAAGGCCTTATAAGGAAAGGCTGAGGGACTTGGGCCTGTTCTCATTGGAGAGAAGAAGGCTAAGAGGGGATTTAATAGTGATATACAAGATGATCAGAGGATTAGATAGGGGGGACAGTGAGAGTCTTTTTCCTCAGCTGATTACGTCAGCTTGTACGAGGGGAC
Organism: Chiloscyllium plagiosum; assembly: GCF_004010195.1. Classification (NCBI taxonomy): domain Eukaryota; kingdom Metazoa; phylum Chordata; class Chondrichthyes; order Orectolobiformes; family Hemiscylliidae; genus Chiloscyllium; species Chiloscyllium plagiosum. The sequence continues at coordinate 83,204,093 of NC_057712.1, read as the reverse complement.
ATAGCTGCAAATTGAGGGGTGATAGATTTAAGATAGATATCAGACGCAAGTTCTTTACTCAGAGAGTGGTAAGGGCGTGGAATGCCCTGCCTGCCAATGTAATGAATGCAGCCATATTAGGGGCATTCAAACAGACCTTGGATAAGCATATGGATGACAATGGGATCGCGTAAGGGGGTGGGCTTAGATTAGTTCACAGCTCAGAGCAACATTGAGGGCCGAAGGACCTGTTCTGCGCTGTATTGTTCTATGTTCTATGTTCTTGAAATAAGGCCAACATTCCATTCGCCTTCCTGATTACCTATTAGCCTTTGTGCTAGCTTTCTGTGTTCCATGTACAAGTACTCAAAAGTCCTTTCTGTTGCAGCTTTATGCTGTTTTTTTTCCATTTAAATAATATTATCTTCTTTCGTTCTCTCTTCCAAAATGAACAACTTCACATTTTCTCACATTATACTCCATTTGCCAACTTTTCACTCATTTACTTAACCTGTCAATATCTCTCTGTAAATTGTTTGTATCCCTCTTGCAACCTTTTTTTTTAATCAGCTGTAAATTTAGCTACACTATATTTGCTTCCTTCCTCCAAATCTTTAGTATATGTTATAAAATGTTGCAATCTCAGCACCGGTCTCTGTTGAATCCCATAGGTCATGGGTCATCAACCTAGAAAAATCCCCTTATCCCCACTTGTTGTTTCCTGCCCATCAGTCAATTCTCTACCCATGCCAGTATACTACCTCTAACACGTCTGATTTAGTCTTTTGTGAAGTATCTCGTTGAATGTCTTCTGGAAGTTCAAATATAACACATCGCAATAGCCTACTCCTGCTCATATTTTTACGTTTTCTTTTGGTGTGGAAAAGCCTAAAACCAGGGAATACTGATTAACACCAAAGAGTTTTCATTTGTAACTAAGGTGAGGGGTATATTCTTTTCTTTCAGTGGATCATAAGTCTTTAGAACTCTTGACTCCAGAAAGTAGTGGTGGCAGGGTCACTGAACAATTTTAAGGCAAATGTTATTAGATTTTTGACCATGAAGTGAGTCAAATATTATCGCAGATAGGAGGGAAAGTGGAGTTGAGGCCGTACTGATATTCACCATGATTCAATTGAATGGTGGAGCAGATTGGAAGGGCAGAATGGCCTGCTCCTACTCTTAATTCATATGTTCCTTGAGTGATAAATGCAGCCCAGCTATGTTAGAAGCATGGAAGTGGATGGTCTTTGTAATAGAGAAGATAAGAGCATAGAAACTCAATTTACGATGAAGTAAAATGTCACATTTGCAAATAGAAAAGCTCAGCATGGGACTGATGCCAGAGAGAAGGATGGAACTCATTCTGAAGAAATCAAGTTTGGATCTGGCTACGAAAATAACAGCTTCAGCCTCATGCATGTTTAATTGAAATTATTATCAGGCGAGCAGACTAACATGTAGAGCTTAGTATCTTGGCTTCAAATAATGTCACCAAATGTTAACATCTGAATAAAACATAGAAGAGGGCCAAGAAATGGATGCTGGGATTGGTGGAGGACGTTGGGACGGCAGGAGATTTGGGCGTCTGGGCTGTGCTTCAGAGGAATTCCTTGTCAATGACTGGATTGTTGAGAGTAAATCAAAGCAATCGCAGTCCCACACAATTGGCAGCATTGGAAAAAGGATGATGTGGTTGACTGTGTCAAAGCCTGCTGATTGAGTGAGAGGAATGAGTGATGCAAATTGATCCCATCATAGAGGATGTCATATCTGATTCTGATTTTGGTCATTTGGACTGAGCCCTGCTGACAGTCATAGCAATTTTCTTGGCTTTGTGCCTCTACAAAATGACATGGCTGGGCTATAGTAATATGAGCCTAATATCTCCGACTGACAGCACATAATTCAAAAAGGCTAGGCCAGGGAATACAAGGCATAAATGTTGTGAGCATCCAGGTAGGCTCAGAATGAATGATCACAATAGGGTAAGCGAAGATCCCAGTGATGCAGCCTGGTCCACTACATGAGCTGGATGCATGTCTCTGAGTGCACAGTGTCCTTGCTGCAACATTACCATGATAGCTGCCAGTGCAGCCTGAGGTGCATCATTGAAGTGTAGAAGCATCCAGTAAATGGAGTAGGGATATGCAACAATATCCTTTGAGGTTGGCACGTATCAGATGCAATGTTTATGGATTTGGGGTGCATGTGGCCAGTGTCCGTGGAGTGTGCCTGAAATGTTGGTGCCTGGCGTCCAACATGGGCATCTTTCGGAGTAAGTGGAGAGTGGAATTGAAGAATCGTTCTCACCAGCCTGCGGTGAGTTCAGCTGTTAACAAGAAGAACTGAGCATCAGTTAGGAACTCACTGCTGCCTAACAAGAATCTCTCCATCAGCTGGAGGAAAGCCTTCAACTTGCAACAAAATGTTCTCAACCTCAAGATTGATCTTGCTGAACACTGTGGGTGATTCTACAACTCATCTTGACATAACCCTTGTGGCTCAGAGCCTGGTAGGATTCTGCCCTAAGCCTTTGATTTCAAATAAGTTTTGGAAAGTTAAGTAAACAAAAGTTCATCTAACTTTTCTTCCCCGTACACTTGCTCACTCATCTTCTTATGATAACCATTAAGCATAATTAATAAAGATAATTTTGTTTCTTGTTTATTTTGGATGCTCTTGTGTTTAGCACTCATTAAGTGCATCGTTTAATTTCTTTGGAAGTTCCTTTCTTTAGTTTATCTTTCTTTTTGAACTAATTTTTTATCAAAAGATATGTTTTAACATTTTGCCTTATGTGTGATTGTGAACACTGTAATCCTCCTAATCCTCAACAGTATCCAGGATGGGTATACTTGATAATATCTGCATTTGCTAACTGCCACTAAAATCGCAGGGAGACTAGAACTTCAAATTATAGCCTTGGAGGGAAGCAACCTGAAGTCTTCACATAAAAATAATTTTTTATCATTAGCTAATGTTGACAGGTAGAGTTTACAGTTGCAAAGATGCACAATAAACGTTGTTACTGACTTTACTTCAAAATCAACTTATAACATTCAAAGTACCTTAATTAACATACACAAAATGAGAATCGAAAGAGGTACCTTCTTGAAGATAATTTTCAAACAAAACATCAATGTAGAAAATACAACAAGCATAACAGTTAAACAAAACAATCTACTTTTGGAAGGACTGCTGTGAAATAAGGGAGCCATTCAGTCATAATGCAGTTTAGAGGAGAGCATGACTGCTGACTTTTGCTGTACATAATGATAATCTATGAAGAAAAAGAATATATAAGCTTGGGTTTCTAAGTGTGTGTGTGAATGAGAGAGAGGGAGAGTGAGAGAGACAGAAAGAAAGAGAGAAAATGTGTATGTCTTTGTGTGGGAGAGAGGACTGTTCATTATGGAGTAAACACGGGACTGCATAACAGTTTTAAAGAGAGTGGATAAACCAGTCAGTCTTCACCAGTTCATCATTTTCATACAGTGATAGGTGGGTAATAGAACAGAGACTGTAAAACCCAGAATTATACTTCGATCTGCCAAAGTGACAGGCCAAGAGAGAAAATGTTGGCAGATGTTTTGATTTACACAGTATTGGTTTACACAGACTGTGATTAGCAGCTAACGTTGGGTGCCAGTAACGATGATTGATACCAGGATATTGGACTCAATTCAGAAATAGTGTGAAGTGTATAAAGGGAAAATAGGAGGTTAGCATTCTGGAACAATTCTGGACAAATAATTCACCAGTGCCTTCTTTATTCAAACCTTGTTATAATCAATGAGACCGCTAAAGTTTTTTTTTAAAAAAAGAGGTTAATTCTCCAGGAACTGAATAGAAATCAGGGACAAGATTTCAATTTTTAAGACATGTATTTGAACAAACTAAGATTAATAATCTTAAAACAGTCAGCTAATGTATAAACTAAAGTTACTTTTGTATTAACTAATTACCTGAATTGAAATGTCCTGCATAAAATACTTTTCCTTCATCCACCCTCATGGCAGATGGTTAGCAACACAATTGAAGTCCGAAGTTAATTTCTGCTTTCAGGATACTCGCCTCTACCTGCCACACCAGGTTGAATCTTGCCATGACCTTCAAAAATTGTTCCATTCAGTCCAAGTATTCCAGAACAGTTTTCCATTTACAAGGCCCACCCCAACAACTCTTTAAAAATCAACAACCCTGTATGCATTAAAAAGGTAAGTATACTTTTGAAAGTGAAAGTTACCATAATCGCAGAGGAGGCTGCTCTCTCATGAGAGAGAGAGAGAGAGAGAGAGATGACTGGCGGTAACCTGAACATACTTCATGATTTGTTTCATGACTTGCTTCAAGTGAGGTGTGAGATTGAGAAAACAGTAATTTACCTCAGGCAGTAGAGGAATTGAATCACGCTATTGATGTCACTGTGAATCACAACTGGCCATCTCACCAACTGAGTTAAGCAACTCCCACATTTACTCTGAGGTGTTCTGAGAAGGGTCATTCAACCCAAAACGTTAACATTGATTTCTCCCCACAGATGCTGCCAGATCTGAGGAGCAAGATAGCGGCAGAGTGGGATGCTCCAGCTGGAGCTCCTCTGCTCAGAAAATCTCTTTTCCTTTTTCTTTCATGTTTCCCCTCTTTGCTGAAGTTTTTTTCTGGTCCCCACCCAAATTCTAACATCTTAAACTACCCTACCTCGAGGGAATGGTGAACGAAGTCTGGAGCCAAGTATCAGAGTAAGTCATGGCCAGAGCCCAAGCGTGGAGCAGTGCGATCGCGGACTGAGTCCCGGAATGGGGAGCAGAGCAATCGCGGAATGAGTCCTGGAGCGGGGAGCAGTGCGATCGTGGACTGAATCCCGGAGTGTGGAGCAGTGCGATCGCGGACTGAGTCCCAGAGTGTGGAGCAGAGTGATCGTGGACTGAGTCTTGGAGTGGGAAGCTGTACAATCATGGACTGAATCTCGGAAGTGAGTCGAGGCCAGAGCCTGGAGTAGGAACAGAATGAGTGCGGGCTGGCCAGGTTGGGAGTGGGTCTAGTCCAGGATAGAGGCCAACAAAAAGGGGCTGCAATGCCTCATGTTCTGAAGCCTGGGCGGCACAGATCCAATGGAAAAGAGCTGTAACATGCGTATTTTAAAGATAATTTTTATTATCCTTCTGGACTTTTAAAATCCTGTATTCCCATGCTAGTCTATTTTTCTACTATTTCAATTTTGAAACAACACTTCAATTTTCTGTACCTAGGTACCCTATACCTAAGATGATGCCGAGAGGTGACTTTACAAACGTTTCATTGCACTCATTCAGTGCATGTTACAATAAAGACTATTCTATTCTATTCTATTCTTCCTTTTTCAGTAATTTGTGTTTTTATCTCACATTTACTCTCCTAGTAGCTACTGACCACATACCTATAGAGCTCTGTCATGACAATATCAGAACAAGATGGAATCAAGATCAAAGTATGTAGACAGGCACGCTCTCCCCTGTACACTGTGTACTGTATTGTGTTCAATAAAACCGGATGAGGTTCACTCACATGAATATAGAGCTGATATTATTAAATCCGATTAGTCCCATTCCTTTCCATTTTCAAAATAAAACTATTCAAGGATTCGGCAGCATCTGCTGCTTCCCCACATAACAGTAAGTTCTTTCTTTCTCTCTCTCTCTCACTCTCTCTCTCTCACACACACACACACACTCACTCTCTCTCTCTTTTCCTTTCTGTGTCTGTGCATTTCTGTTTTCCCAAACAGCTACCACCGGCAAGAAGTGTGTCACTTGATTTCAATAGGTTTTGGTTACAGATCACCTGGGCTTGTTTCCAGGTGGAATTAGTATGATCATTCTGTTCACAATGCAGCACGTTCTTTACCCTTAAATTGAAAGGGACACTTTTAAACATAACCATCTTGTAAAGTTCCATTTGAAATTATTTGTCTTATGGCTGTGTGAATGAGAGGCCAATATATGTTCACTTTAATTAAATTAATTGAAAATTAGATATTTTAAAAGGGATTTCAACAAATTGAATTCATTTAGACATATAATTGGATTTTTGACAATAGTATTGCCAGGATAAAAAATCACTCCAACTAAATATCTATTTCTCAGTATTAACATCTGTGGCAAAATTAAAGCACATAATTTAACCACTTCAGTATTATTTTGTTTTCAAGTTAACAAATTTCAGTAAAAACATCTAATTGAAGATGAGCTGAGAACAAGTATGGCCCAGGTAAATTGCAATTGAATAAAATAAATGATAAGTTATTATGGAAATCACTGACTGTTTCTGTCAAAGATGTGCTGTAATTTTCCAAGCATTCCCAGCATTTTCTGGTTTTAGTTCAGATTTTCAGCAGCTGCATGTATTTTATTTATTTTTGTTAAACTTGAATGAAATTTTGGGGTCTAGACTCCTGATTCCTGATTCATTTCTGATGAAGGGCTTTTGCCCAAAATGTCAATTTTCCTGCTCCTCGGGTGCTGCCTGACCTGCTATGCTTTTCCAGCACCACTCTAATCTAAAAATCACACAACATCTGACAAAAGTGAGGACTGCAGATGCTAGAGATCAGAGTCGAGATGAGAGTGATATGGAGATTTTGGTGTTGGACTCGGGTGTACAAAGTTAAAAATCACACAACACCAGGTTATAGTCCAACAGGTTTGATTGGAAGCACTAGCTTTCGGAGCACTGCTCCTTCATCAGGTGGTTGTGGACGACACAATTGTAAGGCACAGAATTGTTTTGCTTTACTTTTGCTCTAAATTCTGTGCCTTACAATTGTGTCGTCCACAACCACCTGATAAAGGAGCAGATTTGGCATTTCGTATCAGATCTGACATAATGATTCTCAAATATATAATTTACTGGAAACCTGAAATAAAAACAGAAAAGCTGGAAGTATTCTGCAAGATGAAGAGTCACCAACCTGAAATGCTCATTCAGTTCCTGCCTTGGTATATTGTCGACCACAGTTAACATTTGCTGACATAATGGACTATGTGGGGTACCGTTTAATCAATATCAGAGTTTTGAGATAGATAGCTTGCAAGACATGAGAGAGAGGAGTTGTCCAAGACTTCACTATGAATCTCAGTTGAAGGTCTTCGATGTGGTGGATTTGGTGTGGGTTGGTAGAGCACGTTGGTGGTCTCATCAGTTATCTGCTTTATTTCTTCTTCAGAGTGTGTACTGCCTTGTGCATCATTAGAATACTATGATTCTCTGACAGATGCGGTTGCTGTCTTGACTTCGTACTTTTGCTGGTGAAAGTTGAAGAGTTCACCATCATTGTAAGTAGGGGCAGCCTATCAAGATTTATTTGCAGTGCTGTAGCAGGGTACAGTGTTGGTGCAAAGCCATACCCTTGTTCACCTCCACAAGTAAACTTGATGAGGAAGGGGTTAGAGATAAAGCGAGTGCATATTACTCTTATTACTGTCAAGTGTGATATAGGACATGGATATTAGTGCACTTGCTGGGCATCTGTACTGCTTCAGTCAAATGGAGAGAAAAGAATGCACACGTGAAAGAGCGAATGGAAAACTGAAAAGGTATCAGGGTGCTTCAACAGAGCATTGGCAGGATGCGAGTGAGATAGGATGGCTATGGTTGTAACAAGTTCCTTTCATTTCTCAGGAGAAAGCGGGGACTGCAGATTCTGGAGATCAGAGTCAAGAGTGTGGTGCTGGAAAAGCACAGTAGGTCAGGCAGCATCCGAGGAGCAGGAAAATCTCGACCCTTTCATTTCTCAGCCCAGAATAAAGGTGCAAGTGTACCTTAGAAGGGAGGTGCAGTTTGCCAGATGCTTCCTCAAAGCACCTTCTTAATACAGCCAATCCCCATTCTGCCAACTCGCTACTGACTTGGAAACAGTCAGATGACACAATGGAGGCTCTATTCTAGACCTTTGGCGTGATACCTAGCTTTCCTTGACACAAATCATTCCAGCTATCCTCCAACAGCCTTCCTGTCAGCTCCTCACCCAGCACCACAAAGCTACTGAATACAGCACTGGAATTAGCCACTGATCTGTTACAATCCTAAAATACCACCTCAGTCTTTGACACTATGTAGCTCCCTTGCAATCTCCATAAAATTCAAAAGCACCTATAAAACAGCAGTTACATCTTTAGTAAACATAAATACCTCTTGATAGTTGTTTTTATACAAAAGCACAGACTGAACATACTTATCTTGCTCTGTTGTCAGTAAAATACAGACCTAAAGCAATGATGCTAGAAACCATGCCAGCTCCATGCTACCCTTTTTTCCTTGCCTCACTGCATTTCCAAACCATTCCCAAAAGAAAGCTGGAATATCTCCACCTATCGTTCTATTAATGATAAGCAAACTGACAACAGATGCCTTTGCTTTTGCAATTTATATGGATGAATCTGAATGCCATTTGTTACTATATAAGGACTTTACATTCTGAGAAGCACATTTGCTTTAGCAAACTGTTGTTAATTCCTCTTCAGCCTTCAGTCCACTGAGAGATAGCACTGGTGTACAGTATTTGTGAACCTGACAATCAGAAAGGAGCCTGTTGTCATCTTTTTATTCTCAAAGTGAGACACATCGGTAGAAATGAAAAGAGGAAACCTAAAAATTTCAAGTTAAGATAACAAACAGTTGACGTGTCGGATTCCATCAAGGTTGCATAACATCTTGAATTGTAAGCTTTTGCGAACAATGCAGATTAAAGAGTAAAACATCATTCAAGCCATGTGACAAGCCATGGTTCTTCGAGATGCCAAGTAAAGCTCCTCTCATTCCATCTTAACAATGGGGGATTTTTTTTATAAAGAGATCATAATTTTCTACTTTATAAAATATTATGCAATAGGTATAATCACTTGAAAATATGAAACCAGATATTATGCAAAGCACCCTTACTAGATAATTATGGAAACATCTTTCCATTAGTAGTCACACTGCAGGCTGAAGATCGATCCTCAGAACTCAAACTTCTTTAAGGTAAAAGCAACTTTGAAAAGAATTAGTTGAAGGGATCTAGATTAAATTAGATTAGATTCCCTACAGGCCCTTCGGCCCAACAAGTCCACACCGACCTCCGAAGAGTAACCCACCCAGACCCAATCTCCTACTCCCTATTAATGCACCTATCACAATGGGCAATTTAGCATGGCCAATTCACCTGACCTGCACATCTTTGGACTGTGGGAGGAAACCGGAACATCCGGAGGAAACTGACGCAGACATGGGGAGAATGTGCAAACTACACACAGACAGTCGCCCGAGGCTGGATTCAAACTTGGGTCCCTGGCGCTGTGAGGCAGCAGTGCTAACCACTGAGCCACCATGCCACCCCTGCTAACCACTGAGCCACCGTGCCACCCCACTAACCACTGAGCCACCGTACCACCCTTGCTAACCACTGAGCCACTGTGCCACCCTTGCTAACCACTGAGCCACCGTGCCACCCCTGCTAACCACTGAGCCACCGTGCCACCCTTGCTAACCACTGAGCCACCGTGCCACCCCTGCTAACCACTGAGCCACCGTGCCACTCCTGCTAACCACTGAGCCACCGTGCCACCCCTGCTAACCACTGAGCCACCGTGCCACCCCTGCTAACCACTGAGCCACCGTACCACCCCTGCTAACCACTGAGCCACCGTGCCACCCCTGCTAACCACTGAGCCACCGTGCCACCCCTGCTAACCACTGAGCCATCGTGCCACCCCTGCTAACCACTGAGCCACAGTGCCGGCCCTATAGTATGTTGTGACATGCCATGGAAAATTTGGAAAATGTTGATTTCAGTTGCATGTAGCACAATTTGTTGCTTGAGTCTCTCAATGTGACATGAAATAATAAAAGTGAAAATGCAGATTTCTCTGCAGATTTGAGGAGAAACAAATGACTTGCCACAAGAACAATCAATACCCAGGATTCAGTCACGAGTCTCCAGTCTAATCAACGGACTTTATACATTGTTATGAGCCATAAGATTTAATTCAAGCAATTTCTAACTATTATCTAAAGCTGAGGGTTGTGTCCTACATTTGCCTTACATCCTGGTATGTATCCATAACCTCTTCTTTCTTCACTATTGACAGTTGATGTACTATCTTCATCATAAAGGGCATTGATGCATTGTGGCACTGACAAGCTATTGCTTATGATTTATAACAAATTATCACATTGTTTTGTAGTGATCAACTGCAAATTATTTCTCAATAAAAATATGAAATGGAATTCTAACTGTAACCTTTTTTGCATAATCGTATTTCTGAGAAGTAGAATGCACTCTCTTCTGAAAGGTGCTTGTGCTTGAAAAATACCCGATAAATTACCAATGTTATAAAATATTAAAGGAAACAGTCATAATTTCTAAACAGAACATTAAAGGCTGGGCTGAGGGGCACTTAAAAATGCTTGAGTTTCACTGTTAAAGTTGGTGACGTAATCCCACATGTTTAATTAGAATTGTAATTGTTATAATCATTTCTCCACGTGTAATCCAACTCTGTTACTCATACTGCAATCAGTTAGTTTAAAGTTAATTATCTTAATGATTCAATCTTAGAAAGTTATTCAAAAGTCCAAATAGTCATTGCTAATTCAAAAACTAAACAGTGTTGATTGAGTTGATGAAATGGCAGTCCACTTAGTAAATTTATGTATCATCCCCCCAGCCAAAAGCTCAAGAAAAGAATTAATCTTACAGCCTTGTAACTGTCATTAATTTAAAATAATTTTTGTTTTGTCTTGCGGCCACACACAGGGCTTGTCTATTTCGGAACACTTGATTATTATTCCTTCAGAGAAGTTGTACCAGAGATCAATGGAAGTCTGTCAGTTTGTGCCCTGCTGCTCCCTGGGCAAAGGCAAATGAGATTATGAACAGTTACAATCCCTTGTGTACACCGTACCTCATAGCAGTAGTGCTTGTGGAAGGCTTGGCACATGTTTCTGATTATGTCAGTCAGCTGGATGTAACCTCATCTCAACAGCACTGAGAATGAAATCACTATGTACTTGTAGTGAATACCATGTACCAGGTAAAGTTAGACATAGCAAAGGTATTTGACAGGGCACACCAAGCAGCTGGTGTGACTTAACTCTTAATCTGTAGCTTGGTATCACCAACTACCTAAACGTCTTTACCATGGTGATACAGAAATGGTGATAGTTCATAGAATCAGAGAAAACTTAATGCAAAAGGAGGCCATTTAGCCCATCATGTCTGTACTGCATATTAAAATTACGCTCCACTACCTCCATCTAATTCCTCATAGAATTGCACATTTTTAAAATTCAAATAATCACCCAACATTGTCTTGAATGCCTCAATTGAACCTGCCTCCACCATGCTTCCAAGAAGTTCATTCCATACCCTAACTAATTGCTGTGGGAAAACGTTTTTTCTCAATGACATTTGTTCCTTTTGCAAAATACTTTAAATCCATACCCTTTCAATCTTACTTCTTTTACAAGTGGGAACACTTTATCCATCCCTCTCATAATTTTGAAAAACTCTATCAGATCTCCAGGAGGAAACAGCCCCAACTGCTTCAATTTATTTTCTCATCCCAAGAACCATTATTGTTTATCACTTCTATTCTCTCTCCAATGCATTCATATTCTTTTTTGCCCAGCCAACAGTTAAGAGACAACCACATTGTTATGGGCTTCAATATTTAAATCCATGACCCTAGAGCATAGCTTGGAGTTCTGGATTACTGATCCAGTGATATACAATCACCTCACTTAATGGTACAACAGCCTTCAATGCAAGGGAAAGCATAGCAGGTCAGGCAGCATATGAAGAGCAGGAAAATCAACGTTTTGGGCAAAAGCCCTTCATCAGCCCTTCACCATTCATTCCTGATGAAGGGCTTTTGCTTGAAACGTCGAGTTTCCTGCTCCTCGGATGCTGACTGACCTACTGTGCTTTTCCAGCACCACTCTAATCTAGACTCTGATTTCCAGCATCTGCAGTCCTCACTTTTGCCTCGCTTTCAAAGCAAGATGACTTGAATACAGGAACACGAATGTCACACTGCAGCTGTACACTTGAAGGATTGTTTGTAGTTTTGCACTCCTTACATGAGAAAACATATATTTACCACATAGGGAGTTCAGCAAAGGATTACCAGATTGATTCCTGGGATGGGATGATTATCACATGAGGAAGGTTTGAGTGGTCTGGGCTTGCATTCACTTGAGTTTGGCAGAAGGCGATGCATTTCACTGAAACATAGGAAGTTTTGTCAGGACTGGATGGACCAGATGTATGGATGATATTTCCTCTGGCTGGCAGAGGGGAGAAGGGATAGTATCTTGAACATAAGGTCACAATTTCATTTTGTGGGAACAATCCATTTAGTCTGAGATTAGAAGAAAATATCTTCACTGGTGGTGAACTTCTGGAATTCTCTACTATATAGATTCTGAGAACATTTAAAAAGGAAATGCATAGATTTCTAGATTATCAAGGCATATAGGGGTATTGGGAGAGAACAGAAATATGGTGTTGAGATAGAGCACCAACCATCATCATATTGAATGACAGAGCAAACCTGAAAGGCCAAATGACCTACTTCTGCTCCAATTTTCTGTTTCTATAATTTTTACATACCACTGCCCATTCTGAAGCTTGATGTCTTTGACACCATTGCCTTGGTCACTTTGTTATGATCTCTCTACCTTAATTACTTTGTACAGTTTTGAGTTACTTGTTACTTTGGTTAGACCCTTGGCATGCAATTGTGATACCAATCATTTTATTCCAGCCATTTGGTTTGTTTCCAGCACCATCTTATTTTTAACTTTTTTGTAATTATCTCTCTGCCTCAATTAATCAAAGTACAGGTCATCCTTTCACTTGCTATTTAGCTGTTGACATTTTACTCACAATGTCTGACACTTTTGGTCACCTGCAGAGACTTATTATTCAGCCTGTCAACTCTCCACTCACACCATTTATACGATTTTTTGATCTCTTTGCTGATAAATTATGTGCCTGTCTGCTTCCTTCCACTTCATGTGGCAAAGGGGCAGTGCTCTGAAAGCTTGTGATTTCAAATAAACTTGTTGGACTAAAACCATTTTGAAATTGTCTTCGCTATCCAAAAAGAGCACCAAAGTAAAGTCAGAAGAAATTGGGTCAAAGGGCATAGGGCCCTACAATTGCTTCCCTAGTTTCCACAATGTCCTTAGATACACTTGATCAGATCCCCAGGACTTATCTACTTTTATGCATTTTCAGAGATCCAGCATCCTCTCTTTGTTAATGAGTGGCTCTTGTCAAAACATCACTATTTGCTTCCCTGAGTTCCCTATCTTCCATGTCTTTCTCAAGGGTAAATACTGATGACAAGTTGGGCCGAAGGGCTTTTTTACATGTTGTATACCTCAATGATTCTATGACTCTATATATCATCAAAAGACAGGATGAAGCAAAAGTGTATATTGGCAAGTAGTGCTCAAGGGAAAATAAGGCAAAAGTGAGGATTGCAGATGCTGGAGATGAGAGTCGAGAGTGTTATGCTGGAAAAGCACAGCAAGTCAGGCAGCATCCTGAATTTTATCTGATGAAGGGCTTTTGCCCGAAACATCGACTCTCCTGTTCCTTGGATGCTACCTTAAGAGAAAATAACCCCAGCCTATTCAGCCTCTCCCTATAGCTGAAACACTCCAACCCTGGCAACATCCTTGTAAATCTTTTCTGAACCCTTTCAAGTTTCATAACGTCCTTTCTATAGCAGGAGAATCAGAATTGCATGCAGTATTCAAAAAGTAGCTGAACCAACGTCCTGTACAACTGCAATATGACCTCCCATTCCCAATACTCAATGCACTGACCAATAAAGACAAACATACCACATGACTTCTTCACTGTCCTGTCTACATGTGACTCCACTTTCAAAGAACTATGAACCTGCACTCCAAGGTCTGTTTGTTCAGCATCACTTCCCAGGATCCTACCATTAAGTGTATAAGTCCTGCCCTGATTTGCCTTTCCAAAATGCAGCACCTTACACTTATGTAAATTAATCTTCATCTGCCACTCCCATCTCCCCCATCTCCTAGCATTCCACACACATAGGCAGGCTTGCTGATCTTTAAGAGACCCTATTTCCTCCATAGTTACTCTTTTGTCCTAATGTATTTGTGGAATCCCTCTGGATTGTTCTTAGCCTTATTTGCCAAAACTATCTCATGTTCCCTTTCCACCCTCCTAATTTCCCTCTTAAGTATATTCCTACTGATTCTGTTGAGGCTGTTACTTAGTCTGAGATTTTGAGATTTGTCTCAAGAAGCTTTATTTTCATGAATTCATAGAGACGCTGCCAGTCTTTACTGTCTCACAGTGGTCTCCCGAGCCAAACAGTCAGCCTATATGTAAACAATGATACCAACAACTTGCTTGTTTTACTTAGATTACATGCAGCACTCACGTCATGTTGAATGCAATAAATCAAAATAGAGAAAGTTAAAAATCACACAACGCCAGGTTATCGTCCAACAGGTTTATTTCAAAGTACTAACTTTCAGAGCGCTGCTCCTTCATCAGCTAAATGATGGAGCAGGAAGGCACAGAATTTGTAGCAAAAGATCACAGTGTCATGCAATTAAAATGATATATTGAACAAACCTAGATTGCTATTCAATATATTGTTTTATTTGCATGGCACTGTGATTTTTTTGATATAAATTCTGTGTCTAATGATCCTGCTAGACCATTTAGCTGATGAAGGAGCAGTGCTCTGAAAGCTAGTGCTTCCAAATAAACCTGTTGGACTATAACCTGGTGTTGTGCGATTTTTAACTTTGTCCACCCCAGTCCAATACCGGCTTCTCCATATCAAAAATAGAGAAAAGCATAGTGCAGCTATTCCCTTTGTTCCCAATGTTGCTCAAAGACAGACAGACTAATGAGCTTAAGATACACTCTCTATATTTCATCAAACTATAATTACTAAACCTCAGTCTTTCTTTCCAGTAGTATTTTTCCACTTCAGCTGCGAGCCTGAGAGCCAGGTCACCTTTTACCTTGGTCAAGTATCTCATCATTCAGCAGTAGTCAAGTTCTTGCTACTTCCACAGCCTTTATAGTCTGCTAGGAATTCACTCAATCTCTGCTGTCTATACTTGACATCGGCTTCCTTCTTATTCTTGGTGAAATCCACATTTTCTCAACTCATCCAGCAGTCCCTACACCTACTAGCCTTGCCCTTCACTCTGACAGCAACATATTTTCTCTGGACTCTCCTTATCTCATCTTTGAAGGCTTCCCATTTTCCACCTGTCCCTTTACCTGTGAACATCCACCCCCCATCAACTTTTGAAAGTTTATTTACCTAATTCCGTCAAAATTGGTCTTTTTCCAATTTAGAACTTTAACTTTTAGATCTAGATTATCCTTTTCCATCACATTTTTAAAACTGGCTCCAAAGTGCTCCCCCACTGGTACCTCAGTCACCTGCCCTGCCTTATTTCCCAAGAGTAGGTCAGGTTTTGCACCTTCTCTAGTAGGTACATCCACATACTGAATCAGAAAATTGTCTTGTACACACTTAACAAATTCCTCTCCAGCTAAACCCTTAACACTATGGCATTCCCAGTCTATGTTTGGAAATTTAAAATCCCCTTCCATAACCACCCTATTATCCAATGGTTTACGTGGAGGCACTGGCCTTCAAAACACCCTTCCATTCAAGCCCTTAAAACTATGGCAGTCCCAATCTGTGTTTGGAAAGTTAAAATCTCCTACCATAACCACCTTATTATTCTGACAGATAATTAAGACCATCTTACAAACTTGTTTCTCAATTTCCTGCTCACCCATGTGGGTCTATAGTACAATCCCAATAAGGTGATCATCCCTTTCTTATTTCTCAGTTCAACCCAAATAACTTCCCTGGACATGTTGCCAGGAATATCTTCCCTCAGTGCAGCTGTAATATTATCCCTAATCAAGATGCCACTGCCCCTCTTCTCTTGCTCCCCCCCCCCCCCCCTTCTATCCTTCCTATAGCATTTATACCCTGAAGCATTACATTGCCAGTCCTGTCCATCCCTGAGCCAAGTCTCTGTAATTGCTATGATATCCCAGTCCCATGTTCCTAACCATGCCCTGAGTTCATCCGCCTTCTCTGTTAGGCCTCTTGGATGGAAATAAATGCAGTTTAATTTATTAGTCCTACCTCGTACTCTGTTTTGTTCCTACCTGCCCTGAATGATTGACTTGCTCTTTTTCCCAACTGTACCAGTCTCAGACTGACATCTTTCCTCACTGTCTCTGTGGGTTTCTGCCCTCACCCCCCCCAGTTTAAAATCTTTCTGAGCAGCTCCAGTAAATCTCCCTATCAGTACATTATGCCGGGCTATGACCATATCCAATAAAAGACAATCTAACCACCATCCCTTGATATTCAACAGTGTCACCATCACTGAGTCCCCATTATCAACACCATGGGGGTTACCATTGATCAATATCTCAATTGGACTTTCCACACAAATGCAATAAGTACAAGGTCATGGGCTAGAAATACTGCAGCAAGTAACCCACCTCCTGACTCCCTAAAACCTGTCCACCATCTACAAGGCACATCGGGAGTGAGATGGAGTACTCCCAACTTGCGAAAACAATACTTAAGAAGTTTGACACCATCCAGGACAAAGCAGCCCGCTTGATGCATCACATCCATAAACATCCACTCCCTCCACCACCAACACTTAGTAGTAGCAGTGTATATTATCTACAAGATGCGCTGAAGAAATTCACTAAAGATCCTCAAACAGCATCTTCCAAACCCATGAATACTTCCATCACAAAGGACATGGCAGCAGATAAATGAGAATACCAACACCTGCAAGGTTTCCTTCAAATCACTCACCATCCTGACATGGAAATACACCACCATTCCTTCACAGTCGCTAGGACAAAATCCTGGAATTCCCTCCCTAAGGGCATTATAGGTCTATCCACAGCACAGGAACTACAGCGATTTAAGAAGGCAGCTCACCACTATTTTCTCAAGGGCAACTAGCGACGAGCAATAACTTTTGGCCAGCCAGGGATGTCCATGTCTCACAAAGGAAGGAAAGAAAATACTACAGATGCTGACAGTCAGAAATAAGAACAAAGACTGGAAAATCTCAACAGCTTTCAGATCTTAGATTATTTCTGTACTTTGAGAAAGCAGACACATTTTAAGAACTAAGTCAATGTGTTTTCTAATAGTTTTGGTACCTTAAAGGGTTAACTAACACACGAAATAAGCTCCTGCTATAAGAATATAAAAGACTGTTCATGTGAGGAATTAGCAAGTGTGCTGCAGCAGTAGTTCTGAGTGTAAATGATTATGTAGTTAAACTGTAAAACATACCTACTGTTAAGTCCAGCCTGAGGTCTCACAAACAACTATGATGTAGCTCAGGTGTAATATAACTACCTGGGTAATTAACTATTGGATAATAAACCTTTCTATTTAACAAGACCAGGCTTCAGTTCTATCTGAGACATTGAGTGAGTATTCTTCCTCAATTGGTATCAGTAACTTAGATTAATGGCAAGTAAAGGATTATGATCATGAATCTCAGTCACCTCAGATGATTTCATTTGGTGACACCACTGTAGCAATTTTCTGAAGTAATCTTCAACTTTACAAAAGCCAGAGCCTCAAAATATGAGTGTATCTCTAAATATTCAGCATCTTAACAACACACACAGCTGGACAGTTTCTGTGAATGTAGCAGTCAATGGTTAAAAAGGCTGCAAACATAATAGCAGGATTAACATGCCCACAGAAGTTCAAAGCAGCTAAATCAAGTGGAAAATACTGAAAAAAGTTTGTGCATGCCAAACAGAGTCTCACCAAGCTCTAAGGGGAAAATTCAAGCTAAACTTAGGATAAAGCACTCAAAACATTCTTAAGCAGGCAGCCCAGACCATAACTTTGTAATTTGTTTTCGTAGCTGTAGAGTGAAAATTACCTGGAATAAGTTAGATTAGATTAGATTACTTACAGATTACTTACAGTGTGGAAACAGGCCCTTCGGCCCAACAAGTCCACACCGACCCGCCGAAGCGTAACCCACCCAGACCCATACTCCTACATTTACCCCTACACCTAACACTACGGGCAATTTAGCATGGCCAATTCACCTAACACCTGCACATTTTTGGATTGTGGGAGGAAACCGGAGCACCCGGAGGAAACCCACGCAGACACGGGGAGAATGTGCAAACTCCACACAGAGAGTCGCCTGAGGCGGGAATTGAACCCGGGTCTCTGGCGCTGTGAAGCAGCAGTGCTAACCACTGTGCTACCGTGCCGCCCACAACCACTGTGCTACCGTGCCGCCCACATGAGGTCGACAACCAGGTTTTAAAATAGACAAAAATTTATGAAAAAAATTACACATTGAAACACCAAGAACAGAATGAAGAACCTCTACAGAACTCAGTCTATCCAAACTAGACTTAATCATGCTGGTCCGAATACACATAACAGTCCCAATAAGAAAATCCCCTTAGAAACAGTAAAAATGGAACAAATGCTTACAGGTCGAAGTTAGAAGGGCAGAAAGAGAGAGAGAGAGCCTGTTTCCACACAGATGAAGTCCTAACTAGTTCTGGACTGAACTGCTCAGCTAGAGAGCTGACTACTCACCTTTCATTATACAGGTCACTTCTAAAACATGACCACTTTGGCCTGAAGTCTCATCAGTTTACATATAAACAAAAGGCCTTTCAAAATCCTGTTTCATTTCTGTACCAAACTAATCACCTCAGAGCCGGGAGGGTTTTATGACCCCTCTGAAAAAAAACAAGGACGCTGTATCCTTGAGAAAAGGAGCAGCTTTTCGAGAAAAGGGACCAGCTTTGTGACACCTCCCCCCTTAAAAAAGAAGAACCATCAATATCAAAAGTTGGCTTCATTTTTAAAATCCTTCAAAAACCTTGTTAGTAGTCTAAACATACATATACACTATACAAACATGCAAACATGCATAACCACTTGCAAATTCAGGCTGTAGCACACCCATCACCGAATATCTCCGTATCGCCTTCGAGTCGCAATAAGGCATCGGCAATCCCGTTTTGGTGACCTGCCCCATGTACAGTTGTCAAATTGAATGGCTGCAACATGCTCCATCTAACCAGTTTGGCATTTTTGTCCTTAAATTCTCCCACAAATGTCAATGGGTTATGATCAGTGTATAGGATTGTCTCAGATGCGTTGCTGGTAATATAAACACTGAAATGTTGTAAGGCCAACACCAAACTTAAAGTCTCTTTCTCCACCGTTGAATATTTCAGTTGATGAATGTTCAACTTAAACGGAGTCCCCAGACTTGCTCTCTTACGATACTGACATTCTCCAACTCTGGATTAAATATGAAATGTCAACCAGACTGGCCAGTTGAGGCCTGTCATCACCCTGGAAAGTTAATGCATAGAGAAAGCTTGTGCATTACTTTTTCTGTAATAGCATGCGTGACATCTCCACCATATTCCTTCCTATGATAGAAATGTCAGGTCCATTGAACAAGATTTATATGGTGGTGATAGGGTAGACAGTCAAGTAAGTGGTTCCTTTACTGCTGCATTACTGGGAGCAGAATATCTCCAGGACAATCTTCTGAAAAACTTTAGAAACATAGGAACATAAAAAGAATGCCAGAGTAGGCCATTCAGCCTCTTGAGCCTGCACCACCATTCAATATGATTACGGCTGATCGTGCAATCTCAGTATTCTATTCCCGCTTTCTCTCCATACACTTGATCCCTTAGCTGCAAGGGCCATGTCCAGCTCCCTCTTGATTATATCTAAAGAACTGGCCCCAACAGCTTCCTGTGGGAGAGAATTCCATAGGTTCACAACTTTCTGAGTGAAGAAATTCTTCTTCATCTCAGTCCTGAACAGCTTACCCACCCTATTTTTAGACTGTGACACTTTTAATTTTCCTATCACACTTCTCTCAGCCTTCTCAGTAGAAATTTGCCTGTGTGTTTTCTTGAGATAGGCTTCTGGCAACATGGAATGTAATATTATTATTTGTGATGTAGTTCTCATTTTATTTAATTGTTAGTTATTTGTGGGAATATGATTTTTAATGAATGAAAAGTGAATTGAAAAAGATTGAATTGAATGTCACCGTGATATTCCATTTTATTTCATATCTTATTACTAAGATATTACATCTTTTGTAAATACATTGTATAAATGAACAGGGACATTAATATGAATACTGAGTATTCAGTGCATCTGCTTGTCATGCCTGAGATATGTGTATACTGGTCTACAAATAAACACAATAGTGCCATGAGCTTCAGAAATAAGCTATTAGCAGATGCAATTCTCTGCCAACTGTGTAGACTCGTGAAATGATCACTCACTATTCATTACAATGTCTTTCCCCAGTCATGATCTTCCAACTCACATACTACATTGTCCAAATGTAAATGAGTGGTCAGGAAATCATGTAACATTCACTACTGAAATTTTGTGAATTGCCCCCATGAAGCACAGATTTAGGAATAATTTTATTGCCTCAAATTATACTCTATGTAATTTGTATAACCTTAGAGAGAGAAGCTAGGACTGAACAATCATATTAGCTCATCTTCAGGGTGGCTCAGTGGTTAGTACATTGAAGCACCAGGGATCTGGGTTCAATTCCCTCCGAAGGTGACTGTCTGTGTGGAGTTTGCACATTCTCCCTGTGACTCCATGGGTTTCCTCCTACAATCCAAAGGCGTGCTTGCCAAGTGAATTGGCTATGCTAAATTGCCCGTAGTGTAAAGTAGTTGGGGGAAATGGGTCTGATTAGGTTACTCTTTGGAGGGTCGGTGTGGACTTATTGGGCTGAAGGGCCTGTTTCCACACTGTAGGGATTCTAATTTTCTCTCATCAGGAATTATGTTGGCTTGCACCACCTGACATTATGCTGATTTTTAAAGACCAGGTTTCCCATTAACCAAGAATTGGGAAGTCTGAAGCCATGGTTTTTGGTTGCTGCTCCAATCTTCGCATCCCAGCTATTGGTTTCATCACTCTCCATCGTAACAATTTGGGATTAATCCAACCTCTTTACAACTTTACTATCACATTTGATCACACACTGAGCTTCTGACCTCATTTACATTATTATTAATATTGCCTATTTTCACTTGCACAGTTTCAACTATCTGCTGCTCAAAATTTATTCAAGCTTTAATTTCCTCTAGGTTCAACTATTCCAACCTTCATAAACTTGAAGTCATCCAAAATTCAGCTGCTCACGTCTTAACTCATCAAACATTTCATTGCTCAATAATCTCTACATTCACTGTCTTCGACTGGCATCCAGTTAAGCAACTTCTTAATTTTAAAATTCTCATCCGTGTTTTCAAATCCGTCCATTTCCTTGCACAACCCATCACTACATCTCCTCCAACCTCAGAATCTCAAAGATAACAGCGCTCTTCTAATTCTGTCCTCCTGCACATTCCCGATTTTAATGGCTCTATCATTGTTGGCCACACCTTCAGTTGACTAGGTCTCAAGCTCTGGATTACAGTCCCTACACCTCTTTACCTTGCCTTGCTCCTGTAAGATGCTCCGTAATCTCTTTGACCAAGAAAAATCTGACATAATATTTTTATCTGACTCATTCTCATCCTTTGCTTTATAATGCCATTGTGAAAGGCTGTGGGGCATTTCATCACATGACAGGCAGTGTATAAGTAAATGTGCTGTTGTTACAATGACGACATGGCAACATTTTAATATACATGCATCAATATAATAAAGCTAGTCAATAGCAGATATTCACAAAGGGCTAAATTTCCTATCATTTGCTAATGTCAATGAAAAAAAGACATAGATATTAAAATATGCAAACTGGCACCTACTTTTCTTTTGCTAGGATAAATGAACTAACAATGTACTCAAAAGTATCATCTACACGTGTGAGAGAACTGATAGCTGACTACTAAAGAACACTTCTCTGGCTAGAATGAACTTCATCATCTTATCACTGTCACAAAGATCAGAAGAGGGATAAGGTAGCATTGAGGAGATGGGGAGGCTGCGAAGTATTTAGACAGATTAGGAGAGTGGGCAAAGAAGTGGCAGATGGAGTGCAAAATGAGAAAATGTGAGGTCATGCACTTTGGTTGGAAGAATAGAGGCATGGATTATTTTCTAAATGGGAAGAAAATTCAGAAGTTTGAAGTACAAAGATACCTGGGAGTTCTAATCCAAGATTCTCTCAAGGTAAACTTACAGGATGAGTCAGTAGTTGGGAAGACAAATGCAAGAATGACATTTATTTTGAGAGGACTTGACCATAGATACTTTTGAGTATCTATAAGGCTTTGGTCAGACCACATTTGGAGTATCATGCACAGTTTTGGACCCCATATCTAAGGAAGGATGTACAACCCCTAGAGCGTGTTCAGAGGAGATTCGTGAGAATGGTCCAAGAATGAAAAGCCTAACATATAAGGAACTTTTGAGGATTCTGGGTTTATACTCAGTGGAGTTTAGAAGGATGAGGGGGATCTATTGAAACATACAGAATATTGAATGGCCTGGACAGAGTAGATGTTGGCAAGATGTACCATTGGTAGGAGAGACTAGGACCAAGGGCACTATCAAAGAGTAAAGGGAAGACCTTTTAGAACGGACATAAAGAGCAACTTCTTCAGCCAGAAAGTGGTGAATCTATGGAATTTATTGCCAAAAAAGACTGTGCAGACCAGGTCATTGAGTATATTTAAGACTGGGATTGATAGGTTCGTGAGTATCAAAGAGATCAATGGTTATGGGGAGAAGGCGGGAGAATGGGTTGAAAAACCTATCAGCCATGATTGAATGGCAGAGCAGACTGAATGGGCTGAATTTCTGCTCCTATGATTCTTGATTTTTTTTTAAGTTTGTAGGATTTTAATTGGTCCTATTTGAAAAAAAACAGAGCTCACATAATTTGGGACGATACACTCATATCTGATGTAATGGCCTGTATTGTTATGGCAAACAGAGCACACTCTTTGTGGAACAGAGTGCAACAGAACAAGACACTGTAAAGAGCAAAATCAATAAGTACATTGTAAAACGAAACATAAAATAAAAATGTCCTTCATTTCTTTTTATGATATCGGCCCAGAAAATTAGATATATGGTGAACCAGTCTGACAGTTTGGTCATTATGTATTCATGATACCCTTTTTTGTGGAACTGCTCCTTTGTAGTCTTTATCTGTTCCATTTACTGAAATCCAGAGCTGCATTTTCTTTATTTATTAACTGAGCTGGCTCAGTGTCCATGAAATTACAATTTTCTACCTAAAATCTGACTACTTTCTGCCACAGAATAGTTCCTTTTCTGGGAAAGAAACCAAGTATCAAGAGATTATCACAAGTTGTACATGATTAGTTTCAGCTCATTGCCTCACAGTCCACATCATTTCCCCAGGTAAGAAGGTAGCATGCCGCTTTTTCAGTCATCTGTTAATGGGGAGATTTTTTTCATTGACTGGAAATACTAAGTTGAAATGCTAAGATATAACTACCTAATAGATGGTAAACAAATAATTTGATTTTTCTCTTTGCTTTGATCTGTGTTGATAATGACACTTGTAATTTATTTTTATTCTGGATTGCATATGGACAATTTGACACACAGATTAGAGATTCTTTTGATGGTCTACATCAGCTGAATTTATGCAGATGTCATACCTACAAGAGGCAGAGTTTAAAGAGAAATCACCTCAATTATTCAGGTTGAATTAGAAACTGCAGATCCGTGAAAATACTTGCCAAAATATTTTTGATGCACTTCACTTTTTAGGATTCCTTTTGTGATGTAAGTAGTGTAAACATGAATAGCTACTTCTAACAAAATATGAAATTGATTCTTGCGCTTCAAAGCAAATTTTTTATTCTGGAGAGAGGTTATGTGAGGGCTATGTTTTATTTTTAAAAAGTGCACTTTATCCTGAAGACGTATTATTCTAACAGTGGACTTAATACTGGATGCCCTGAGAAAGGACTGGACTTCTTAGTCCAGAGTTTCACCTCCAAGGCAAATAGGTGGAATTGGGCATTTTATGTTACACAGTCTAACCTTGATTTAAAGGGCCCCATATCACCCAGTTTTCACTCTGTTGGTAGGCAGAGACTATAGAAAGCAAAATGTAAGTGGTTATCAGAGCAGTTGATTGTTAATCTGAGCTGGTTTGTAGGACTGCATTGAATTCTCTGGCAGTCTATCCCAGTTGTTTTAGAAACTGTTAAATACTTTATAACTCATCCAGCCATCCCCTTGCTTTTCCCTCTCATGATAACTCACCCACCCCAATGCCCCTGTACACCAGTGCCTTACAGGACAACATATGCCTCCCCCATGCCATCTTGTACCCTTGTGTCATCTCATCAGCCACTCACTCTATATTCACCATAGGCAGACCTCAGGAACCAGATAGAAATGAAAGGAGATCCATTTTTAACAATCTCATTATGATCTTGTTTTGCACTCTTGATTCTGACTAAAATCTCATTCATGAAATATATTCAGAGATTTTAAATCCACTCTAGTAATCAGTCTGCCATAAAAAACAAATACATTACAATTCAACAGCTAATTATGCAACAGACTCTTTACACTGCTACTCAAAATGTGTACTCAGTCCTCCTCTGCTGGGATGAATGGTTTTGTAACAATTGAAACTCAGCCAAGTATTCATAATGACCTCATCTGTAATAGCAGCTTTTGGGGCATTTTAATAAAGAAATCAACTGAGCAAAAACAAACAGCATCTTTTTTCCCCTAGACTCTCCCAAATAGGAGAAAGTGAGGACTGCAGATGCTGGAGATCAGAGTTGAAAAGTGTGGTTCTGGAAAAGCACAGCAAGTCAAGCGGCATCCGAGGAGCAGGAGAGTCGATGTTTCAGGCATAAGCCCTTGATGGAGGCTTTTCGAGTCTATACCAAATGATCTGTCAAGCAAAGCAGTTGAGCAGATGTGTTGTTTTTAACTTTAACTTACAACTTAAGTTGTTTTAAATATTTTGAGGAATAAGGGTTTGAAAACAAAAACATCAGCCCATGACATGGAGGCCTTATCTGCCCCTGAAATGCATTTACTTCTATTCTATAAATCTGTGACTTCCAAACCTTAAGGCCCTAGGACCAGTGAAAATGTTGTCTGTTTGCACTCAGCAATAATTTCAAAAGTTCCTGCTGGAAACAGTCATCCTATATTGATGACCCAACCCTTTCCTTTTGTCACAAAAATAGAATCTGGTGTAATTGAAGGCCTAATACTGTGAGAAATTTGGACTTACAAGTTATTTTCTTTTATATCCCACCATAATTTTATGTTACTAGAATTTATCTGAAGAAATATCTGTTAAAAGTTTATTTATTCTTTCACATTTTTCCACGTAAAGGTATTTGCAATAAAAATACATTCATAGAGCAAATGAAGCCACCCGTGTAAGTTAGCCACCCGTTGTCATGATAGGTCTGAAATATACATCACTACTTTCAAAAGAAACTTGAAATGTATGAATTTTAAACAATATAAATTCACCAAACAATCTCGAGAGAAAGGATGAAAAGGAAGAACAATTTCCTTGTATCTGGGTTTGAGTGCCAGGAAGCATATCAAAGCTTTGGAGAGAATGCAGAAGAAATTCACTGACATGACATTTAAAGCTAGTCATGAGATATGGGAAAGCTTTGCAAAGGTTTTCAGAGTTTTAAAAGGAAAAATTGGAACCAGTTATTTCTCAAAGTTAGTAAGTCAGGAACTAGAGGCATGAATTTATGTTTGTTGGCAAAATTATGAGGAAAAGGCTATATTTGACATATTCTTCAGTGTCGTTCCACAATGGTTATGTTGAATTCAGTTTTAAAAAATTTGGAATTAAAAAGTCGATTAAAATAGAAGTAACCATGAAGCCGTTAGACTATTGTACAACCCCAACTTAATCACTGATGATCTTTAGGGACAGAAAAGTTGCACCCTGATTTTATTTCCTCGGATAGATACATAGCTCCAGTCCAGGACCAGTAATGATCACATTATCTCTGAGATTGTATGTGTTAGCTTCATTTTTGTTCAAGGGATATGAAAATAAAGATCAGCATTCATTGCCCTTTTGTAATTGCCCTCTAAAATATTTCATTTTCTGCAAAGCTTCTGGGGTTAGTTTGGGAATTCTGGGATATTGGCCAAGCAACAGTGAAGGAGCAATGAAATGTCTGTGACACATTTTCAGTTCAGGAAGTTGTATGGTTTAGAAGGAAACTTATGGATGATGCTGTTCCTATTTCCGCAATCCCTGTGCCTTTGTACCCTAGTTCTCCAAGGTGTTCCAATTTTTAGACCTGGGAGGTATTGTTAAGGAGAATTGCTCAGTCCACCTTGCAGACAGTACACAATGCTGCCACTATATGTCTGTGCGGCAGGAGAGAACGTTTAAGAGAGTTGATCTGGTGCTGCTCAAATGGGCTGCTTTTTCCTTGATGGGGTCAGTCATTTTCTGTGTTACTGGGGCTACAATCACTCAAACAGATAGAATGTATTCCATCTCATGTCTGACTTGTGCCAAGTAGGGAGTGGAAATACTTTGCAAATCAAGAGGTTTATTAACTTACTTACTGAATATCTAACTTCTGACTAGGACTTGTAGTTACAACATTTTTGCAAATAGTTTAATAATATTTCTTGTCAATGATAAACCCCAGGATTTTAATGGTGAAGGATTAATGGTGGAGAATGGATGGTACAATTCATGAATGTCAAGAGAAAATGGTTTAGATTCTTTCTTGCTGAGGATGATCAATGTCTAAAATTTGAATGTAAGACAGTTGATCAATAAGTTCGCAGACAAAATGAAAATTGGCAGGGTAGTGAGGGAGGAGGATAGCCTTCGATTACAGAAGGATAGATATGGGCTTCTGATAGGCTGATCAATGGCAAATGGAATTCAATCCAGATAAGTGTGAGCACTACACTTAGGTAGAATAAACAAGGCAAGGAAATAGAAAGCATTAAAAATCAGAAGAACTTTGGTGTGCATGACCACTATGGCTTATGGTGGTTGTTCGGGTGGATAAAGTCATTAAAAAGCACACCAGATGCTTGCCTTTACTAGTTAATGCATAATGTTTATGAGCAGGAGGGTATGCTGGAACTGCATAAAATGTTGGTTTGTGCAACTAAAGATTTGCATGTAGTCATGGAATCAACATTAAATCCACAGTTTGAATTCACTGGAGAGGGTGCAGAGGATATTTACCAGAATATTGCCTGAAATGGAGAGTTTTGGTTATGAACAGAGACTGTACAGAACAGAAGAGACTGAGGGCGTGGCGGTCATAATTGAGATGGCTAAGATTATGAGGGGCATAAATAAGGTAATTAGGAAAGAACATTTCCCCTCTGTGAAGGAATCAAGGACCAGGGAGCAAAATTTAAGGTAAGAGGTAAGAGGTTTAGAGGGATATGGGTAAATCTTCCTTCACCAAGAAAGTGGTGCAAATCTGGAACTCACTGCCTGTAAGTGAGGTAGAAGCAGAAATCTTTACAACATTTAATAAAGTATTTGGACTTGCACTTGCAAAAAGGAATTAGAAGAGATAGGTGGCTGTTTTGTACCGACATATACCTAATGAACAGAAGAACCTTTTTCTGTGAAATAAACTTAAATAATTCTATGACCTGTGTAAAGTGAATATTACTTATCAGCCAATGCCTGAATGTTGTTCAGCTCTTGCTACGTATAGACAAGGACTGTTTCAGTATCTGAGCTGTCATTAATGGAGCTGATCATTGTACGATTATCAGCAAACCTCCCACTTCTGACCTTAACACGTGGCCATTACAGTCAATGGTTCAATAGCCGGTTTACTGAGCCAAACTTGCTGATGGACATTGATGTTCTCCACTCAGAATACATTTTGTGCTCACTGCTTCAGTGTTCTTTCCAAATGGCACTCAATACAGAAGGAATATTTGAAACAAAAACAGAAGTTGCTAGAAAAGCTCAGCAAGTCTGGTGGTATTTGTGGAGAGAAATCAGAATTCACATTTCATGCCTGCTAACTCTTCCTCAGATCTCTCGAAATTCCTTGGGTGGAGACACAGAGGGATAAAACTGAAACTTTTCCTGAGAACAGATCATTCAGCATCAGAGAGCATAGGGTCAGGAGGAATAGTGAATACACAGCAGGAGGTAGGGTTCAGAAGGAAGGGAATGGAGTCAGAGGGAAAGGGAGGGGAGAAAGGTTCCAGAGGGCTATGGATATGCCTGAGTTGTTGTATCTTGTGTGCCTTGATGCCTGAAAGCAATAGAAAACAGTTTCTTGTTAGCGCGGCAAGTGAGCTGGTGGATAAATTAGAACTGGGAAGTGGTGCAGCCCTGAGCCAACTTGAGGTGGTGCTGTTGGACAGAGAGGTCGAGAATATGCATATGATGACTGCATGGCACTGAGTGTGGATCTCAGGACGCAGCAAGAGCAGCTGTCTGTGGAACGTTGAACATCATGGCGATACTGTGGTCCTGGGTGGATTCAAAACACAAGAGAGGAAACTTGAGTTGGAATCCATGCAGGGTGAGGCTGAGCCAGAGGCAATCAATGAGGAATGTGATGTGGTTATGGAAACATGTTTTGGTCAAACACCAGGAGTGACAGTGAAATTAATGATGGTGGACAACTAAAAGATTGGAATGGAAATCCTGTCAGAGAGAAGAGCAAGAACTTCTTCAAGATGGAATTGCCGAGAAGCGATGTGGTAATGGGTTAAAGACTAAATAAACACTGAAAGAACTGTGGGTATTGTAAATCAGAAACAAAAACAGAAATTGCTGGTAAAGCTAAGCAGATCTAGTATGCTTGCCTTTATTGGTTACTGTGCATTGAGTACTGGAGTTAGGAGGTCATGATATAGCTGTACAGGACATTAGTTATGCCCTTTCTGGAATACTGCATGCAATTCCGATTTCCCTACTAAAGGAAGGATGTTGTGAAACTTGAAAGAGTTCAGAAAAGATTTATAAGGATATTAATAGGGTAGGAGAGTTTGAGCTACAGTCAGAGGCTGAATAGGCTGGGGCTATTTTCTCTGGAGCATTAGAAGCTGAGAAGTAGAGGTTTATAAATACAAGTTTATAACATCATGAGGGAAAGGATAGGGTGAATAGCCAAGATACTTTCCTCAGGGTGGGTCAGTCTGAAATTAGAGGGTATAGGTTTAAGGTGAGAAGGGGAAGATTTAAAAGGGAGCTAAGGAGCAACTTTTTCACGCAGAGGGCGATGTGTGTATGAAATGTATTACCAGAGGAAGTGATGAGGCCGGTACAATTACGGCATTTAACAGACATCTGGATGGGTTTATGAATATGAAGGGTTTAGCGGGATATGGGCCAAGTGCTGGCAAATGGGACTAGATTAATTTAGGATATCTGGTTGGCATGGATGATTTGGACCAAAGGATCTATTTCCATGATATACAGCTCTGTAACTGTATCTGTGGACAGAAATCAGAGTTAATCTTTTGGATCCGGTGACCCTTCCTCAGAACTGGCATCTTGTTTAATTAGCAGTTAGGATGGAAGATGGGAATTAGCAGGAGATTTCCTTGTCAATGCTTGACTTGATATTGTGAGACTACAAGGCTCCAAATGGCTGAGGATTCCTGGTGCTATTCCAGCTGACTAAATACTGAAGTGTTACCAAATGTGGGGTTGTGTCCTGCAAGTGGGATAGGGATTTCAAATGAATGGTGATGGAGCAGCTTTCAATGCTATAAAGTATCATTCTTCCAGTACAGCCATCGCAGACTTTACTCAAGTAATCTGTGGGAGAACTGCCCAATTTTGGCTCAACTTCCCAATTGTTAGTGAGGGTGACTATCAGTTTTTAAAATAGATTGAGATGATTATTTGTAGAGGATTGTAGTAACATATGGAGAAAGGACAGAGGAATTAACTCAGTCAATTAATTGCTCTTTCAGAATAGCAGTACTGGCATCAAAAGATTCTCTTCTATACAATAGAATCATAAAGGATTAATCAATCAAAAGTAAATCAATTCTGCAACTGTTTTGACTTTTTTTTGTCTTTTGAATTTCTTTGGCAATGTTCTTCTGGGCTTCGCAAGAATTCAGAGCAGCCACTTAGTTCCTAGGGTTTGCTACACTATTCAATAAAATCATGGTTAATCTAATTGTAGCTTCAACTCCATTCATTGTCCATTCCCTCATTGAGAATCAAAAATCTGCGTAACTCAGCACTGAATCTGAGGCTGAGTTTCTTTCAGGGGAAGAGAATTCACCAGCATCCAAGAGAAACAAGAATCTCATTTCGTGTCATGAATGGGAGACCCCTGACTTTTAAATTGTGTTGAAAACTAGTTTTAAGTTTGTTCTACTCACCACCACATTCAATTTAAGGATTCATTCAATCTGTCTTCCCAACTCAAAAGGAAAGGATTTAAGGAATATGTGGAAATGTCCTAAAGAACAATGAATAGCATTTACTCAGCCTCTGAATGATATTTGGGAAGAGGAAGACTACTGGGAAAATACTTCAAGATGCAAAAATTATGGTCTCAACATCAAGAAAATATAATTCAATTTTCTACCTAAGATGTCAATGGCTAGATGTAATTCATGTTTGAGAGCAGCGAGGGGCCTATTTGCATGCATTTCCATCTCATTATTACTTAATTGCACATCATTTATATTCTATTTTTCCAGGTA
The DNA here is from genome assembly GCF_004010195.1 of Chiloscyllium plagiosum. Lineage (NCBI taxonomy): Eukaryota > Metazoa > Chordata > Chondrichthyes > Orectolobiformes > Hemiscylliidae > Chiloscyllium > Chiloscyllium plagiosum. The sequence goes on along the minus strand of NC_057712.1, from coordinate 83,173,350 downwards.
ACTGAGAGAAGCTCAATTCTCGACTTGAAAGTCTGAGTGGTTATCTGGTGGCTGCAGCTCACTAATGTTATCGCTGGACCTTCACCTTGGCCAGCATTCTCTAGCACCTCAGGGCTTGCTCCATCAGTAGTGACCATTGGCACCCTCCAGAAATGGAGGTTGGTATCAGCAAAGCACCATGATACGCTCTGATTAGTGTGTAATACATTGCAGCACTGCACTGTTGCACTTCAGAGCTCATTGACATCTTGCATTGTAATGCTGCTGCCAGGATGCTTTTCATGCATGGACAGGCACTCACAAGCAAAAGCCTACATTTTACAGTGATTAGCTTGTTTTCTTAGCTCTCACTCACATTACGCCTACTTGGATGCTCAAAGCATGTACCCTTGCTTTCCAACTGATTGCATGGCTGCTTCATTCAGAATTTACAGGCTTTCTGTAATTCTGTTCTACCATGCCTTTTCGAGCAGACAGACAGCCAGCAGTAATGAGACATACTGTTGTACAACGCCATGATATATTGACATCACATTAACTGTAGGTGCCAGACACTTACAAGGCAAATGCACTGCACTTGCTTCAGCCGAATGGCCATGTCTGAAAGTCTGAGAACAGTCATTAGTCCAGTCAAGGGAGCCAATGGTTTGACAAGGGCAGCATCTAATCATAGCCCAAGGGCTTGGACATTGACAGTACAAATTCACCCCACAAGTGTGTGTGTGTGTGTGTGTAGACCAAGTGAGTGCGTGCATGCATGTGTGGGGATCTGAGTATCTGTGAGAGAGCGTGTGTATCTGTGTGAGTGTGACACTCACACCTTCACACACACACCCACATGCACACATACACATATAAGTTTGTGGCATGAATTTGTACTTGCAGAATTACATTTTCTTTTGTTCAAAAACTGCATAAATCGAACTCTAACTCCCACTTTAGAAATAGAATCAGTCTGACCTAACAGTGGGACACAGACAGACTTTAACTTTACACCTTTAATGCATTAGCTGAGCTGAGATGACACCTTTTGTTAAAAGTTCTGGGATTTACATATGAAGGATCACTCTAAAAGATGAAAAACTCAAACTAAATTTATTTAATATTGCATTGCAATGACACTGCAATCCTCTTGCTATAATTTTTGTGTTGTATGATTCTGCTCCACAACCACCTGATGAAGAAGCAGTGTTTTGAAGGCCAGTGCCTCCACGTAAACCTGTTGGATAATAGTGTAGTTATGGAAGGGGATTTTAAATTTCCAAACATAGACTGGGAATGCCATAGTGTTAAGGGTTTAGCTGGAGAGGAATTTGTTAAGTGTGTACAAGACAATTTTCTGATTCCGTATGTGGAGGTACCTACGAGAGAAGGTGCAAAACTTGACCTACTCTTGGGAAATAAGGCAGGGCAGGTGACTGAGGTGTCAGTGGGGAAGCACTTTGGAGCCAGCGACCATAGTTCAATTAGATTTAAAATGATGATGGAAAAGGATAGACCAGATATAAAAGTTCAAGTTCTAAATTGGAGAAAGGCCAATTTTGACGGTATGAGGCAAGAACTTTCGAAAGCTGATTGGGGGCAGATGTTCGAAGATAAAGGGACGGCTGGAAAATGGGAAGTCTTCAGAAATGAGATAACAAGAATCCAAATAAAGTATATTTTTGTCAGGGTGAAAGGAAAGGCTGGTAGATATAGGGAATGCTGGATGACGAAAGAAATTGAGGGTTTGGTTAAGAAAAAAAAGGAAGCATATGTCAGGTATAGACAGGATAGATCGAGGGAAACCTTAGAAGAGTATAAAGGAAGTAGAAATATACTTACGAGGGAAATCAGGAGGGCAAAAAGGGAACATGAGACAACTTTGGCAAATAGAATTAAGGAGAATCGAAACAGTTTTCCCAAATACATTAAGGACAAAAGGGTCAAGAGGGAGAGAATAGGGCCCCACAAAGATCAGCAAGGCGGCCTTTGTGTGGAGCCACAGAAAATGGGGGAGATACTAAACTCTGTGGGAAGCTAGAGAAGTGATAGCTGGGCCTCTTGCTGAGATATTTGTAACAGCGATAGTCTCAGGTGAGGTGCCAGAAGACTTGAGGTTGGCTAACGTGGTGCCACTGTTTAACAAGGGTGGTAAGGACAAGCCAGGGAACTATAGACCAGTGAGCCTGATGTCAGTGGTGGTCAAGTTGTTGGAGGGAATCCTGAGGGACAGGATGTACATGTATTTGGAAAGGCAAGGACTGATTAGGGATAGTCAACGTGATTCTGTTTACCACTACTTAAAGCTATATTTCTTCTTACCTGAGATTATTCTGTTATTTTCTGGATCAACTCACCCTATCTGATTTACAAGTGGCATCAGAGAAGTTTTCTCACACCCAGAGTCCCCGGTAAGATTTAAATGTCAAAAGTAAGAGTAAACAATGTGTTCCCTCATTTCTATTTTCTATGGGCTTTAGCATAATTCTCAGGTAATCACAATTGTTTGGCAAGAATGTTCCAATTTACTATCTCTATAAAGGTAAAAATATGGTAATTTAATAGTGTTGTGTCAAAACCCTCTCAGCAATTTCTAGTTTACTGACCTCCACTAGTGACGATAAATTCTCAAAATAATATGTGTTCTGCAGGGATTTGAAGTAATCACAATCTGCTTGAAACCTTAAATTCTCGACAGCATGAATATAAAAAAAATCAATTATTTTGAAATTGACATTGGGATTTATACTCGTAATGAATCTGCTTCTTAAGTAGGTGCACATTTGCTGAGTATTGATTTTTATCGACACTGGTTATATTTAATTTCTTTTATTGATTTGAAAAAAATGTATTTAAGTGAAACAGGTTGTAAAAATGCAAACTTGTGGTATAAAACAATAAAAAAAAGCTGATGAATTAATTATTCATGAAATATGGACCTGCACAATACAGGATACCATCGAAAACAAATAAAACACTGGCCTCCTTAATATTTATAAATACGAAGGAACACATCTGCCATAGGAAATAAGGAGAGATCTGAAAAATGTATTGCTCTGTCATACACTAATACAAACTCAGCCTATTACAGTAAATCTCCTCTACCTAAAGCACCATCAGCAAACCTTCAAATATTCCGAGTAGCAATGGAGCAGTTATGAAAATGAGTATACCAAACAATTTAAAATGCTTTTGTCAGGTAAATGCCAATCATTTTTGTTGCACTTGGCTTAGGTCATAGTCTCACCCCTCACTTTGCTCATTTGGTGTTATTACCTTCAATTAGCGTTATAGCTCCTGTCTTCGGAGAATAGCGATTAAACAACCTGATTTCTGTTCGTACTCTTACTATATGCAACTTGCAGTACAGCATTGTTTAAACCCAAATTGCAAGTGTGAGGTGTTGGCTCCAGGTGTTGGAATAATTTATTTTTAATCCGATAGCAGAGTCAAAGCCCACAATTTACCGGGTTTGCAACACTGTTAGCTCCTATATGCTGCATTGATTATACTGAGGAATTCAGTATAATAGGAAAAAATGTCCATAATGTGATAGTTAATATAGCTTAAAAAGGCAGCCATGTGTAAGCAAGGTAACATGTATGATGCCTTCCTCAGCCCACCAGAGACACACCCTATTTTGTTACATGATTGCCACTCCATGCCGCTTGAGGCAAAGCACCATTGGTGGCAAGAAGAACCTATCCTCATTGCTCGCACAGCAGATCATGCTGTGCATCTTCCGAGTTTCCTCTTACCTTGCATTAACCTCAATATTTTCCATTTTATTTAGTGGAAGGTTGAAGCTTTGTAAATTTTGATGATCGCCTTTTTCATGTAATTTCAGGATTTCGCTCAATTTGTCGATTGTCAAAGAAAGCCACAATCAATTATAACATAAGAAGAAAAAGCTTGCTATAAACTTTTGTTATGAGCATAATGGATTTTCACAATATTTCACACATAATTGGATCTGAACTGTTTTCTGCTTGGTTGTGTAATTTCCATAATTTTCTCTGTCTATTAGTAACATCCAATAGATGTCAATTCAGCTGGGGATTCAAATAGTGGTTAAGACTGCAAAAAAACCCACTTTTTTTTCTGAGTTGTAAAGAAAGAAGAACAACATATTATACTTTGGAAAAACTTATGTAAGGAAACTTGCATATTATTGTCTTGTGCATATCATTATTGACTGTATTAGTTATAGCATACTCAACATCTTTCGGTATTCAGGTATTTGCTATACTGCTTATTTCTTCCAATATAAAGTTAAAAAAAATCTTGGTTCTGGTCTAGGTATTAGTTATCATTCAGTTCTAAATTGCATTATAATGTTAGCATTTCAAAAGTGTTGCCATTTCTCTGTCAGTTCCACTTACAACACTGCAGAACTAGAAGCCGTCAGCATACATACTGGTCACCAACTATTCTACCAGGTTTAGCTAGTGCAAAAATGGCTGTTATTATTTGTCATTATTTCAATAATAAACATTGTTCAAAGAGCCATTCACATCAGGATTGGTTGGCGATATTAGAAATTCCAGACAAGAGGCCAGGACAACTGTGTTGGGTCTGTCTCTGATTCACAGCTTCAACCATATTGTTCTGCAAGTAAGCACATCAGATGCTTAGGTCCATAGCTATTAACTTTACTCCAGTAAATCTTATACAGCAGCCAGCTGCCTTTCACCATCAAAACATAGATCTGGCAGTTTTTCATTATTGCAAATGGGAACACCTGTCAATAGCTGTTTTATCTTTATCTGCGTCGTACAATAAAATATAGCAGCTGTATAATGGTAGCAGCCTACCTTTAACAATCAGCAGGTAATCATATCTGGCCCAAATCTTGTGTCTGAAAGGGACAGATTTTGAACCATTGACAATTTGCCTTTCAAACGATCAGAGAACATTTCTATATCAACCACCTGTTTACAATAACCACTTTTTAAAATGGTTTTGAAGAGGTCATTATGGTTATCTGTTGTGTATTTGTGTATGAAATCTGTAGTATTTATAGAGATTACATTTTGAAGCTACATTCTGAGCATGTTTGTTTCCTTTGCCTTCAATTTATTATGTTTTAAAAATACCTGTAATATTTTTCTAATTATGATGAAATATCTGCACTTCCATAAACTCATCTGTTTTCTTTGAACTCGGGTGTTGACTGCCCTGCTAAGAAATTGAGCTTTATTTTAGTTTTATCCTGGATATGCCAGCAATCACGTATTTTTTACATTGACCTTTCAGTGGTGCCTGCTAACTGGTTTTTGGGCAATAAAAGCTAAATGAAGTAAAGCTAACAGAGTCTTGCACTATCAAAATGGAAGGAACTTTGGGTCATTATCATGCAGCAATCTTAATGTTAGTCTCTGGGTTGAGGTCCCTTCCATCATTATCTATTTTGCAGTTTAGATAACCAATTATTCCTCCTTTGCACAAATTCTGGGAGTTTATCCATTAGTAATTCACATAATTCCCCTTGTGTTTTACAAGTTTCTCTGAATGTAGCTTTTATTATTGTCTCTAGCATGTAATTGGCTAAAGTTATCATGAGCACTTTGATTAGAGACTGTAATCTTTTTCTCTTTGATTCGATTCTACCCCAATTTACAATATTCTAAGAGAGAATTATTCATACCTGCTTTGTATTTTGATGGATGTTGGTTGTTTCCCCTTTATAAATTTTGTGTTTGAAAACCTAATTACGGCTGTTGAGCGATCTCGAGGGATAATCTAATTAAGTTTTCAACTGCAGATCTGTGAAGGCTTGTACAAGTAGATCAAAGAAAATCAGGCTACAGACAAAGTGTCAGGATCTCTTTGGTAACTGGAGCTATAAGTAGGAATGATCAAATAAAATAATGTTTTCATAGTATTTGAAGGGAGATTGATAGGATATGAAACATTCAATATTTGTGTCCCAATGATTGAACTACATTGGCATAGTTTTACTCTGGAGTCAAATTCATACAAATTGGAATACTTCTACAAATGTCCTCTAAATTTAAAATAAAACTGAGTGATAATAGTAAGTGAAAATTATGTTGCATTGGTATCCATAGCTCAGGTGTTGGCTGAACTGCTAAGTTTATTTAATATTTTTTTTGGTTTTTACTTCAGATTTCTAGCAGCCACAGTATTTTGCTTTCATGCTTACAAGAAGATGATCCTTGAATATTGCTGTAAAAGTGTCAATGTTTTTAGTCTTGCACGCATCAGGAAATTAAAAGAAATATAACAGTAAAAGGAAAACAAAATGTTTAGCTTATGAGAGATGAATGCTGATTGTTTGGTAAGTGAATACTGATTGGCGGAGGTGTTCCCATGAAAAATGCACCTGCTAGTAATAAGAGACAATTAACTGCCAAGATTGTTTAAATGAAGGGCAAATTGTTGTTCTGAGAAATTAAACAAAGTTTAGATATCAATGATTTTGTTTTGTACTTTAACTGGTGCAGTATGTGTATAAGAGGATCCTGTGTATTAATATATGAAGCTTCCAGTAAATGCAAGTGTGTCATATTATGTAACTGAAAACCAAAACTGATCGTGGACATCATTCTTTTCACACTCCAAATTATTTAGTAAATGTATTCAAATGCAAAATTGATTTTAATGTTGGACATTGTATTGTGAGTTTTCAAATGTGGGCTATATATGTTTGGTCAGTACATTGCTTGCTACGAACAATCAAAGGGATATGCTATTTAAAGTAATCCACCAGTTTAGTACTGACCATACAAAGCAAAGCACTGACTGTATGCAACCATCCCAATCAGGTCAATCTACCTTGGTTAAACAAACAAACAGATTAGATTCCCTACAGTGTGGAAACAGACTCTTCAGCCCAACAAACCCACACTGACCCTCCACAGACTAACCCACCCAGACTCATTTCCCTCTGACTAATACACCTAACACTATGGGCAATTTAGCATGGCCAATTAACCTGACCTGCACATCTTTGGACTGTGGGAAGAAACTGGAGCACCTGGAGGAAACCCACACAGATGCATGGAGAACGTGCAAACTCCACACAGACAGTCGGCTGAGATTGGAATCGAACCTGGGTGCCTGGTGCTGTGAGGCAGCAGTGTTAACCACTGAGTCACCATGTCACCTTGCTTGGCAGTTAACTACCAGTCGCCATTAATAAGTGCATTGCCCATGGCAAATCTTTTATCAATACTAGGTTCTTTTTAGATTTTCTAATCAACCCATTCAAAGATATTATTACATACCTCAGGAGCAGGTAGGACTTGAATCTGGCTCAGAGTTCATTTGCCAAACAATCAGCTGTCTCCTCTCATATAGTATAAATGTTTTTTTCTTTTTTCACATTGGTACTTTTTGTGAATTGTTCTGACAAATGCAATATGCTAAGGTTTGACTAAATGTTACTTGGGCAGCATGATGGCACAGGGGTTAGCACTGCTGCCTCACAGCACCAGGGTCCCAGGTTTGATACCAGCCTCGGGAGACTGTCTGTGTGGGTTTGCTCCGGTTTCCTGCCACAGTCCAAAGATGTGCAGATTAGGTGAATTGCCCATGTTAAAATGCCCATAGTGTGAGGCATGTTAGTCAGAGGGCAATGGGTCTGGGTGGGTTAGTCTTCGGAGGGTCGGTGTGGACTGTTTCCATACTGTAGGTAATCTAATCTTATTCAGCACGTTCTGTATGATCAAACAAGTATTAATATTTCTTTCTTAGTTCAGGCTCTCAACTTAGTTTGATATGATTTCAACCAAACAGAAATCCTCAATTATAGTCACCTCTTATTTTGACCAGAAGACATTGAACTTTTGTGCTTCGTATAAAGGGAATGGTTCAAGACTTGAAAATTCTAAGATGACTTTATGCACCATTGTCATGAAGATGTGCCAACCACTCGACAGGCTGTTTGATAACCAGAGTCAGGAATGAAAATCCTATGGTATTTACAGTAGGCCCAATGTCCACTCAAGTTTGTATCTAGCAGTAGTATGCGTGACAATGTCAGCTTTAGATGTACAGAGGCAATGGGGGAGACAGTCAGTGTTACTGAGATGGTCTTTGTGATGGTTGGTATGTGGGTTTGCAAGTTCAGCTTATAATCAAATAGGATTCTGAGGTCTGTTTCAATCAAGGCAGTGGCCACAAAGAGAGATTAAATTGATGGAAAGGTTTTAGTGTGTGTTGGATGTAAAGAAGTTTTTCTATTGTTTAATAAAAGCATCCAAACAGCACAGAAATGAATACGTTGACTGTACTTTACCAAGTTAAAAATCACACAACACCAGGTTATAGTCCAACAGGTTTACTTGGAAGCACACTAGCTTTCGGAGCGACGGTCCTTCATCAGGTGATTGTGGAGGGCTCGATCGTAACACAGAATTTATAGCAAAAATTTGCAGTGTGATGTAACTGAAATTATACATTGAAGAATTGATTGTCTGTTAAGCCTTTCATCTGTTAGAATACAGTGATAGTTTCACTTCTTTCATGTGTAAATCACAAAACACTTTTTTTAAAAGTTGCATTCTCGGTTTAGCTGTTAACAATGGTGATAGCTAGACAATATGTTGAAAGTGTTAGCCCCCTGTGTTCTCTGTCTATGACCTAATGTTTAGATTGATTCCA